>NC_092590.1:18372500-18690000 GCF_047663525.1 Anas platyrhynchos
TGCTGGAATGAAGTCACTTGACTTCATTTCTTTTTTCTATAGACTCATCCTTCTGAAGTTTCCCATCCTAGGCAATTTACATAGAAACAGGCTGGAACAAGAAAACCATGATATTCAAAGAAGGCAGAACAAGTCCCAGACAGATAAAGGGAAACCCAAATAAGAACGAGTCCAACAAAACGGGGTCAGACATGTTCTCTAGGAATACCTGGCGCACAAGGAAGAGTCAGGACCCAGCTGAATATTCAAGTCAGCGTTCTGCCTCAGAGCAAGGCGCAAGAAGAAGACTTCCTCTTCTCTTCAGTGGCTGGAGCAGAGGCAGCAGAGCCAGGCAGATTTGCAAGACTCCCCAGAAGGCTCTTAAAGGCCCAAGAACCGAAAGGCCAAAGCCACACATCAAAATCCTCCCACATCCTGGGGAATGAAACCTTTCTAGCCTGTGAGTTTCCGCTGCCTCCATGGGCTTGAAACCATGTAGTCTGTGCAATTTCTGTCAGCCCATCTCCCCTCCGGGAGCAGATCTGCCCCAAGCCACATAACTTCCCACAAAATGGCTCCTGGAACCTTGTGGATCTGTCATTTGCCATCTCCCAAGTTTATTTTTTGGACAAGAATTTGGGTGACAAGCTGTTTTCATCGTCATCTACAAACCACAGTAACCACAAAGTGTTCGGCTGTGAAACATCACCGCTACCTTGGGATACTGTTACCACCTTCTCATGGAGATGCTGCCATGCACTTAGCACGGCACACTGAGCATTTTGTGGAAGAAGCAAGGTGCAATGTCACTGCAAAGGACAGTGCTACCCGCTGCAAGCTCTTTGAGACCATTTGTATTTTAGACAGCTTCAGCAGGGCTCATTACCCTCCACTCCCATACAGTTCATGGAGACACTCACTCATCTGGACTGCGGGTCCCAGCAAAACCTTAAGTTAGCGTCTCTGAGGATGTGACACCACTCTCTGCCCGGATTTGGTGCGGGATGTTTGTTAAATGTCCTGAGCTTTGAATCTTCTGTTTTCAGAATAGCCTTGCTGACTTCTCTGCACAAAAAGCCAAGCGCACAGTTTCACTGTCTGCAGCAAACTCCTGCTGATTGCTCTTCTCTGTGAGTGCTGTTATTTAGTTTGTCCTCCCCCTTTCCTGAATGCTCATTCACCTTGTAAGAGCTACTTATCCATTTCAAAAACAAAACCAAAAAGTAAAATACCCCCCAAACCCACAGTGTTATCAGTGCTCTACTGCCAAGGACCAGAATGTCACTGTAGCACCTCAGACTTGTGTAATTACTATATTTATTATGTAGATAAAGTTTATTATCTATTATCAGTATCTTCTACCATCCCTGGCAGACCATATTTGCCCAAAGCTCCCCCAGGAACAGGGGCCCTGAGACATACTTCTGTCATGATGAGTGGCTCTGTGAGGCTGAGTGTACAGCTGACTCACTGTGGAGCCCAGTTCTCTCCTTTTGAGTGCAAACAGGTTTCGACACATATGCTTTCTGCTCCGTTTCTGATTTCCAGCATCCTTCCACTCGCCACCACTTTTAAACCATAAAATCTGTTTGGTTCTAAGCAAGCAAAAGCACAGATTTAACAGTCTCAGCCTCCTGCTGATGATCCCATGTTCCCCTAGCAGAACTGCAAGTGTGAAATAAGGACACACACTTCACCAAGAAAAAAAAAAAAATCTCATGTAGCTTCAGCACAGAGGAGCCAAGTTATTAATCAGAGCCTGAAATCCAAGCCTAATAAGTCACGTCGTTATGAAGCTGCTCTTGGAGCGTGAACACAACAGCAAGTAACTGCTGGAGGTCTACGCAGATCAGGCTGCTCAAAATACCTCTCCTTTCATGCACACCCATGTAATTCACAGGATATTATATACCAGCAGCTCAGAGCTAAATCAAACACCCCTCCTCAGCTGGATGCACTCAGTTCCCATTACTATATTTAAATATCAAGGTCCCTAGTTGGAAGCAAGAATTGAACACGAGCCCAATACCACGATCATGCTGGGACCAGTCCATTCATATGTTTCCTTACAAACAGAAGGAAAGGCTCCGCTGATTTTACTTCCATCTAACTGCTGATGTCTACACTACTCTTCCAGTGCTTACACAAACCATAAGGCAAAATGCACCAAGAGGAATCTGCATTTTTATAGATGTAAATCTGGCAATACAAGTACAAACACATCTGTAAAGAATCGCTCCGATTTCAGCTAACATCTGCTTTCCTCTTCAGCTTTCAGATGGCAATGCTTTTCCCCACACGTAGTTTTGATACACTTAATATCATTATTTTCAAGTTCACTCAATGGATAACAAACCAGCAAGTAAATCCAAACAGAAAGACTCTCCCCTGAGCAAACAGACGTCAGATCAGGATTCAAAGCACAGCTCTCAGAGCTTTCATTTCAGATACCACACTGAATTCTTTTACTGAACATACTATTTTCCTGGGAAATGGCTGCCACTAGTAAAGAAGAAAGGAAATCATCTGCCATGACTAATGAACTAGGGCTCAGACCTTTTTCACCCTATCTTATTTATTCTTCAGGTTGATGAAATGTCTCTCAGAAATTTGAGCGTCCTTTAACTTCCATTTCTTCTGGCAGTTCTTTGGCTTCCATTCCTGCAGGTCACAGGTGAAATAGTTCACTTGGGCTTATCAAAAAGTCAGAGAGATACGAGAGTCAGAAGAGATAAAGGAAAGGCAGTTCTTGCCTCTCGATAAGCTGTTGTTTCTTCAAGGCATGAACATGTCCACAACACAGCATCTGCCCCTACACAACAGAAACTTTACAGCAAGTTCAACATCCCTGAAATCATCCTGACAGAAAGAGAGACACCCGGCAGTGGGTCCTTGGGACAAGACCTACAGCTGCAGTAGACAGAATAAAAGGCTTTCCTCAAAAGCATTTGTGAGGGAAAGGTAAAGCTTGCCTTAGTGAATGATGACAAAAACATTTATTTTATGGTTCATGGTTACGCAAGCTAAAGCTCCAGTAAAGCTCACACTAGAGCAATACTCTGTAGGGAGGCAGAAAGACTATAGCTCTGCTATCAGCAGGGTGTTCTGTATGTGATTGATTTCCTTTTTCTTTTCATTAACACCCATTTTGTCATAACAACCTACTGGCATCTGAGTAAAACAAGTTTTTGGCCTCAAGGTCCCTGGCTCTCCCTCCACACATTTCTTAATCTTCTAATTCCCTAACAGCTTCCTTGTGCAATCAAAATTATCTGCAGTGTCTTTGTGCCAGACTGATCCGAAGGAGGAGACAAATGGGGGGCTGCCAAGGGAAGAAGGGAAAAAGGGGCCAGAAGCAGCGGGTATTAGGAAGAAGGGAGAAGCACTGCAGTTCTACAGACATCCGTGCACCACAATTTTGCTAAAACATCGATTGATCCTACTCATTAGATCAGTAGCATCTGCTGCCATCCGGAGAGTGGCCATCTGTGCACTCATTTCCAAAACCCCCAATCCTGACTGCAGGAGGTTAGTAGGTCACAGGCATAATCCTCCTCACCTCCTGGGATCAGTGGAGATTCAGCTCCGTGGCACAGGAGGCACTCGGAGAGCCCCTCTTTATCCATCCCTACTGTCTGCCTCTTCCCCTGCCAGCTGATCTCAGCGGCAACCTGTGCCAGTCCCTCCAGAAGGGGCTGACCTGCCTTCTTCCTAGTGCAGAAGCAAGTGAAGGGAAAAGCAAATCCTCAGCTCTGCTGATGGATAAGCAGATGTCAGAGTGTGGAGTGAAAAGGGAAGGAGGAAAAGGACATGAGCTTTAAAAACAGACTATGGATCAGCGTTTGAGAAGGTTCCAGTAGGAACAGCTCAGTGAGGTTCACAAAAGCCAACAGAAAACACAAAGCAGGACTTACAGAAGAAAATCCAGATGTTGGTTACATTCACATTAGTGGATTTTGCACTAAGCCTACATCAGGACTTTATAAGAATGAAGACATTATTTTCACTTTTCACAGGGAACAAGAACTTACCAGCTCACAGCTCTATTCCCAACATTCCCTGATCATGTCTCATGCCCTGCTCAACCCCAACTTCGGTATGTACAGCAGCCAGAGCCCCTTCATTCAGTGAGTCTCTCTGGCAAGCAAGCCATTTGTGGATGTCTTTGGAAATACCCACTTTTCTGCTCGTGTGACTACTCCCTCGGTTGCCAGCACAACCACAACTGCATCAGCAGGTCCCACATGCAGCAAATTTAGCCCAGCCCTTTTTCCCCTGTGCACTGAACAACCGAGCCCATATCGTCTCCTGCAGCTCTGCTTTGGGGATAACACTTTTCACAGGGCGGTATCACTAAGGGCATCCTACATTCCAGTTTGCCCAGAGTACACCTGCAGTTCAGCTAGCTGCTCTTTTCCTACTAGCTCCTATCCATGGAGCTGAAGTACCACAGAGATAATTATAGCCCTGGGGCACTGAGTTTTTGCTTTAACTCCTAGGGCAGGTGGGTGGGATTCCTGGAGCCAGAGTTGCACTGCTTTGGGGAGTGTCTTTTTTCGGTGATACTATTCACCTCATCATCTTGCTAGAACTGCTTGCCCCATTAATTCCAAGCATTGTTTTGCCCTGCTGGATTTAGGAAGAGGGAATTCTTTTGGGGACGGTGTGCTAAAGCCATTTACTTATTAACAGTATGCTTCACTTCTATTAGAGAGCTTCCAAAGGGAGAGAAATTGATAGAGACGCAGGGGGGGAATTAGGCCGTCAGCCACCCTGTATATGAAAAGGCAATAAATGGTGGAGCAGCAACCATCCTAGAATCGTTTCCAAGTCTTGCTGAGATCACAGTGCCTGCAAAACTCTTTCCTTGCCCCAAGAATATTTGCTCAAACAAGGGAAGGAGACAAAAAAAACATACTTCAGGGGATCTTGAAGACAGCATGCAACCGGCCTGATCAACTCATACAGTAGGGGAGGCATTTTTCTGCCTGGGGCGACAGTGACTGACCAGGGACAGCAGTGAACATCCAACACACAACTTTACCATCAAGTCAGTAAGAATCTCAGTGATCGCTACTTTTCCTCTTGCTAAGTACAGCACTTGTCAACCACCAAGTCACCTCCAAGCAGCACGCATGCTACACACACCTACAAAGTAAATACGCAGAAGCAATGTGATACCGCTGCTGAGCAGTTTGCCTGTTTATCAGGAAGACAGAGCCCCGTTTGAACAAAGCTGTGCTTTCTGGTAAAGCATGAGTCAGAAAACTCACTGTATGAAACACACGGTACGAACCGTAAGGGGAATGATGAAATAGCTACCAGGCTCAATGGACAGGTCCAGTGTTTGTGCTGTGAAGTGCTTCAAACTCTTGTTTACATATACACAGAGAGAAACCTAGAGCTTTGAGATAGCTTGTTCCCACACTGTCCAACAGATTTGCATAGAGTTTAATCCCAAAAGGGCAGCTTTAGAGTACCAACCATCACCTACGCCATTCAGCCCTTCTCAGCCACAGAAATATCTTTGGCTTAAAATCAAAATGCTTCTAAATGAGATTTTTTTTTTCCACATGGTAAATTCCTTAGACTTTTCTGTCCCTTAGCAGTTTCACGTGAATGCACAGAACAGAATTAGGCAAAGAATTAAGGTGGCTTAGGTAATTATAGCGGCACATGCTATCAGTTCAAGACAGAAGATTAACACAGCGAGCTTCCAGTTAAAGGAGGTCTTCCCCCTACTGTGAAAGGAATTGCTTATTTTTTACTTTGTCCATCTAAAACAATGTTTATGTGAGTAACATTCCACGTCAAACTGACAGTATACAGCTCATAAAAACTTCCCAGAGGCACTTTTTCCTCTGGAAACTGAAGAAGTTTCAAGATGAAGTTGAAGAACCACTTCAAATCCACAAAGTAGACAGCTATTCACCCTGTGGCTTCAAAGGCAGCGTCAAGTTTACATTGAATTACTTTACATCTGGCATGGTAAATTGTGTCACCTTTGGTCAAGGGAGATTTCCAATAAAACTGCCTGGTGAAGAAAAAAGCAAAGAGCACTCTTAATCAAGAAAGGCTTACATGTAAAGCTGCAAGCAAACTTGCAGTTAATCAAGGCAGAAGTGACCATTAAATCACCCATACCTTCTGCAAAATTTAGATATTTTGAGAATGATTCATCACTTTATTTTATACGTAATTTTCTCTGTTATGCCCTGATCGCTTTTATCAAATGGAAAGCAGTCAATTGTAACTCTTTTACCTCAAACTTGTACCAAATAATTCAGTATTAGCCATGTGGGTTTTTATGATTTTAACTCTACTCTCAGAGGGAAGTTGCTACAGGAGACTAAAAAATCTTAACTTAAAAAAATCTTAAAAATCTTAACTTTTACTTAACCAAAAATATTTGTATCAATTCCTCAATTTGCAAAGAAAATGTAAAAGTATGGCAGGGCTGCAACATTATCAGGCCGAGAAAACCAGAAGGCAAGCTGAAATGACTCCACTTCTATATATTTACTTCATATAAATCATATTCAAATTTGTCTTGTGCTTTCAGGGCCATGGATTTTTCATGGAAGTCGATAACCTAAGCTGAACTGCTCAGCAGCTCCATTATCTGTATTGGCGTTATTACCATGGCAATCTTGTGTTTTGTTTTCTAACAAAGAAACCGGTGAAGGCAGGTTTTCAATAAAATACCTGAGGATGTGACACTGTGCCTTTAAATGTACTGGCCGTATAAATAATCTGCATCAAAAGCACATTATCATTTCTCTGGAGAAGAAAACGATCGCATTCGTTGCCTTTTCTTCCACTGCAGTGGCTGCTCATCTCAGATACATCCAGAAACCTCTGAAAGCAGAATTCAGATCTGCAGAGATCACCCCGGCCTCTGCATAGGTGGAAAATTCTCTCCTGTGTGTTCATGTTATTCCAGGCCCAGGCGTTTGTGACTGCTTTGAAAGGGCACCTTACAATCCTGATTTTTTTTGAACTCTTTTACAAACTCAAGTCACTTTTCAGCATCGGTCCAACTGCATCACAACCAAAGAAACACTGAAATCCCAGAATTAAAAGATGCTTTCTGAGTCCTACACGACATACCCCTAAGTCACTTGAATAAACCTTTGTAAGGCAGCAAGCTCTATTGGATACCTCCCAGCTTTGACACAATTAAAGGTGAAAACAACATCACTAAGGGACATTACCACTATATGAAAGAATCCACAAGCAAAAAACAAGCAAAGTTTGAGGGTGACATTTCAGTCTCTGTTGTGAACTTCTACGGAACCGTGCAAGATGGCAAAGATAGAGCTGCTTTTGTGTGGTAAGCAGCCCTTCCTTTCCTAAGGACTCTTTAGTGGCACTTGAGGGGCTGGAGAAATGCAATGAAAAAAGCTTCAATGCTTCTGGAAATTAAGAGAAGTTACTGACTCTGTGGAAAGGAGAACGATATCAGAGGCAAGCTGCCAAGTTAAGCCAGGGCAAAATTCAGTGCACAGACACTTGTGTGCACAGCAGCCTGCACAGCACCCTTGGCACTCCCCTAACTGCAGCATTTGAGATGAAAGGAAGCCCAAGAGATGGAGCTTTTATCCCCTTGGTTTTCAGCCCTGGTACGAAGCAGAAGCATGGTGGGGAGAGCTAAAGATGTCCCAGCAGAGGAAGAGAAAAAGTAAAATATGGGGAGCAGGCTTCAGAGCTTCTCTCAGGCAGGAGGTTTTTTCAAAGTAAAGGATTTGCCGGAGTTGGATGTAAAACTGCATCTATAAAGAGTGTCAACCAGAGAGGATAACGTGGGAAATGCTGGTAGATTAAGATGAGATTTATTTTCACTCACACGAGATCCCTGACATAACTGTCCCTTTGAAGATTTTCAACAGCAGGCTTTTAGGGCTCGCCAAAGACACATGGGGCAGCTGGTGGAAGGGCAATGCTCAGATGCTGTGTTGCATCCAAACAAGTGTGCCAATGTGCTGCATGTACTAACCTAATACCTATATTTAATCAGACCTAACATACACATAGCGTAATTCAGGGACACCGCTCTTTTTCCCCAGCTCAAAAACAACTTCAGAAATGACCCTAGAGGGGAATTTGCAAATACCATACCTTCCTGGACAGGAAAATAACTAATTCTGCACCAGAGACACTCAGTATCTTCCTTACCAATCAGCACTGCCAAGAACGATTGCTTTCTGTTATTACACGTGGGAGTCTCATTACACACTCAAGGAGGAACACTCTGGCCTTACCTTTCATCACATGTACCCAAAACCTGAACTTTGAAAGTTAAAAAAAAAAAAAAAAAAAAAAAAGTTAGTTCATTTCCCAGCTGTCACAAGCAAGGAATGAAAGCTTGGCAAAGACACCAGAGTTTTGCTCTATGTCAGAATGAATTATTAGCACACTTCAGTAACTACTTTAAAAAATACACTGAAAGGGGAAAAGGGGAAAGCATAATACATTGGGGGTGCAGGAAAGAAACAGTGAACATCCTTGGCAGCGATAAAAAGCTGCACTGTTCGCTTACCCCGAAAGGCTGAACAAAAAGCAGCTGCCTACTCCTCTCAGCTCCCCCGGTGCATCTCCTCTGACTGGCACCCACTCTCACCACAGAGGGCCTTCGGTTGCACAGCAAAGGCAAAGCAAGACCACCCTGCCCATTAGCACCATTCTGTGAGTCCAATTTCAGCCACACAGACACCTAAATGAGGTGGATGTGAGGTGTAATGGAAGCACAAAGTGTTTGAAACAAACATAGGCGTTTATAAGAAGCACTTATATGATCAGCTTATGCAGAAGTCTAGTTAAAATAAAATTAAAAAAAAAAAGAAAAAAGTTCATTCAAGAGGTGTTGCAAAGAAAGCAATTGTTTTAATTAACTGGCTGTGCAAAACCCTCTATTCTTGCCAAGAAAACAAAGTCTTTGCCTAGGGTGACAGTTCAAATCTAGACACAGCCTCATATCACCATGTACCTTCATCCCATAAAAGTGCTTCAGTGAGAGCTGCAAGAATTTGCAATTAGCAGAATAGAGCCAAAGAGACTGGATAAAACACCATCCAGAAGATCTCTCCCTGACAAGGGCTGGAGTAATTAGCGAGGGGAAAGGGGTTGTGTTTAGCTGCTGCTTGAAGTACCCTCCTCCTACAAATGTCTCTTCTCTGTCACTCCCACACCTACAAGAAGTCTTCCCATAGGCCAATCAACCAAAATTTCAAGTACCCCCTCTAGCCCCCCCCTCTTTCCTCCAGATTTTTTGAGGTCACAGCCTCTTCCCTGAACCCAGCCATAAACACAAAAATATCCTTCTTGAAACCTAATGCTTTGTAACTCCTGCAGTGAAAAGCAAGAAAGCTTCCTGACCTTACCACTCGCGGTTATTAACCGCAGAACGAGCCAAGCTGACGGGGATGAAAGGGGCCCTGCCTTGGAGCAGCCCGACCCAGTGAAGGCAGGTCCCTAACAAAACACTCAGCCCCAGAAAGTGGCCATCTTCCTCCTGCACAGCCAGATGTGCCACGAAGGTAACGGGAGGTCTCTCCCTGCATTATGCAATCTCTCCTTTGCGTTGTCAGAGCGGCAATGAGGGCTGTGTCAGCATGCGGTGGGGTGCCCAGCTGCTAGCTCTGCACTTACTGCGCACGGCTGACCTCCTCACCTGCTCCTCTCCCACAGCCTGCCTTCCCCTGAGCACCTTCCTGTACCCTTCAGCGCTGACTTGGCCAGCTGCACCCAAACAGCCACTCCGATGGGCCCCCAGCTACGCAGCGGGCATGTTTGCAATTGAAGCAGTAATTATTTCTGTGTTTACCTCTGCTATGTGTGACCTGAATACACTACTAGCAGCATTAGAGATCTGAGGAGCAGCAGAAGGGCATGCTTCAACTCCACCATTTTGGACAAATCCAGTAGCTTTTCAAGACCAAAACTCTAAAGGCCCTCAGATACCCACACATTTAAGGGAATGTCCCCCTCCTGATCTTCCCTATGTAAAATATCCGTATCAAAAATTAAGATACTTGGCCATCCTCGCTGGTATTTTTCAAAGACTCTCAACACTAATCTATCTTTGCTCTGACTGTAGTCAGCTGAAGCTAAAAGCTTTTGAAAAATCCCACCCCTTGTCTTAAAGAGCCAGGAAATAAATTGGATTGCTGAAAAATCCAACCACATTAATGGGAAGAGGACTCTTGGCACACCCTTGGACTGTGCTGCATCTGCTCTGCTAAGTAGGTACATTTATTTCAATCCTGTAGCTGTCTCCTGCTATTTATAACTGCTGGTTTAATGAACTTGCAGGGTAGACACCAAGCCTGAGCCTTCCTAAATTGATGTTTAAATATCCCTATTGAATTAATTCTATCTCATTATGAATGGACTGCTCCACAGTTGGACTGGCAACTTCCACTCCTCAATGGTAATCAACTGGGACGTCCTTCACAACACAGGATCTTCACCCGCAAGGCAAGCACTCTGAGTTGGGAAGCAATACCAGAAATTTAGTTTATTATAAACCATACTGCACTTAAAGAAAAGACAAAAAGATGACAAATATATATACAAAGAAATACAATTAAACAGCCACCCCACACTCAAGTGTAAGACAAATGGGAACAAGCCCAGAAGAGTCCAAGACGTGTATTTTAACAAGCGGTCTCTGGCTCAGGCTGCAGGCAGGTTTACGTGCAGATCAGGCCTGCTATATTGCCCTGAAATTGCTCTATCACTTCAGTAACACTGCACACAACTTGTTCTCCATTTTGTGTGTAAGTGCTCCTGAAGAGGCAATTTTGTGCTGGAAAGTTGTGAGGCTTGCTCCTTTTAAGGAGAGGCCTGCAATAGAAAGCCTGGAAAACCCCTCCAGAAGGTATTACTGATGTCTCCAATTGCTTTTTCCATGAGTGGTTTCAAATAAATCCTCGTCTCTGTCTCAGAGGCAGTGCCAGGGACAGAGCCTGCTGCACAGTCCCCACTTGCTCACGGCAAGTCCTCGCTGGATGTGAAGGCTCACTTGTCCCCCAGAGAGAGCCCTGGTCCCTTCAGGCTGAGCACAGAGTGTTTCACAGCACTGTCCTCAGCACGCTGCTCTGAATATTTCACCTCCTGCATTTACAAGAGACAGATTTGCATACTTCAGTGTCCCACTTAAGGCAGTCAATGTGAAATGTCATTTCAGGCCGTGTGTAGGCAACTTATTTAGAAGAACAGGCAATGAACAACGGGGCTGAAAGACCTCAAAACCTGATGGTTCTCAAGCAGTGTAAAGCGTAAGAAAAATAAAGAAGCTTGGCCTCCACAGATCCCTGCCTAGAACCTTGTCAGAGGTACTGCACTGGAAAGACAGACAGCTCTAAGTGTCTATATGCATACATAGAGCACCACTCGTATCTAGGCACCTACACCCAGCAGAAGACCTGAACAACCTGAAAGGGCCAAAAAAGTATTCATTAAGCAACAAGCAAAACAAAACGTAAAGGAAATTAAAGATACTAATGACAACAACTTCAGCGTGCTCCGCAGCAGCCAGAACCAATAGACAAACTGTTGTACTTGGATTAAAAATGAAAAAGCCTCCACTTAAACAAATCAGCATGGTGAATTCATGCTACAAGATTGCTCACCACAAAATCTTTTATGTCCCTAAGGCATCTCGATAAACCAAGAAGAGATTAACCAGCTTTCAGATAAGGTGCCAGCTGATGTTACAGGATCTGTCAGGTTCAGACAACCCATTTTAGATAATTACAGTTCTTTCTCCATGTAAAACATCCAACCGAGAACTACTTAAATGCAGGTATTTGGTGGCAAAGTCTTACACACGTACCCAAAACTTACAGCAAGCTTCAGGAAAGCCAGATTCTCTGGAGTTCCAGCTTCCATACCACAGGTTACACACAACTTTTGAGAGAAAGCTGCCTTTTAAATAAGAATGGGTAAAAGCTGCATATTAAACCATAGGCTGGGATGATGCTCGACCATCATTACAATGGTGGCTGCCTGCACAACAAATCTGATCTACCCAGACCAAACCTCACCTTCGCTGTGAGAGATGCACTCCATCCAGAATGGCAGCACAAGCCTCAAATAGTACCTTAATGAAATGACTCTGCTGCAGAAGTTTTCTCCTTCAGCAAAACTCCTCCTAACCCACATCTGAGGGCTCAAGAGTGATTTTTTTTTTTTTTTTTACTGAAACCTTCAAGAACTACTGGTGGTGGGTGGAAGAGGAATTTCTCTCAGCAAACTGCAAACCTTTACAAACCTTTGATGGGATGACATAGCATCCCTTCCCTCTCTCTTGCTATACGGGTCCTCTGGAAACCACTCCTGCAGACAGTTCCAGATTTTCAGCCTCTCTCCCCTGTTTCTGTGTCCTGTAAACAGAACCATAGTCACACCCTTTAACTGGTTAAGAAAATCTTCAGTATGCCTAGCCCACATGTGACCATATGCAGAACAGCTGCAACCAACAGGGTAAGATGAAAGATGGCCTCAACTCACAGCTACTTAGCCCTCTTAAGGTTTTCCAGAATTTATATTTTGCAGTTATATTTATCCACCTGCCATGTTTTGACTCCTCCCAAAAGCAGATTCTACTGTTTTCAAAGGATGCAAGTCCTAAGAAAATACTATTACATAAAGCAGTTTATCAGTTTCACAGGTGCCTCGTTATTACTTGTTGCTTTTGGGCCCACGTACCTTGCGGAATCCACTGCCAATGCTAGGTATCACAAACATGCCTCAAGTCTGGCACTGAATGGGGCTGAGCACCCTGTAATGCACATTTCCCATAAACTACAAGCACTACATTTCTTTTCCTTTCAACCTTTTTTTTTTGCAATGCAAATCATAACTCTAGTTAACCTCCTCAAAACAGGGTTTGAGGATGAATATTGCCATTTAGCTTTAAAATCAGTCTGAACAATAGAGAATTTTCAATCTTTTGCTACCTATGTTGCTGGTATCATTTTTGTGATTATTTCATGTAAAATGCCTTAGGGCTTGAAGTGAGGTGTAGTATTGCAAGTTATTACTTTACAGCTTATAATACCAGTCCTTGACTACAGATGAAATTCCCCAAAATATTTTGGAAATAGATGGGTGCTTTTATAGCTTGAGCTTCTTGCTCTCCGTTGGTTTGGAATCTCCTTTGCCTACAAAAGCTCTTTTACCCTAGCCACTGAATTCAGAGCCGTGAATGCACGCTGATGGTTTCTTAGATGCCAGAAACCATCAGCCATGAACAGATAAACTAAACAAAGATGAGAAATTCCCATTCTGCCAAAGCATCACACATTCTCTACTTCTGTTTCTGCCGTATCGCTCACATCAGCCTAACTCTGTACCACATATGCCAAGCGTTGTTGTTCAAAACACAACATCAGAGTCTCAAAACACAGATTTGGATCTTTATTAACACGTACCTTCTACACCTGCTGTGTGTCTAAGGGGCACAGGGCTTGGCCAGGCCCAGGACAATCTAAGCAAGCTCTGCACAAGTGCAGGCATCTCTGCAAAGAAGCTCATGCTGCTGCATACACAGACACGGTGCTACATGCTGCCTGCTGCTATAGTGCTTACTGAAAGACAGGCTTTCATTGGGTTTGAGCCACCTCAAACAAGTATCATGGAGGTGAGACAAATAAACTTGGAGAGCAACCAGACAATGAGAAGAAACCCCTTCCCAGATCAAGCAGAGATGCGTTTCCTCATGGGAAAATCTCCACACGTCTGTAGTAAAGAACGAGGAAGAGGGAAATGGGTTCAGATCACAGCCTGTCCTGAAGAAGCAGCATCTATCTGCTTGTCTTGTTCCTCTCGTCTCATCCCTTGCAAGTAAAGCAAACTACACCATCTGCTTCATATCGAGATAAGCAATCAGCTGAGCTGAGAAGGCAGAATCAGGCCTGACACCTCTACATATGCCTGCATGTAGAAGCTGACAAGCTTCTTGTGGCTTTGCACTTCGACTCTTTTCTCTGTCCAGCTGAATCTTCCCTTCACCCCACCAAGTGGGTTAACAAGGCCTGGCAGATTGGATTGTGCTTAAAACCCTAGCAGGTCAATACTGCAGCCATTAGCGTTACAAGATCACTTAACTTTTTCCCTGAAAATTTTGTCTCACCCAAACTCTCTCAATACACTATGCTGCTCTTTCTGCAGGTTGGGTATTCTAGAAACAACTGAATGCTCTGACAACATAAATCTTTATGTCTTTTCTAACTCTCAAGCATGTTTCAGGCAGACAAAAAGAAGGCACTTAAAGCCTGCTTAAGGTAATGAAAATACAAATAACAATACAATTTTTTCCCCAAAGTTCTTGCATGCCAGTTTCATGGATGGTACAAAAGAACCACTGCTAGGAAGTGTTTCCTTCTTACTGGTCACAAGTGGAAGGAAGCCAGGGCAAGGCCAGTTAAAGCAGGTACTTTTAGAAACAGGGTGCTGGTACATCTGGAGCAGGGAGCTGTAATAGTCTGTGGTTAAAGGAAGCCACATTTCAGCTAGCACCAGTGTCAGCAGTCCTGCCTGAGAACAAGGGTGTGAACAACAATTTCTCTCCGAGTGCAGAGACAGCCCCTGCAGGCCTGGAATATGCTGAAAGGGCTCTGGAGAGGGATCATTGCCTTAATGCCTCCTCCTCCGTGTATCAGAGAATATCCCTGTCTGGACTTTTGAAGCAGGCATCTTTCCTAAGCAGTAATTTACTTTAGATAAAACATATCTCTATGGGTTCAGTTTCCCTAACTCTCTCCATATGGGAGAGCTGAGGATTGTTTATAAACTCACAGAATTTAGCTTGTTTGACTAACTGGACACAGATTTTATTCAAAAAAAAAGTATTGACACTTCTAGACTGCACCAATTTCCAAATACTGAAGTGCAGCTAGACCGGTTTTGAACTGGAACAAAATGTTTATAGGCAAGTTTGCATTTATGGACTGTTTACTTGCTTCTCTGTATCCACAGACATGTTTCATCAGGTTCGTTTGCTGTGGTACAAGCAGCTTGACCTGGTGATGCAAATCCAGATTTGGTCAAAATCTGATTGCAGATTTTTCACCAAAGAAGCTGAGGCATCACGTTTGTTCAGGTAAGATATCTGAGTTTAGACTTCACTGTCGTTAGGGACAGATCAAGAAACAAAACTGGTGTATCAAATCGAAACTGGCTTAAGCTTTCTGCTCAGTAAAAACAAAGCTCTCAGTATAGATAAAACAACTTCATTATTTCAGATTTTATGAATGACTCTATGATTGTCCTTATGTTTGAAGACAAAATAAACTAAGAAGCACATACAAGCTGAACTGACAGTGTCTAATGTTTGGTCAAGCAAACAACTACAAAAATCAACAAAGAGAAAGAGCTATATACATTATTGTACATTATTGTTTTTATAGACTTAGACACATTGTACATTTCTCCAAGAAGTCTGTGTTTCCTTAATTTAAAAGTAGGGTTTGCTTGCTTTAAAGTACAGTTGAGAAAAGAAAAAAAAAAAACATAATATATAAATCCAACATCTTCCAATTCTAAGGAAAAGATTCAAATACCTTCCTGCTCAGTCCCCCTATTTCACCAGCAACTACAAAAATAGCACTTTTATTATTTTTTTATCTTGTTATGCTGACATAACCACCCCCCTACCCCCCTCTGAAGCCTTTCTGAAGATGTGTCTTACACATTATATTTGCTGCTGAGTATTCTTTGAGCCTGTGTCTGAGAGGTCCCAGAAACCTGCAGGAATCCGATGCCATTTTTAGTGGTTAGCACAGCCAATAACGGCTAGTGCCGGTTACATCCAGCCACCGTGCAAAGCAGCGTTATGCAAAGGTCATTAACACAGCTGTCCCAGCAGCCCTTAATCCTGCAAACTGCAACACCCTCTGCCCTTCTATTCTTGGGTCCCTTCGTGAGGCAGACGCTGAACTGTTTAAGATGCCACAGTGGGTGCAAGACTTCTGCTTTCTCTAGTGTCCAGCACAGATTTTTCTACTCTTCTGATGACACCAAAACATTGTGTACCCCCATGAAGGTTCAGCAAGCCCCTGCACAGCAGGCCTACCTCTAACCAGGGTAGTCCCCTTTATAACCATGCATCAGTGTAAAACGACCTAAGGCACGTTAGATTTCTAAACTCTCTAAAAAGTTTAGACTCTCTAAAGTCAGCTCTGGCTGTCTCCAAACTCTGTGTTTCCCTTCTTGCTCAGTTTCTGCTGTTTTCCTCCTTCAGAGAAGAAGCACAAAATTCAACACTCCCTCCTTCCTGGCCAGAATGTAGCCACCTTTTCTCTCTCTGCAAACTCATACACCTAATTCTCTCAGACTTCTTCCATCTGTCCCACTCTTCTAAGCCACAGGGTGGAGTCGGAAAAGATACTTCATCATATGTCACATACACTCTTCTGACAGCTGTCTCAAATACATGCAAGATATTTCATTCCACTGATCTTCTAACTCCACAGAATTTCCCTTCAGAATTCTTCAATTCTTTGTTCCTAATGTTCTCAGGTGTCTTTTGAAAATGAACTTTAGCCACACGGCCTTAACTCAATTACAATGAACAAAGATACAAAAAGTTACGGTTCTACTGAGATTTCTTGCCATGATTGGCAAGAATGCCATTCTTGCCAGTAATGAAAATCAGATTAATTTGGTGAGGCATGCTTTTCTTTTCCTGAAGAGAACTGCTCTTCTCTTGGACATACTTTCCATGACAGAGTGAACAGAGCGGCTGGATACATGGTGCACAGCAGCCATCCACACCCTCAAAAAGCCTTCATCCAAGTTCCAGCAAGGGCCACCAAAAGCTGACACAACCTGAATATCCATCAACTGTCTCAACTCAGCAACTGCCTAAGCAACAGAAACCTAACTGGAAATAGGCATTTATAAATGAAAGGAAATGTCAAAAGCGGAACAGCACAGATTTCTGAAGGAGGCCTGGTGTTACTGCAGATGCAGAAGAAGAGAAGGGAGGGCTGGTAGCCAGCAAAAAAAGAGCATAGGAAACTAGTAATTCAGGTCAGTTATGAAGATAGTAGTTTCAGAAGGCAAAAAACCTGGGATGATGAGGCAACACGTAATTCAACGTTTGGAAATACAAGACAGTCATCTGAACTACTCCTATCCTTTACAGTGTTCTAAATTAACTGTGCCAGCTCGTAAAAAGATCCGGCCACCAGTGTGCAACAGCAAGTCACTGCAAGAACCTGGTAATATATATGGACACATGAGATGGTGAACAAGGCAGAAAGAGTTACAAATGATGCAAGTACTAACACTATTGCATGGGACACCTGGAATATTGTGTGGGATTTAAGTGATTCTATTCCAAAAACAGGCAGTGCATAGAGGTCAGGCTAGAAAAGACGATGGGGGAAATTCTTAGGCAGAGAGATGACAAGACTGCATGCGTTCACATGCTGAAGAAGAACAGACAAGAACAGACTGAATTGTGACAGTAACAGAGGAAAAAATACCGTTAACCCTTTCTGAAATGAAAGGAACCAGAAACACTGATTAGCAAAACAAAAGGCAGCACATCAAAATCTGATGGAAGAAATAGGTTTTCAACCATGGGTATAATTAGACCACAGAAATGATTTCCCTAGGACACCAATACAACCAGAACCCCAAAAGGTATCTTTTTCAGATTTGGTCACCGGCACACCAAAAAAAAAGAACAGAGATGTACGTATAAAAATTAAATCGTTAATACCTAGTGTTCTTGAAGACAAATATCTATTTCACTGTAAAACCAATTACTGGTTTCTGAGTGCTGACATGAAAACTTCCTTGGAACAACTAGGGAACTACAGCTACAAGGAGCAAATGGTCTCGGTGACTTGCTTTTCTTTTCAGTAATCATTCTCTGAAGTATCTACACCAGCGAGAATAACAGGCCCTGGGCTAAAAACATGACTGATCTGATCCCATATTACTGTCTTTACATGCAGCAACTATGCAGCAGCACAATTTCAAAACGAGTAACTCCTGCGTTTCTTCAAAGATCAGGTCTTACGACCCCTGCTTACTCCTCTCTCCCTCTAGCTCAGAAAGCATTTTCTCCCTTACAAGCAGGTTGTTTACTGAAACTCCAACTACCTGGAATTAGCCTCAAGAATCTGAGCTATACCATCCTGAGCTGTTCCTCTACATTCAAACCTTGTTGGCATGATCCATTCTAACAGGCTGTCACTGTCTCCCTCCCACTTCTATTTAAGCAGATATCCTCTAGATTACAAAACAAGTTTCTGGCCAACAGAGAAGACAGCAGGAGGAATCAGACTTCATGATGGTCTCTTACGACGTTACTGAAGAGACGCATAGTGATGACACCAGTTCTTTCTCCTCTGCTTAGCAATTCCAGCATGCATGTAGGTCTAAGGCACCAGAAACAGACCTCATCTGCTTATCAAAAATGTAGATATTCATCCCCTACAGATATTCAAACACACAGTCGTGTTACTTTTTATTCTCCTTTTTCTCTACAGAACTTTAAACTGATCAATCACCAAAGTTAAGAAAAACTTATTAGCATCATAAGTTATTAATACAATGAAGTCAAATCTCAAGGGGATTTGTTTCTTAGAGCCTACAGCCATGGTCTTGCTACTTCTTATCAACCTGCTCCTATGAGGTTGTTTCAAGCTGAAACCAGGGGGTGCTTGAACTACAGTTTTCATACTGAGAACCAGTGCCGAAGCTGCAATCGATCTGTCCAGGCACATACTCAGTCTTTGTGTTTCCTTGCTATCTCCTTACACACAGTGTCAACTTGCTTTTAAAATTTTGGCCTGTTACTGACTGGCATTAGCTCAGTAGCAAACTCAGGTGATACACAGGGATGAAATGTCCTCTCCGGCCTTTTCCAAGCCACAGAAACCATTCAATAGCAACTGATTTAGACTATTCTGACCCTGCAACATGAGAGGACTGTTTTTCTTGATCCACTTTCCTCCTTCGCGATCAGATCAGGAGCAAATCACTAGACAACAGACCATTGTAGTGAGTGACAACCAACACCAACACTTACTGAGTGGTTTGAGGATGCTGCTGCTTGTCTCGTCAGCATTTTCTACGTCTGATTTGTCGGAGTAGTTCTCAGAAATTTTCTCCTTTTCTTTCTTTTCTTTGTGCCCAGGTCTTCTTCTATGACGCCGCCTTCTCCTGTAGCTCTTCGGCACATGGACCCCAATGTAAATAGTGTGATGACCTAAGAACAGAAGCACAGCAAATATTAACTTTGACTGCATGCAGTTCGTGCACAACTGATAGGTACAGTTCACGCTGAGTTTCATTCAAATAGGTGAGTGAAACATTTATCATTGCTGGCCTAACATTAAATAATAGTGTGTTTCCTGGCTCCAAAGGTGAGCTAAGAGCTCTTGAACAACCATTTGAAAAGTATTTTTTGTACAATCATTTCTGAGAGTACATTCCAGTGCAGACTTGCTGATAATTATTCAGTCCTTGTGACTCATTTAAAAATAAAAATAAAAACTGCAGAAGGCCATCAAACTAATTTTGCAATACAAAATACAATCATCTTCAAAAACATTCCACATTATTTTTTTCCCATTTGTTTTACTAAATACATTGGCTGGACTATGCACTCACTTTTGCAAACTGATCCAGCTTAATTGAAGGGCACAGAGCGACAAAATTTATATCACTTGACTAGTCCACTGAGTAACAAGTATCAAAGTACCACTAGGGTACTTTAACACAGCAGTGAGGAAGGAGTACCAAGATAAGTTACTGCAAATTTCTAAGTACTTGATGCTTTACAAAATAAGAATTAAGTGCCAAATTCTGTATGCACACTGTGAACACAAGTTATGCCTTTTCCCTTTCATATAGGCTTTTCTTTCAAAACTAAAGCCCTTAAACTACATCTACCAATTGTTATTTCTTTTTGATGAGTTTGATTAAAAATGCTTTGTTTTCAGGGCTTTTCGCACTTCTACCAGCTTGGAATAAACATCTTTCCTTGTACGTACAGAAAACATTTACGAGTCTTTTTCTGTTCCTAGATAATTCAGCTATCTTAGTTTAAGCTTCAAAAACAGCTGCTTCAGATTTAGCTCTTGAATGATAGCTATCTTTGATGTTTTGGACAAAATTTGGTTTCCCCACTCATTTTTCAGCCCAGTGCAGCTAAACACACATGCTATATTACTGAAGTACATTTCTCTGAGTGAAGGAGCCCCAAATACACATGAGAACAAGTGTATTTATTTGCATATTCACTCAGCTACTTTTGCTCATACCCAGAAACAGCAGTTTCTGCCAAGCTACCCCTCTGCAGTCACTGTCTCAGCACCTCACATACATCTATTTTTAGCGTACACTTACACCTCCCATGAATGCATGGCTGTTAAAACCCCATGCAACCATACCTAATCACGTATTCCAGAGAAGGCAGAGGGTACAACCTTGGGAGAGTTCAAATCCTTCCTGCAGCACTGCCCCAGCCCAACTCATTTGGCGGGCAGCTCCCCGCAAGGAAGAGAGAATGGAGTTAAGCAAGTAAGGAAAGTCAGGCTTCACTTGATAAAGCAGTCATGCACTTGGGAAAGTTAGGGAGAAAAGTGGCCCTTGCTATCTACCCATCTCCGCTGATTCTCCCTCATTACCGAGCATGCATTGCTCTTTGCTATCATCTACAAGCTACACCTATTACTGTTGTTTGCTTTTCAGCAGCATCACTTGGTTTCAGATTAACCACCTATTTGCAACACACAGGAAATTGCTTTGGAAATGCCAGCACAACAGTAAAGGCAGAGACAGCAGCTACCAGTTAACTTCACTGCTAAACACGTGTGTGTAATTACTCATTATGTCAAATCCAGTCTTTGAGAATGAGCAACTGAAAATCTCATCACAAAATCCCCAATTTCCATAAAAAATAATTTTTCAATGAAGAACCTTTCAAAATATTCCTCTCTAATGAGACACCTTGTCTGAGGACACCAAGAGATGGAGATGGATCACCACATCTGTGGTGAAGGGTGGCAAGGCAGCCCACAGAGCTGTATGTGGGACACAAGCCTGTGAAATCCCTTTTCAAAAGTATACAGTGCAGGCATAAAGACATACGTGTCTGTGTTTATGTATGTATAAAATATTAAATAAATAAAGACTGTGGGGATGTTGATTAAAACTCAGAATTTGCCATGGAAAAAACGACACTGATCTTTAACTGAAGATTTCCACAGGGACACCTGAGACACTTTCTGCTCAACTGCTGTAAGCAGCTCTGCGTGTGAGGTGTGTTTGTGCTTTTCTGGTACTCCTACCTTTCCTCGCTGGATTTATCTGTGAGATATCTTCTCAGACTCCACGTCTGCCATTTCATATTCCACATATTCTTAAGGCCAGCTGCAAAGTGTGGAGACTTTCCCTTTCCCTGCACATGAATTTTCTTGCTGAAACAATCTGAGGTCTTTTAAAAGACTGCTTGACCAGTGTTGCCCATCCTGATAGCAACTTGAAAAGAGCTAATAGCATTGCTCAGGGACTTTGCAAGGAATGGAATAACGAGCTGTATGCAAAGACAAGGACAGAAGCTTATGAAAATAGCTCATGCCCTATGCATATTACACTGTCTCATCCCCATCTACACACACATTTCATAGCCCAGTAAGTCTATTTAGGCATACAGACCTCTAACAGTAGCTCCTTTGGAAAGCAAGCACAGGAGAAATGAGAAATTAAGTGCAAACTGTTGAGTCACTGAAGTATAGAAAAACATCTGAAAAAGGGCTTTTTAAAAACTGCATTCTTAATTCTCAGAGACTAATAAGATTAGGAAAAAAAGCTTCCCCAATTTGACTACTTAAAGAAACAGACTCATCCCCAGACTGGCAGTAAATGTGATACATTTTGGCTCCAAAGTAATTTGTTAGGAGGGAATTGCAATAGAAAGCAGAGGCTTACAAAGAAGTTCCCTGCCCACCCACAGCCATAATTGGGCTGCAAGTGCTGGCGATGGCCCTGAACACTACCACATCATCGTTCTGGTGCCTATGGCAAGCTGTAGTTTCTGTACTGGCTGCAGCTATGCAGAAGACCACACTAAATTAATAAAACAGATATACAAATACATAGAGTATTAGTGACACAAAGATATCAACTAACAGATATGAAGTGTTAGTGAAAGCCTCTCAAAGTTACTTTTTAGCCAGTACTGCCTAGGCGAGGGTATCAAAAGAGTCACTGCAGAAACTCCACCAATGCCTGCAGTGTAAAAGCCAGTAAGTTCACTGCTACGTGTGCATCGCCCGATGCTCCAGGCTGCTAACAGCTTGTACAACCACCCGGCACAGTACCAGCCACCAATAATTTGTCATCTCAGGGAACAGGACCAAAAAAAAAGGAAACAGAAATCCAGGGTCCAGCAAGGTTCAAAACTCAGGCAGCACAACAGTGGCAGAAGGAAAGGGACCCATATCTGCTGCCTCCAATCTAGTGTGCCAGCGTCACAATCTTTCAGACATGGGCAGAAACCTCTGTGGGCCCTGGGCAGGGGCAGAAGCACAAAGCCAACATTGGGATACCTACAGCGAGACCTTGCAGGTCAGCACCTGAAGAAACCATTTAGCTCTGGTACATCAGTCAAAACCAAAACCAGGAAAGCTATTCCAGCAACTGGAAATATCATCTGTAATACGGCAGATGGCATAAATGCTGCATAAAGAGAGGGAAGGGGGAATTTTATCTGAGCACAAGCAGCAGTCATAAGGTGGGGGTGGTCCCTGGGACAAACGAGGCAGCGGTAGCTGCTCCCAAGGAATTCTTACCAAATCGCATCCAAAAGCCAGATGCAAAAGGATGGAGCGATTCCAGCTATTTGTATTTAGACAAGGTCCTCTTTTGAATCACTAATTCTGTGGTCAGCTTGATAATACAAATACATCATAGTAAGCCTGTAGTCTTAATGCTTTAATATGCTGCCAACAGAACCGGACAATCTCTTTAATCTTTTGATCACGTGTGCACAGTGCAGATTTTGGTGATATGAAACTAAGTTGTATACATGCGGGCAAATATCTGCATTACTTCGCTGCTTTTCCCTGTTCTGCATGGGAGACACTTACTTAATGCAGCTTTTTGTCCTTCTCCCTGCCTCCCCCTTTTTAAATTTTTGATTTTTTTCTCTCCCAGCACGTTCAGGGTGGCCAAGCAAGAAGTTTTCCTTTTCTGAGTACTTGAAGTAAGTGCTTGGCATCTGTTTACATTGTTGTGAACGCTGAGATAAACTTCTAGGCTCCCTTCCCAAAGTGCCTGGAAGGAAACAATTGACACATATCCTCAATGCACGGGGTTTCTGAGACATTTCCTACTCACTGGGCTAACAGAGCTTTCCCATGAGAACCATTTACTACAAGTGGCAATGCCTGATAAATCTAACATGACATACATGCACCTCACTACTGTCCTGCAGCTTGGAGGAGGACGGGAGGAGCAGAGCTGAGTGGCAAACTTCTGATAATCCAGGTCCCACTGAGCCACAGGTTTCTCTCATGCACCCAATGGAGGCCATTTGCAAGTTTCCTCCTATAGACCCTGCTGCATTCACAACCTCTTCCTCCCTCCCTCCCTCCCCACTCTCCCCCAGGAAAATGACTGGTCTCTGTGTGCACCTCATTAATTTCAGAACTGTTTTGGTTGACCAGAGGCACGAATTTCACAACGCTGTAAAATCTCACAGGTAAGATGCCCAGCAAGACCTGCAGGTGAAAGCAGCCTGCATTTTCTCTTCCAAAGCACAGCAATGGGTCACAGCTTCCTCACACTTACTCCTGCTGTAGCTAAAATTTTCCAAGTTAAATTTTCTTTGCATGAAGATAAACTTTACTGTGTACCAAATTTGGAGCAAAATTGGCTCATCTCGTTATTAATAGAGCAAGAAGCAGTCATCATCAGGGAGGTATTTTTCCCCTAGAAAATTTTTGGTTGAAACCACTTCTGCTTCATTAAGAGCTACTGAAGAAAGCAGCTCGTGATTCAGAGTCCAGATTTAGAGGACAGGCACACGAGTCTCCCTGAATCAGTTTTATTGGTGAAAACCCACTCACACATTGCCAAATTTAAGTTTTGTAAAATGCAGAATTCCATCCCTGCCTGCAAGGATATCTGTTCATCTCTGTCCTCGCCAAGCACAGTCTTGTTGAAGTACTGGGAATGAAACTGCCTGGATCTCAAGTCATGCACAGCACACAAGCTCAGCACACGTGGAAGAAAGCAGCTCCAAGACACCCTACTCCAAAAGGTCAGGTCCCTCAAGCATGCTGCTACAATGCGACACCATGCTCTCTAGTCCTTTTCAGAGTTCTTCCATTTAAGGGAATCTGGGGATTAAAGAAATAGGAGAGGAAAAAAAAAAGTGTACTGAAAAAATAAAAGTGAAAAATCTGCTTGAAGTTTTCTGACCTTGTAAAGTTTCTGCTACTCATGAGTCATGAGTCACTTGCATGCCTTTACATTGCTAAACTTTTGTGTGAGCATGGCCTCAGGACCCGCTGCCTGCACAACCCCAGCCTCCATCCAAATATTTGCTCCTCATTGCCCACTGAGGCTCACTCGAAGCCTCACAGGGGTTTCTCAGTGTGACAAGGTAGGCTTTGCCTGGTGGCTTTTGCAGTTGCTGTGGCACAAACCTCGAGCCAAGCCTGAGGAGTCTGTCAGTGAGGATCCTTCTCTGTCCAAGGAAGAAAGGACGACAGTTTTTAGAGACTGAGAGGCAGGGTGCATGTGCAATGCATGCATGCTGAATGGCTGCTCGCTGCTCAGCAAGGGGCAATGCAGCTCTGTGAAACAACCAGGACAAGCCTGGCACAGTCTGCTGAGGTTCTGGCTAAATGTAAGTCATGAAGAAAGCTTGGGATCTGCCCTCATGGGAAGTGTGCCAGCGGCAGGGAATTACTCCCAGTGCAATCGCATCAGTCCCAAACTTGACATCCCAAAGCCTCTGGAGCACAAACTGTCTAGACTGTTTAGAACACGTGGATCTATTCATGCTATAATACTGCTGGCAAATGGCCAAAAAATACCTAGAGAGAGAGAAATCAGGTGTTCGGTTGTCTCCTAGACTAGTTCTGGAACCATATTTGCTTCAAAAAGCATTATTGCTTCTTACCACCTCCTCAATAAAAAAACTGAATCTTCCCCAAAAGAATCATAAAGACTAAACCTGTTGCTTCATGCACCTATGAATAGTTTCAGGTTTCAAACATCAGTTCAGGTTTCTCAAAAATCTGAATTTAGGCAGTTCTGAGGAGCTTCATCCTGCAACAAATCCTTTTCACAAAACCTTTTGGATGGTATATAGAAACACATTTGTGTAACATCGTATTAGTGACCATGGCAATAATCCAAATGTAGGGCACTACCAGAAAACCTGTGTTTTCTGGCAGAAATGCAAACTGAAATAATTGCCTTCGCATAAGGAAAAAAAAAAATCAGTAGATATGATTAAATTATTTAAGTATGACAATAACTTCTGTGCCTGAGGTCTCTGTTAATCTGGGCACTGAGCTCAGTCTACCACTTCCTGACATCTTAGTGCAGGACCAAGGACAGACTTTAGCCTAACATTGTGTAAGACTGAAATTCTCCTTCCATTCCGGATATCTACAGCCAAACAAACGAGCAGAAAGAGATCACACTTTATTTACAATACAGTCTTCAATTTAAAACACCAGTTCTCTTAAGAAAAAGGTGACAGTGAAACAGCTTTTGCTTAGTAAAACAAAACTTGGTCATTTCAAGAAAGGAGCTGAAAGTTACAGGATCAAAGGATAAAGTCTGCTTGGTGCATATCTAAGAAGGAATCCTTTCCACATGACCAGGGTTGTTGAGACTTAGAGCATGGCCATAAAGAATCTCAGACTGGCACCTTAGAAGGAAACAAGATCAAAAACTAACATTACAAATGTATAAAGCAACGAAAATGAGCTATTAGTTTTCACCTGGTCCTTATTTTTACTTTCAAGACTTTTCCAGAGAGCAGAGAGTTATGTTAAACCTCATCAGGCTTGGACAAGCTCACTTGGTTACAACTAAGACATCTCTATAGCCAACCTTTTCTCCATAAGCCAACTGCTCTGGCCACTTGCACTTCCTGCTCTGTGTGTATCCAGGCTCTCCAAGAAGACTGGGGCAGATATTTCAGGCTTCCTGAATGAAGGGCTTCGCTCATTTAACTTTGGGGCAAGGCTGACCTAATAACACAGGAAGGCAAAGGCGTGCCATTTTCATAGCCTAACAATCAGTTTCAAACCTGGATGGAGCTGACACACAGCTTAACCCCAGGGTAAGGAAGCTTTAGGTATGTGTGTGGCTTCCTGACACATACCTAGAGCACATGGCTTTTATTCCTGCTGCTAACAAGTCACTAACTTTATGAAAAATTGCTCCGCAGAGATGCCCAGCATTCAGCAATTTGCACCTACAGCAGCTCTGAAATCACATGAGACTGGCAGGGGATGCAGCCTGCCACGAGTTTCATCAGCAGAAGACTGCATGGCACACCTTTGTACCTCGATGGGCAAGAAGGAAATGTTGGTGTACTGCCAAGCACACAGCTAAACGTGGCTCTGGTCAACACACTGCCAGGACCAGAGTGAGTCTAGTGCAGTTTTTAGTGGCTTCTTTTCAAAACCGGAGGTGGCAACAGAAGGGTTCTCATTTTGTGCAAGAATCTAAGGAAATCAATGACAGAAAGAGCTGACGGTCCAGAAGGACAAATAAATCACAGGGATGATCCATTTTAAAGGGGAGATACTAAAAGTAGCACTAAGCAAGTTCCAAAGTAAGCCCTGCTTAGTTTCAAATCAGCTCAAGAAATAAGAACAAAAGGCCATGCTGCTGTGTGCCGAGTGCACTTAACTCTACCTGATTTAAAGGGGTTACAGGTAGTGAACACCTCTCTGGATCAGCACCAGCAGCGGAGCAGCTGCAGGCCCTCCACCCCAACCAACTCCACCTCCCAGGACGCAGCTCTCACAGTGTGTACCCAAGCGCAAATAGGATGGGATGCAGCCTGTGCGACACCCTGCTTCAGGGAACAGTTAGCGCTGGTGGAACAGAAATAACCTTCCCATCATACGGCACCTTGAGATTTCCCAGGAGGGATCTGGAAGAGCATTAATTTCCCCACAGATGAAAACACAGGCCTCCAAGAAACAACAGACAAGCCGGGATGTTTTCAATGATGCATTAAGATGAAGTGCTCTGGGTAGGAGAAGAGCCATGGAAATTCACCAGGCCTGTTAGTGAACACAGCTGGTTCATGCATTAGAAACAAGGAACACGATTATTTCCTCTAGCACAGTGTAAGCACCAAGCACTATTCCCATTAGTGAATCTGAACACAGAGGCAAAAACTAAAACAAAACTAAAAGCAATCCCCTAGATGGGCTGACCAGGCATACTTCTGGGCTCACCGCTTGGTCCTCACAGGACCTCACAGTGTTTCAGTATTCACCCTAATATTCAAGTCACTGCTTTTCCAGGTGAGTAGGAACTTACCCTGAAGCTCCCAAGGCTTCACTGAGAAGCTTGCTGACATTTGGGTGAAGTCTAAACAAGGTAACATTCCATCTGGAGATAAATCAGACCCAAATCGCTGTCATTCCCCACAGCAAAGTAGCACCAGAATCCTCTGAACTGAGGGCAGACCTTCCACCCTGAAGAGATTTGGCTCTTTGGGTCCCAGTAACAATGTTATGAGTGCACAAGCACGCATGTCTCATAATGGTGATGCCTGCGCACAAAAATTACCTTTGCAAGAGGTTCCCTTGAAGGAAACTGAAGGTCTTTTAAGGGACCGAGCACACAGTTTCAGAGGACCAGCAACAGCAGGTGGATGTCTAGAATTGGGCAACAGATGCTGGGCTGAGTGGCAGAGGCAGAAAAATTCCTGTCTGTATGGAAATGACTGCAGAAATCTGTAACCAGGTAGCTGAACAAACTGAGATTGGGAAGTCCCTCAGGCTTAAGGGCCTTTAAACCAATAGTAACATGCAATAAACTAATTCACAATTATATGGCAGTTGGCCAAAGAGAAGGGTCCATGTGACCCGATCAGATGACGAGCTTTTGAGGAATGGGGCCAAATCCTTATAAATAGGCTACATATGGCCAAGTGTGGGGTTCACAACCTAATAAAGGCCATCAGAAAAACAGCCTGCAGTGAGCAACGTGCAGTAAAAGGCAAAACAGAGGCTCCGAGAGAGACAAAACCCAAGCTACAATTCAACAGAGAGATTAAAGAGGAAGAGACAAGATTAGAAACAAGAAGGCTCTCCTCAGTTCTGCCAGCTCTGGCAAAATGACCCCACATTCTTTGCTAGGATGGAAGGGCACAAGAGAGCATCCAGCATCGGCAGTGAAGATGCAATGATTTACTTAATTAGGCAGGAAAACTGACCAAAGATCGTTTTATGGATCTGTATTACTGCACTTTACACCTCAGCATTCAGTCCTTTAGTAAAGTAACTGCAAGGGGCAGGGAACTGAGCTGGGCAGTGAAAGGTATCATGCAAACATGAGAATCTTTTGATAACATCAGGCTCCCAGACCTTCAATATCTTCCAAAGGTCGGTTTAATCTTTACGTAAAGTGACCTCTGCAGTCTTTAAAAGGTTCCCACGTAACAACACTATAGTTAGCCAGACAGAAAGTGCTCCTAGCCATCTGTCTGACGCTTGCACTTCTCAATTTCAAACATATGCTCACTTGCTACCTACCAATGACCCAGACAAACTGCCAGATTCCTAACAAGATTCAGAGGCTGCTCCAGTGAAGCGTGTTTAAAAGGTGCATTAGCCCTGAAGAACAGCACAGCTCTGAAACAGAGCTCACTTACATTCAAGCCAAGGAGGTCTAAAATAGGAAGAGAAAAAATAAAATGATGTCTTCATACAGCTTCTTGAAGGTCCTACAAACCTTGTTTGTTCAGAAGGAGGAAATTAATTAGTCACTGCTAGGAAAGGATCACAACCTGTGCCACGAAGCCCTGAAGACACACGCCAATGACAGCTAAAAGGTACCACAATAAATTAATTGGTCGTCATTGTTTAGACAGAATAATAAACATGTTTGGGGCATTCTCACTGAGCTTTATATAAGCCATTGCTAGACTCTTACCCACAACCCCATAAGCTGCTTTTCTTTCTCTCTTCTTTGGAGCTGTGTGAGGTTACAGAAGCCACCAAACCTGTCTTGCTGTTATCTGATCTAATCTGGCTTGGATTCTACTGAAAGAAAAAGGAACTTTAAAAAAAACAAAACAAAACAAAACAAAAAAACAGCTTTGGGGAACAGGGCAAAGGAAGGGAGCTGTGCTGGGCAGGGCTGTTTGTTTCCAGTTTTAGGCTAAGCTGTTCAGAAGCATGGCACTTTTGGATTTTCTGGCATCCACCTTCAGCACTGACCACAACTCCTTTAAAAAAATCATGTCCTTTTTTGAAATGGCCCGAATTACCACCCCAAATTGGATACAGCCCAGAACAACCCACCTTGGCTGGAAATCTTGACTTTATTTCCCATATTTCCATCTCATTAATTACCAAGGCTGACCAAATGACTACCAAGCTGTACTTGGCACTGCTCAACACATGCATGCAGGTAGGTTTTAGACCACTCTCCAATAGAAGAGCCTCGATTTTCATAGCTGCTAAGACTGTGTACCGAGGTCTTGAGTGGGGGGCCACTGACTTTGTTTCAGGCCACTGACTCCGGGACAACAACTTCTAACATTCTTCCTCTGAATTTTACAGGCACAGTGCACTGCATTATTTGGAGACCTAGAGTCTTATATATACTGATGAACCGCTTCATGCAAGTCTATCAGAGAGACACTTCCCTTCCCTTCCATACAAGGGTAAATTTTGTGGTTATGCAGAGAAGTTAAATGTTGGCCTTTTCAGTAGGGACACAACTAGCATCCAGTTTGGTGAGCTTCAACATCATCCCCGACAAACTCAAGGCAAGGACAGGCAGAGAGGAAAAAATATCCATTTCTCTGAGGGAAAATCCAACTCCAGAAGTGTCATCATCGTCATGACACCAACTGTGAAGACTGAGCACAGATCAGTAACAAAAACAAGATAAATAGCAGCGACATTCCAGGCAGAGGTCTGCCTAAACCACCTAAACCTCCATGGCAAGTGTCAGGCCGCTCAGGGGAAGTCCTCCTAACTGCCCGACTCTGCAGTAGTGAATCATGAGATAAGAAAACAGCCCCACTGCAAACAAACCTTGATTCCAAGGCTGCAGTTATAACTAACCAGTGAGAGGGCACAGCACATTTTATGAGGCAGACTGAAGCCAGAGCTGGGTGGAGGTGGAGGCCAAGCAGCTGCCAGCAGGGCACCAGGATGCAATGCAAACCACAGGGAACTCACTAGTGGGAGCTGCATTTACACAAAGGCCTCCTGACATCTCAGCTGTTCTTAAACCATTTTCTCCATTTCTTCTATAACCACAGCCAATTTATCACTACCTTATGTGAAATCAGTTTATCATCATTTCCATTTTGACTGCAGCTTTTCCTCACCGAGCGTGCAGTAGGTGAGTGTCAGCACCTTCTCACACAACCCCAGCACCTTTAAAGCTAAGGCTGATTCCTGCCAACAGATCTGAAAAGCATCTGCAATGACCAGAACAATACCTCAGACAACAATGGGTAAAACAGATACAGGCTGGAAAGTGCCAGTAGGAAACATGCTCATGGGTTTGCTGGCATCGAGCTTACAAGTGACCAAGCAGTGTTACTACCTCAATGAGAGTGAAGTTCTGAACAAACCACTTCACCGGTGACTTACATTTCACAGACCCTGCAGCACTTAAATGATCAACTTAACTAATCCACACACACAAAAATAGCTCCCAACTTTTCCATAGGGATTTACCATACTGTCAGAAAGTCTGCAGTGAAGTCACAGCACGTTTCAGCATCCTGTAAAGTGTCCTGACAAAGTCTAAACTGGAATCTTTCAGCCAGACACTGTACAGTTGAGAAGATCCAAACCACCCACCCCATTTTTGCTAACTGTGTGGGGCAGCATTCAGGTCCCAATCTGTGCCTGCTGGTCCCAAGCCATGTCATCTGCTGTATGGAAAGAGAGAAAAAAAGCAGTCCCTAAGTCCTCATCATTAAGCTTTTGCACAAGCACAGCCTGAATCAGTTTTATCAAAACAAAATACAGCCTCCTCTACCTCTACAGTTAAATTAAAGGCACCAAAGCAAATTAATGAAGTACGGTGTGTACTTGGATTTTACATGATTATTTTTTTAATTGTACTTGTTTCAGAAACAATTAAAAACTAATTGCTATGAAACAGATTATTTCTGAAAACAGAGAAGGTCTGCCTACAGTCAGTGATCAAAAAACAAGGGATGGGACAGAACATGAAAAATAAGCAAATAGGCAAACATAACTTATGTCTCCTACCTTCTGCTTGCTGTTAATAAACGTAAAGATTTTCACAGGAATCTTTGCCTTTTTAACCTCTCTCCTCATTGATCCAACCATCAAGAAATAATCTTAGGCTTAAAGCATAACACAGCTTTCTACCAGCAAAGTGTAATGACACTACAGGGTCAAGAATAGAAAGAACGGAGGAGGAAAGTGTGGGAGCAGTCAGCTAAAATGGCAAAGGATGTTACTGCAAGTTGCTGCAAAGACCCTGGTTTAAATCCCATAACGTTAACAGGACCCACAGCAAAGTTTTCACTGTAGCAGAACCTCTTCCTGAAGTTAGTTTTTTCTAACATGTACTCTCCACACTTTTACTTCGCAAATCAATCGAAATGCAGGACAAAACACCTGACGCAAGTGCTGGTCCCCTTCTAAGGGACACAGCCAGAGCCACCCTGACCTTCCAGTAACAGAGCTGTCAGACCCGAAACCAAGCATCCTCCACCCCACCGCGGAGTCAGGGCAGCAGCAAGCCCGAGGGAAGTTACACTTACAGAGCCAAGAATACCTTATCTCAAAGGATAAGGTGGAGCTTTACTTTTCCCCTGTTGCAAAATTGGTTATTAAGTAATCTGTTTATGTCACACATACCAGCACTCCTAACAGTGGCATTACAGCACTATGTCATTACCTTCAAGGAAAGGAACGTGCAGTGCTCTAAATGAATGGGAATGGCTTTCTTACACAGGAGGTTCAGCTTAGGGCAGTGCCTGTTCTTGATTTCCCCCATGAAAGCCTACGCTTTCTCACTTACTTTCCTTCTACACTCTGAACTGGACCTAGGGAGCTCCCTTCTCTCACTGAGTCATGTTTCAGGGCACTTCTGCTCCACGTCAGAGAGAGGGAAGAAAAGCAGCTCTTTGTAGCTAAAATGCAGCCAGCTCTTTGTAGCTAAAATGCAGCGAATTTCTTAACTAAGCCGTCTCACTGAAAAACAGGGGTACCTGCAAATTAATCATTTTTGAATGTCAACAGCTGATATCGCTAATAAAATAGCAATGACATGCAGTCTAGGATTAGACTGAGGTGCCACCTTAGAGAAGCATTAAATCATTTCTGGAGCTAGGCCAAAGGGACATACTTTTGCAATGTATATAGGGTTTCTATTAATGTTATATTTACTCAGCAAGGGCATGACCGACAATTGCTTCAAGCTGAAAATGTCTCAACATCCTACTGACCAGAAATGCCCCATTCTCCCCCTCCTTAACCAAGTCCTTCCCTCTCCCCCACACAACTGCATAACCAGATCAGTGAGCAACATGCTAATCCAGAGCTGCTATCTCCATCACAAGCAGGGCCACCAGCTAGTAAAAATTTAAAAAATAAAAATAAATAAAAATAAAAAAATAAAATACTGACTTCAAAAGTTGCATTCTGGAGAGTTAATATGCAAGAGATGGATGCTCAGAATGATAATTTTCAAATATTGTCTTCATTTGTTTTAAATCAAACAGACTGAAAAGCAACAAAACCAGCCTGCTTTCTAAGCGTATCATAATGCCTCACCTCCCTGCTCAGTTGTTTTCCTACAGGTTTGGTGAAATTAATAGCTTTAGGCAACCTTCCTAAGGAATTTGATCAAAATTGACTACTTGGTGAAAAAATAAATAATTGGTAGAGGAATGAATAGGAAAGAGGCAAACAACTTTGTTATGTTTCACCTCCACGAAGTCAGGTGAAAAACAAAAACTATCAGTAAAAAACTAAAATACATCTGGAGATGACAATTCTGCTTGTCAGTTACTTTCTTCTACAGAGATTGCCACCAGCGTAAGCTACTCAGAAAAGTGAGTTATAACAATACCACAGAACTGGCTGATGTAATGGAGAGGGTTTTGAAGCTAACACCTCCTGGTCTCTAGACAAACTCCTCTTTGAAACTGTGCCACTCAACCTCTAATGCAGAAATCTAGCAAAGAGACTTAAAACCGTCTGCACCAAGTGTCAGCCAAGAGCCTTCAACCTGGCATTTTAACCCTTCCAATGGATATATGCAAACTGTACATGGGGTTCATGTATGCATATTAGGTGCACGCAGACATTACTGACATACAGGACATACAGCTGTGTCCATAAAGAGTTAGGAATAATTAGGGACACACACCTTCTGTATTGAGGCAGATAAGTTCCCTTCAAAGTGCCGAAGCCTTTACTGATTCTTTGCACTCTGGAAATGCCTCAAATTTGCAAGGCAAGCTCTGAATGTAAGGCTGTCCCCATGCAGAAGCGCAGAGTGGCCGAGCAGCAACTTGCCAGTCGAATTTTACATGCACTCCTCTGCAGCGAGACACTGACAGATGCTACAGGGTCAGCACTGGCTCTGCCACAGCCGGCGACTCCTTTTGTGATTTAGCTAGGTCATTCACAGGAGCCTGGCGAGAATCAAGGCACTGCCCTCTGCACGAACAAGGGAATTAGCTGGTTACACAGCTCCAAGTCTCTGGAGATTCAGACAAGCAGCTACAGTTCTCAGAGGCCTGTTGTGTGCAAACAGAAACACTGCATATTTTTTCACCTCTTCTTCCTCTTACCCCAGTGAGATGAACAGCAAGTGGTCTGCTAGCCCAAGTAAATCAAACGAGGATATCTGCATTGCAACATGGAGATAAATACTTAAAACATTAACCTAACCTTTTTCACTGCACCTTCAGACAGTTAAAACAGTCACTCCCACACTGCTCTTCACAAACAACAATCTGTATTATATTCTTGGAGCATCGCATATGGGTGATACATACCACAAGAGCACGTGGCAACATTTAAGGCAGTAAATTACAAGAAATATTTCCCCTCCCTCCCCACTCAAATGTTTCTGCTGTGCCAAAGCATTAATTATTCCATGAGCAGAAGGCAATACAAAAACCCTGTCATTCCATCCCTGCAGACAGCAAATGGCCTCATTAAACCCAACATGATGATTTATTGCTACTGAGCACAGATCACTTCATACAAGAGGAGAAGAAAACAGAAGTGTTTACATGGATATGTCTGCTCTGACTTCCGGAAAATGTTCTTATCGATCATTTTTGCAGATTATTTTCTTCCATACTGTTTGATCCTTTGGTGTCCACCACTGTGACAGTGACACAGCTGTAACCCTATACTTTTCAAAATATTTTAAACTGAAAGCCACAGGTATTTGTTTACAAATAAAATAGAATAAAACTATACACCCAAGTCAAAAGGGAAAGGACAATATCGTGAGGCGAAATGCTGGCCCTGTTTCCCTTCTAGCTAGAATATATACCCTATTGTCTTTTCCTCCTCCTCCATTAGTTTATCAAACACAATGTCAACTGATCCTCATAAAACAAGAAAAACAGAATTTGCTGCAAATATTTCATTCTTATCAGCTTTAAGAATTTTCCACAACCAACCCTAAAAACATGAACTCCTGTGAACTCCCTTCTCCTTTCAGATTTCACAATATTTTTATTCAGAGAGAAAATAAAAACACTTTCAAAGAAGTCTACTCTTTTCCTAAAAAGCGAGGAAACTTTTTGCTGCCTTAAAAAAAGTTATTCTCCCAAGGGTAAAACCTTATTTTTCTACCTCCTAAGCTAAAAAAATAACCCAGGAAAACATCCACTTGCTGCCTTATGCCCACCCCCAACACTCGGTACAAATTCTGCCGGTCTTTCCAGTTTGGTTCACCATCTGCGACACCTGCCACCGTATTCCAGCACTCCAAGGTGCAGTGGTAATATGCAAGTGTTGCTGGAAGGCTCATACGGGAAAGAAAAACAAAAAGCCCCAATGTGTCACAGTCCCTGTGCAAGAAACAGTGAACACGATTCTGTGGGAGGTGGAAACGTGCCAGGAGCACACAATAACGTTCACTCTCGAACTGAAAAAGAGCATGTCTTTCAATTTTAAAGTCAGTTTCAGTCTGGTTAAGCTTATCAGTGTTTCAGTCAATTTTAGGATTAATTACTCAGCCGAAACAACGGTGCCCTTTTTCTCTGCTATCCGACTGGCAATTTTATATACAAATACGAACTGTGAAGATACCCTTTCTCCCCAGCAGTCCACGGTCTCTTACCTTCCACTTCTTCTTCATCACATACATGTTTAAGGAAGGAAGCCCCTCTATCCAGTACTGCCTCGTCCTCCATCCTATAGTAATAGAAAAGAAAAAAGGAATGCTCAGACTTCTCCTGGAGCGAGCTATTTGAACCAGCCCAGGTCCTGGGCAGGTTAACTTGCAAGCTGTTGTTCATGTTATTGTGGGCACTGCCGTTCTCCTTCCAGTGCCTGCTGTTCCTTCATAGAGCTCCTTTCAAATGGCGTTTGGTATAAGCTGGCCTCACGTCGTTCGAATTCTAACCTTGAGAGGACATCAGTGCTGACAGGTGTGAGAAAGGTAATCCCGGCTAGAAGTCTTTGTTGTTTTGCTTTTTTTTTTTCTTGTTCCTTTTTCCCGTTTCTTTCTTTTTTTCCTCCTTTTTTCTTTTTTTCTAACAAGGACATACACACACAGGCAAGTTTGGGACTGTCTATGTGAAAGCCAAGAGTTTGTGGAATTCCTGTTTCCCTTTAAAGTTCTTCTAAAAGATGTTGGCTGCAGAGCCACACATACAAGCAAGCACACATGCTGTACACAGACACACACACGCGTTCACATGCACAGTGGGAGACTCGGCTTCAGCCAGCCTCTTAATACCAGCAAAGCACACTTGTCTGTCGAGAGGCAAGCTTTGTGTCACATGTTGGCCTTACAGAAATCTGACATACGAGGATTATCCAGAGACCAAGCTACAGTAAGTCAGGCCATCACAGCAGTCATGTATGTGTGCCACCCATTCATTCATCCATCTGGGAACTGATTTTAGTTGTAGCTTTCTTTCCCCTCCCTTTCTCTCTCCACCACTTATCAGCTCCTCTGTACAGAGGAGGCTCCAAATTCTACACCTCTGCCATCAAGTCCTCCTGTGACACTGCCCAGAACTTGCCCTGCTCTATTTCATGCACAAAATAAAGACCCTGCATGCTTTCCAAGGGCTCATTCCACAAGCTCACTTTTGTCCAGCAAATATAAAAATGGCAAAATAACAAAGAAAACATTTCTAGTTATATTAAATAATCTACTTACATATTGCTTGGAGGCTAAGCATATATTTGCTGCTCATTGTTAGACAATGAGCTGCGTAAGCTTAATAGCAGTGTAATTCTCAATAGAACTGCAGGCTCCGTTTGTAACCTCTTTTCCTACCAAAGGGAAGAAACTGGCATGTCTGAGTAACAACTGAAAAACAAAACCTTTTCCTTTTATTCTCTAGATGGAATAGCCTCATACAGAAAGAAACAGACCCTTCAACCTTCTTCACATCTATATTACTTCCACTTAGGATTCCACGAGATGCTCCAAGTGCAGTAGCAGCAAATGCTTAAAAGGGATTTTTAGAGGCGCATTCAAATTCAGGACAGTATAAAACCCAATCAGGTAAATACGAAGCAATGAACACATCCGGGGATATCTACCTTGCAACTGCATGTCAATGCCTACCTGAACAAAGAAGCGTTCAGTCACAAAAGCAGCAGAGCCTTCCTTTTCTAAAAGCAGTCCTCAGGCAGCAGTTCTCCCACCTATGACACCCTGTGCCCAGCTCAAGCACCTTGACCCACACAGCCCATCAGTCTCCTCTTTGGCTTGTAGTCTGCAGCTCAGCTCACGTGAACGACTCCCAGATATTTTGCAGGTGAGGAAGAAGCAAAAAAGCTCAGATTGAAAACCAGTGACCACGCGTATGGAAATACACGTTTCATCTGGATTACGAGATGGCAGCAATACTACAGCACCGTACTTGGAAATAAACACGAATCTCAGCTCCTGACTAAGTTCAGATCCAACCAAGAAGTTTGAAGCAAGGCCCGCCTCTCCTTCGCTGGATTTTTCTTCCTGCACTGTATGTAAGAGAGACGGAAGACTGGAAGAGCAAATTCCTCTGACTTGAGAAAGGCACCATTTCACAAGCAGCTGCTGCCCTGCGTAGCGGGGTAGGACATGCTTCTTCCAAAAACAAAACACACCAAGCCAGCACACACGTGCACACACACAGAAGCCTTCTTGAAAGCTCAAGTTCTTCATTAAATTATTCAACGCTGTTCATGCCGCTCTTGCCTGCATGCAACAGTTGTGTAGGCACACCCCAATTATGTTTTTTTCCCTGAGCAGCACAGTAGCTACTTGCTATAAACACAACTGAAAACATCTGGAACAGATGGGCCTGGGCTTCCAGACCAAACACAAACCACACGTGCTTTATTACTCCACAAAGTCCTTCGTTTCACTCCCAGTGTGCTGGCATTCGCCTCCGCTCCCTGTGCACCAACACAGCCAGGCCGTTCAGCACGCGTGTATGCGTGCAACTGCACCTGCACATCCCGCAGCCCCAGCCCAAACGCCCATTTCCAGCTTGTTTTTTGTCCTCCAAATTTGGCAGTGCACAGTGCAGAAGTGCACAGCAGCTGCAAATGAACAGTCACATCACATTGGGAGAGAGGGAGAAGAGGGCAAAGGGAGGAGAGGAGCAAATTTTAGTGCACAGTGCTGAGGATTCACCAGGTGCTAGTAAAATGTCTGCTCAGATCAGCTCGAGTAGCAGGCAGATGGGGTCCTGCTGGTGCCCTGTGAAGCCCCCCACGCCACCCCCAGCCCTGACAAAACACTGTCCCCCACTGCCAGCACCTCTCCTCCCCTGGGGCAGTTCATCACATTTAAGGGCCACACTTTCTAGCTTGCTCAGAAACTGCTGACGACACATCGCAAGCCTGATGCTTTCCCTGAAACGTGCCCAGGGCAGATCCGAAGGAGCTAGGGGGTTTAAAGGGCCAGGAATAGAGCCTGGGCAGCCTTGGCGCAGCGCCCCGACTCTAATCCGCAGGAGTTTAGTGATTAGACCCCGAAGCGCCACCTCCCTTGACTTGGTCTTTTCTGCCCTTCTCAGATTACTGCAGGATTTCTTCAGGCCAAAACCTAGCGAGAACCATCCTTTACGAACTTGCACAGGGGGAATATTTCAACCCCTTGGAATTTTTCAAATAACATTAAATGAGAGTTGCGGGGAAAAAAAAAAGTTACATGAAAGAGCAGAAAATCTTCAGTGGCAGAGTTCCAGCAGTGCAGCACTGCAGCAAGAAATGGCATTTTCACTACCCCAGGGAAGAGCAAGGGATACACCGGATACAAGTGTGAAAGGGCAGAAATGTTTTTAGGGCCTCTGAACAGAAATGTGCCTTACTTTGAAGCTTGGTTTACTAGCTCCTTTGAGTAAGGTAAAAGGATGGGACATCTAAACACTTTTTTATCTAGTCTGACATCCTCATTATTGTTATCGCAGCGCTTTGGAAACAAACCCCCAAAATAATTAAAAATAATGGCTTTCTATTTTCAGGGCCTAGATCTGAGCAAGTCATGCACTCCAACACAATATGCTTTAGTAAAAAAAATACAAACTGCTCAAGTAATTGGCCTCTCTGGGTACATAATTAGATCAATACCCAACGTTTCTTGAAACGACATTGTACATCAATAGGATTTAGAAAACGGTCTCACATAGCCAACCCAACACAGCATGCAATTCACACCTAAATTTGCAGGTCACTCAACTACAGCTCCCAGAAACAGCCTGCCTGACAAAGAAGAATGAACAAGACCAATTTAATACCTCAAAAGAGTTCCAGAATTTGGGATCTAGGGAGAAGTCAGTACAGATGGGCAAAAGTGAAGGGATTTAAGTAGCACAGAGCAGAAAGGAAGATGAAAAGCCTATTTGCCAGCTATTCCACAATGAGCAGAGCACTCCCTAAGAAACGAGCACCTAAGTTTGCCTCTCATATGTGCTCATGTGTGTGATCCAGGACCACTTTTGAGGTGAAAACTTCTCAAATGCTCCGTGTTAGCAGAGCAAACCTGACTTGGCTTCCAAAGGAAACAACTGTGGCTCACAACCAAATTACTTAAGTTTACTGTTTTCTTTTTAACCTACCACAAAACTCCTCGATTCCTTCCCCTTGGCTATGCTTATCTTGCAGCCTCTGTTTTTGTCATCACATTATAAATCTTTCCTGCAGGTCCCCTTGTTATAGCACCAAACACTTGCAACATCTTCAAAGCGGTGTAAGGTAGCAAGTAACCTTAGCTTTATTGTCCCCAGCCATTACTGAGATGAGATAACTCAGGCCTTATTTGCATAGACGTAGCAAGGCTCTGGGTTTATTTTGAGATCGTTATGTGAAAGCCACCAGCCTTGCGAGGAAAAATAATGCCATGACTCTGCTTTGTGCTCTTCCCACTGCTTCTCATGTTTTAGGTGTACCTAATAGAAGTCACTGCTGAGTCTACAGCACTAGAAGCAGTCTCTAAACAAACAAAAATAAGGAGAAAAAAAGAAAAAAAAAAAAAACACACAACCTACAGATGGTCTGATTAAAGTTTGTTTCTGCACAAAAACCTGCATTTGGAAGCCTATGAAAACTTCCTCACAGCACTTGGAAATGTTCAGGGTGCAGAAGGGTCCTCTCTTACCAACACGAGAGCCTTCAGTGGGACGGCAGAGCCTTCTGCACCAGCGAGCTGCAGAAAAACCGCTTTTCTCCCCCAAACGCCGCCGAGCTAAGCAGATGGAGTGCTGCCACCTTTCGGCCACGCGGTCTTCGCACAGCAGCAGGGACCAAGCCAAGCTCCTGCGAGCTTGAACAAGCTGTAGGGACAGAGACCATCGGCACCTTCCCGCTGTCATCATCACTCGCACTTTTTATAACTTCACGATTTATGACATGGGAAGAGTAAATGTCACGTTTGGCTGAAAGAAAGCAGCACGGCTGATGTGGCAACGCTAGCTGTTGTGCAGAGATAATAACTCGCCCAAGTGAATAATACGTAACAAAGCCAGAGAGTAAGAAATGAGAGTTATTACTTGCTGATAAGTTTTTACGATCTGGTCCGTTTCAAACACGTTTTGCAATCAGGAAGAAACCAGAGCAAACTCTGGACTGCTTAAAGGAAAAAGCGAGCCAGCTCTGTAACTGGAACGGATAGCAAAACACATAACCCATGTGAAAGGCACATTTAAAGAGCAATCCTTTTGCAATAAGCCAGGGTACAGAGCACGTAAAGGGCTTCAGGGAGAAGAGAGGCTTGTTACCGTCGGGTCACACAGCCATAGCGTTGGCTGTCCAAACCAGAAGCCCTGATGGCAGGGCTCTGATGGGGCTCAGAGCAGCCCTGCTGATGGAAACACGCCTCCCCAGCACTGCAGCTCTTGCTCCTCATTGCAGCTCGCATGCAGGTGTGTAGAAGCTGTGGACATTCATGGGCAAGGCAAGTGAAATGGGATTTCACGAGCACACACAATCAAACAGCGCCTGGCACCTGCCATTATTTATCCACCAGGTTTTTCTTCCCCAGAAAATTGCCATCCGTACAATGATGCGGGAGTACTGGGGATGGGGAACACCGGGCAAGAAAAAAAAAAAAAGACAAAAACAAGTAAAGTACCAGGCATTGCTTGCTAAGCTGTTAGGCAGGTCTCACAGTTCTGCAAGGATTACACTCAAATCTCCACATACACAACTATCTCCACACCCCTTTTAATTCCCAAACACAGAAGGGAGATTCTGTCCATCACAGAGCCCTTTTTTCCTCTTAGGAGCGAAAAGAAGCCAGGTTTCAGCTGAGGAGCCTCAGTATCTCCCAGCAGAAGAGACACCTGCCATTGACAGCTTGATCTGTTTGGACACTCCAAGAGCCACTACAGAGCACTCCTCTAGCTCTGTGATTCCTCGGCGTTGCTAGGAGCAGTCAGAGAGCCACAGGCACATACCCATAGGCTGCACTTTTGCTACTAGAGATCACGACCAGAGCGCCTGGAGAGAAACATGATGTGGCTCATGAGAAAAAGCCACGGATCCAGCCACAGCACCACTCTGCACTGCTCATGATGAGGTTTAAAAGGCCTGCTCATGACAACCAAGCTGGCATTCAGCCCAAAAGAGGCAGGCCTGCCACCACCAAAACTACTTTGGATGAACAGCATCAGTAAACCTTCAGCAGCAAGTGGAACAACACCGGTGTCAACCAGACCTGGAGGCTCACACACACAGGACCTGGATCTAGGTGGAGAAAAGCCACCAACAGCTTCCCTGCTGTCAGTGCCAACTGGTGCCTTCACCAAGCAGCTGCAGGTGGATGCCGAGGGTGTATGCTTACACCTATCTTGAAGATAATGAGTCAAAAAGTTAAACAAGCTTCTTCTATCAAGAGACCGAGGAGACTGAGATGTTATTTACCTTCTCTGCAACCTGTGAAGCATTCAGCTACTGTGACGGCAGTGGTTAAGTAAACAGGAAACCACGAAGGAGACTTGGTCCCAATTGATTCCCCTACAGCCCATAAGCAAATGTTTGAGTTAACAGATCTAATATGATCAATTCATCTTCAGGTGCTACACTGTTGTTTGTTTGTTTTTTCCTCAAATACCTGCATCTGTGCTCTAGTGCACAGAAAAATGAGCTTCTGACTATACTCAGCACGGTCTGGTTGATGCACTCACAGAACAGATTGCCATATTTATCTTGGATGCATTTCCCCTTGTCAGTTTGAAACCAGCACTTATTTACATGTTCTCTCAGCAAAAGGTTGCACTCACCATGAGGACAAAACCCTCCTCCTCCTTCTGCACAAAGAACTTGCACTAAAGTATTTTTAAAGCCAAACTCAAAGCCAGCTTCTTTTAAAATAAGAACGTTCCACCAGTGAACAAATGCCCAAAGTGACTGCTTTACACAGTGCCATCAGATGCAGAAGGACTGATCTCATCTCCTCCCTCTCCAGCAGACTTGTCTGAATTCCCCTTCTCCAGAGCACTGCCAATCTCTGAGTAATCAGGAGATAAAAACACCAGCACTATAGGTGCTGCAAGACTAAAATCTGTGAACACATAGGTGCTAAAGCACACGTTTTTTCTAAAAGTGTGCGACACGTAGGAAAAGACTGGAACATACAACCTCAAAGGAGCACAGACTGTTCATTTAGTTTTGGCCGTGCTTTACTGCTTGCAGTATTGCCACCAGTTTCCTAGTTTCAATGACTGGCTGCATGCATTAGACCACGATGCAGGTGACGTGCTTTCTTGTTACTTGTGCATGCTTGTGTAGGGAAAGAAGGAAGAAGCAAAGAGCAAGACAGCTTTGCAATTTTATCATCTTACAACTGCATAATCTAGTTACTTGTCTTTTCAAAGGTTCTCTGCTGCTCGCTAACATCTCTCAATCACGACAGTGACATAAGCCTTTCATTTATTGACACCGACATGCACTTGTTAAAGGGGCTTTGGAAAAAGGAGAAACAAACACAGGGTAAGCATGGTGCTCAACAGCCAATGTAAATCACTGAGGTCATGCTCCTTGCCTCCCCTTCGCTCCAAGTCCTTCCTTGGAAGTCCAATGATACTCTTGAGAACATCACTTAATGAGACACATTCTCTCAGTGCTTCTTCATCCCTCCAAAAACTTGTTATTCAGAGGCTGCCGCCCCAGCAGTGCTCCAGGGGTGTGTTCTGCAGCAGCCATTCACCTTTACACTGCTGCCTGTTCATTCTGTTCAAATATTTTCCCTGTCCACTTACACTGTGCTGCCAGCTGGCTGTGAGGACCTAACAAAAAACACCAGCAAGGCTACTGAACATCTTCAAACATGCGGCATCAAGTAGAATACAGCACCCCTGTACAGGTTATTTATCAGAAATTTCTCAGTCACATTGATTCCACCCAGGAAAATGCAGCCCATTTGTTCAGCATCCCTGTTCCATGCTATTTAGATTACTCAGTGATTTTAGTATTAATGAGACATTTTTGAAAATTGGGGTGGGGGAGATATTATTTGTTTGTTCTTTTAAATGTCCAAGTAAGTCCCTTCATTGTTACATGAAATATTTCACTCTCTAGAGGTGTTTTCAGGGATTGAAATTGAGATTTCAAATAGACCACTAGCCTCTTCTTTAAGTATAAATCCTGACATATCTAGACACGAGTGATTTGGAACAGAGTAATGTAAAATAATGCAATTATAAATTACAGAATTTGTCATGATTTTTAATTGATATCATCTCATTGGGATATCATCCCAAACTCTTAAGTCAACAAAGTCAGTAAACAACTGCATTTCTCCAGTTGCTTTATTCTGATCAGTTGTACTCCTACAGCTTTTGTTTTGTTGTTGAGGTGGGGTTTTTTATTATTATTTGGTTGCATTTTTTGCTTTCAGTTTTGTTTTTTATATCCAGAGTGAAGTTCTGCTGCTTTTAGTCTGAGAAGGAATAAACTCTGTGGTAATTCTGAAACAGGCAAGATTTCTTAGGATGTTAAAGGGGAACCATGGCTGGGCCTCTGTTTGCTGAAATCCTTCAGCATATTTAAATCTACCCAAGTCCCATTACAGGCTTTAAATACAAGTTTCAGTTCTTGTTTTTAAAAACTCTCACGACTGAGACATGAGGAATTCTAAAGGTCTATCTCAACTTACAAGTAAAGCCTATGAGAGCAGGGTAAGAATTGTCTAAATTTACTTTGACAAAATAAATGGTATCCTTTGGATTTCAACTTAAATCTGTCAACTGCAGAAAACTCTTCAATTTGTGTACATCACAAAAATGAAATAACTACCAGAAAAAAATAGTAATATTTATGAGTGAGCAAAATTGAATCTTTTTATTTCGGGTTTATGAAGAACTCTCATAACGTTAGTGAGAGAAGAGCCTTCTTCTGCACAGACAAGAAAGTAATGTTATCAAAATACAGGGAAATACAATGGGGGGGGGGAGGATTGGCACTGGATCCTAGGGTAGGTGCAGCAGCTGAAGTCATTGTTTTACTATGTTTAGATTGCTTACAGTAAAATGACACAACTCCAAAAACTAAACAAGTCAGCTGCCTGTTTGTTTTCCTTTCCTTCTCTTAAAGAAACTCATGGATTGGTAACTTGAAACGAAGCCAACAAGAAGCCCACATTTCATCCAACTTTACCTGAGGTGCTACCAGTTAAAAGCATTCCCTCTGGCTGACCAGGGCAGCCTCTTGGAGCTGAGGTGCTGGTTCCTGTCGTCTTCCACGTACACCTGCTATATGGAACATAGCCAGAGCCAGGAGAGGGTAATGAAATGCTGTGAGAAGAATTCAAGACTGTGCTTACATAGGAGCTTTATGGGATGTCCCTTTCAACAGGAAGCAGTGATTTCTGACTACAAATATTATGAATGTATCTGCGTGAAGCTAATGTAAACCAGGCACTTTTGTTGCTTGACTTTCTGTGAAGCGTGAAATATAAAACAAAAAAGGTTTCTCTGGAGACAGAATGGTGTCAGTTTTTAAAGCCACAAGCTGCAACAGATTTCACATAAAAATTACTTCAAGACAGCCTGCAGGATCTGATTGTTTTTTTCTGCCACTTATTACTGTGACAATGCCATGTCCTGCAAGAGATTTCTTACCGTTTTTTGCCTTATAGGCATCTTATTTGACTATGCTTTGCATGCCTAATTGGCTTCCCATAATTTTTGTTTGCTCCATGTAAAGAAAATTAGGCAGTGTGTACAAGTTCATAACATAGTACACGACTTGAGGTTCAGTAACCCTTACACAAAAGTGCGCCAGTGGGCTGATTTACAAGAGCATTTTCATGTGCTCTTCAACCAAACCAGGATGTATTGAAAACCAACCCTGTTTTATAGAGTAGTTGCTCTTTGTACAAGCCTCATGTAAGAGCTCTTTTAAAGAAGTGCATCATGTCATAAGACTGGGTATGGTGGACTAGGAACTGCCTGAAACATCATAAGCATGTACTTTACATCAGCTCAGCAAAGAAGTTTAAACTGAGTGCAGACTTTAAAAGTGCAAATAAAACAGGGCACCTGTATACACCTCTATATAAATAGACACGGATATATAAACCTAGACAAGGAAACAGCAACTGTGGAAAATCTTTCCAGCATCTGCTGAATACACCTACACAGAGAGAGTCAAAATCAACGTTTGGATAGCATGGATTTAATACAGGGTTTTCTGCCCATAGGCAAGGACATTGAAGTAGGTCTCTCGGTCTTGCCAGACTGCCTTTTGAAAGAAAAACATTATCTGAAATGGGAGTTCCTCAGTTTACGTCCATTTCCCATTCAGCGAAAGAACAGGCAGTGTGTACAATGTGGGGTGGAGCAGCACACCAAGTGGCACCATTAACCCAGATCTGGTTTTCTCCAGGGAAAACAATCAAGTGCTTTCACTCGCGGCTTCCCAGCAAGCAGCTCCTGCGCTGGTCCTCCCGTGTGACTATTTGGGAGGAAAGTCTCATCTCCATAGCAAGAACCCCACTATATGCATGAAACCAGCTTAAATCTTAATTTCACTTCTGCAATTACAGGTTGGAGCTTTTCCCTTCCTTCAAGCTTCACAGTCGCAAATATATAGCTCCTAGAGCTGTGCGCTTTCCTCCCCATCACCTCCCCAAGCATCTCTGAAGTGCAGAAAAACATCACAAAACTTTGGCCCCGACACTAATACCAGGTCTGAGACAAGCCAGCTTTCTGCTGCGAGGAGGACAGACAATACCTGATCCAGCACAGAACTGCTCTGGCAGAGGCAGCCCCTACCAGGCAGAAAGCCTGGTTGTATTAAATGTTTTGGACACATCCAAAGCAGCCAAGGGAGCTAATGTGCACTCAGCACTTCACATAGTGCAGCTGCAGCATCTCTGATCCAATACTCAGCATGCCGAAGCGATAGGAGGTTTCATGATATGCTGGTCTCAAAAACGTAATCCAGCATAAAGGATATTTTTAACAGGGATGATTACTGAGATCTGCTTCAATAGTCAACCTTACACGCAGGCCACGTGGCACAACTGAGCAGCACAGAACCATATGCCATGGGCAGGAACTTCTTGAACTGCTCATCACTGAAATCCTCCTGCAACGATGGGGAGAAATGGATCTCTGCAACCCGGAACTGGTGACTAGATGAAAGTCTCTGGAAGAATAAGTCATTTCTACAAATTAGGCAACAGTTACTCGACACTGCAGGACGTGATAACATTTGAGATCGCATCAAAAAGATTGTGATCAGAGCACACAGATGTAAGAATAAGACAGACGAGGCAGAGTCACCAGATCTGAGCATCAGCGTGTGCACAACCCAGACAGAGGAAAGAAAACTTCTCCAAAAATATTAGACAAGCAACAAAAACCAGGGGGTTCAGTGATCAAAGCACTCCAAGCCAACCTCACCTTCACTTGGCAATAACTGCTTGTCCACATTTTATAGAGACTTCTCCCTAAGGGAGATGAAATCTTTTCTGAAAGAGGACACTTGCATCATTCCCAGTGCATGCATAAAGAAGCTAATTTAATAACAGTCAATCAAAATTGCTGCAGACCTAATAGCTAGAAATGCAAACAGCCAAATTTCAAGCTAAATGCCGTTATTTGCCTCCACCACCTGCAAGAGAAGAGTAAAATAAAACAAGACACTGTACAAATTTGCTGAAGAAACATTGCCAGAGAGGAGAGCAAAGCAAAAGCAAGTCATTTCATAGCTGTTTGGGAAGCAACTGAAATAAAGAATTTCCTCACTTCCACCAATTTAAGCTCCTGTCAGAACAACAGAAAAAAATAAATCACAGCCCACAGCATCATGAACCCGGGGAGCCATTCTGTCTCTTAACTGCGCCAATTATTTAACAAAATACTGATTATGCCAGCATAAGCCCCAGCCCCCAAAGGATGCAGGTCCTTTATGAATGACACCCACAAGAATCATTCATGGGAAACACGACTGCAAGTGTCAGTCCATTCTGCACCAGCACAGCAGAGTTGTGACTGTTTCAGTGTATTTCTAGGAGTTAGGATCAGACAGAATCACGTGTGTTTGATCCCCTGCTATCACTAAACAGACTTGCACCCACAGGCAGGGAAACCTTTCTGTTGCTCAGCATTTTATATGGTGATATCAGAGGGGCATGTATATGCATGGTTTTTCCAGTGAGATTAGAAAAATATCTGTCATGGAGCACTGACAGCTGGGATAAAACAGTCTGGAGGAACCTCACTGCCATGACTACTAGCCTCACAGAAGAGCTCATCCACACATTCCCTCCCTTGACTGCTCCTGCAAAGAAAGCAAGCAGAGATTTTGTACGCTTCCCGACCAAATTCCCAGCAGGGGACAAGAGTGAGCAAGCCACTGACGTTAAGGCAACACTCCTTGCCCTCCTGTGTGCTCAGCTGATAGAGTTATGAAGAATGATACGCCGTAGTGACCTACTACCTTGACTCTCAAGTGTGGTGCTGGTCAAGAACATACCAAGCCCATAATCTTTAATCTTGGACCTGCAGACTATCAATCAGCCAGAAGTGAGTTTACCCCGACCACACAGGGGCACATGACTGCATTTCTGCTGTATTAGTCAGCAAACAAAGCGATAGGGGATTTTTTTTGCCACCAGGACAGGAGGAACATGACACAGCATAAAAGTAGAGTGGTATAGGCAGACAACACATGATCCTGCATAAAGTTAACCCATTTAAAATGGTAAACTCACTTTACCAGCAAAATGAGTTTGCTGCTGGATTGACGTTTTGCTTCATGGGAGAGTAATATTCTTCATTTGGTTCTAAGTACCCTAAAGCTGGATTTACTGTATCCACCAACCACAGCCAAGAGCACATAACTGAACTGCTGAGCAGGCAACATCCAAGTTTTAACAAGACTGTCCTCTAGATGACATCCATTTAAGGGCAGCCCAAAATAGACTTACTCATGTCAGCTTAAAACAAGACAGAGAACACAACAATAACCCAGAGCTGCAAACTAGTTTCTTGCCAGAAAGCATTCATGGCTACTTCTTATGAACTCCTTTCTAGTGATCATTGCCATGAAGAGCCACTTGTGGAAAGAAACCGGTAGCAGCAGTGTTGCAGGAGGTCCTGGGTCCTCCACAGTAACCCAGAAACTAGTGCGGTGCCTAACAGGCTTGTCTAAGAAGGGCAAGGAGAATTCTGGAAGAGCAGAGAAAACATGATTCTACCACAGCTATTTCTGTCACACATCTTCATCCACTCTAGGAATGGCCTTTGAAAAAATTTATTATTTTTTTTCATGTGAAGCGAACAACAAAAGTTAAGAGCATTTGCATCTTTCTGGGCTAAAGGATGGCCATCCACATTACACAGGCTCTTGTAGCTGTTTCACAGCCTTTCAAGCAGATCTGTCACTAGAGTGAGTTCCTCTCTCTATGTATCAGTGGCTGACACTCTTTCAGACCCCAGAAACATGACAGGGTTCTTAGTCCCTATGTACAGATTTCCCAGACAGGCCTAAAACATTCTACCTGCAGTTCCACGTACTATACTTGCACAAGTCTGACGCACCTGCAAACCTCACTGGTCATCTTTAACTAGAAATCCTCACTTCAAAAGAGGGTGCAGCTGTTCCTAACTCCAGCTAATTTTCAACAGAGTTTGGATGTGAAGCTGCCTTTTGTCCTTCCAGAGATAAGGTCCTCAATAAGCAAAAGAGATAAAAGATACTTCTTGGTAACTCTGGCCAAGTCACACACACCTTAACCACCAGCTGCTGATACTTTCTTAAATGCAGAGCAGGCCCGCCTACTGCTGAACCAAGCCTGTGAAACTTGATGTAGTCACAAATTTCGTAGAGACATCTGTTAACAAAGAACTGCTTTATGCCCAGCACCTAATTGCAATATGACTGTTTAAAGGTAAAAGGAAAATAGTCCATGATAATATTAAGTCCCAGTTATCTACACCATTATCTTGCATTTTTTATTGCCCTGCTGAGTGGAATGACTGGTCGAGGAACAAAGCCAGAGAAATTCGGTTGATACCACAGTTCACGACTACATACGCAATTCTGAGAATTTCAGATTACAGGTCAAATCCAGGACAGTACTGAACTCCTCCTGGAAAAGATTAGGTACCCTACCTGAGATACAAAGCAAGCCTCCCCAGAAAAATACTAGGTTATTTGCAAGCCAAGGCATCACCATACCAGGAATACTTAATGCAAAGGTGTCTTACTCATAATTAGGGATTAAAAAGGCAGAAAGAGGTTTAAAAAAGATGGCTTCATTTGTTGAAAAGTAATAACAGAAGTTTGCAGAGTTCGCCAAAGCCTTTATGCACTCCTGCTTCTCTCTGCACTGAAGGCTCAAAGGACCTTCAAGTTACTTGCCAGCAGATATATTTTCAGCATGATGACCATAAGAAGGTTTTGCAGTGCTTTTTTATAAATTCTATACCTAACCTTCAAAGAATTGCACAGGCTCTGAGCTCCTCTAGTTTGATCTTTCATTTGAGTAATTACTGTAAAAGCTGGAGACATGATCTCCCTTTACTCATTGTCCAGAGAGGATTCTGACACTGTAAGACACAGCTGGGATTTCCACGGAGTTGTTTTGCAGTATATTCCCTTTCAACAAGAAAATATACAGTGCATTTTTGGCGAAGAGAAGAGATGGGTGATCCAAATCAAACTTTAAAAATAAGGTTTCACTTTTGCAGCAATTCCTGCCATTTCACTGCTTCTGTGAAACATTTACACTGTAATAACATGAAATGGTTACATGCCCACTCCTTTAATTTATACTGCCAACAGGGATAACCCATGGAACTGAGCAGCCAGAGCATCACAGTTGCAGTTCAGTGCCCACAGAAGTGAAGGAAGGGTGCCTGGGCTTGCCTACATTGTCAGCGAAGCGCGGGCCCAAGCCTGCACTCAAGCCCAGGCTTGCTGACATTCCTTCCACACGAGCAGGCGCTCAGCCTTAGCTTCCGAGCACTTCTCCGAAGGAAAATTCGAGGCCTACCACAAAGCCCAGCAGACCCAACTTTTCTTTCACGCCACCAAGCCAGTACACTGTGGCACACCAGCCAGCACCGTGAGCCAGTCTCTGCATAGGCATGGTACGTGGATGCTCCACCTGCAAAGCAAGGCTTTGAGCAAGGGAAGCTGTGTCGTCAGCCTTCACATGCTTACACACCTAACTCAAGCTCCAAGCAGAAGAGTGACACTGGCAGTGACAGAGTTGGGTGTGCCACAGGTCGGTCCTTTCTCCTGCAGCCCACTGGGATGGTCATTCTCACCGCAACAGGAACGAGAGGAGACCTCCACGTTTTCAATCACGTATCCGAGGGACACAAAGTAATCTACTGAATCTCCCTGAGTACTCAGTCTTCCTTCATTCTGCATTCAAGGCTTAGCTAAATTTACTTCAGACGCTTCCTTCACCCATGTAACACAGTTTTTAAAAGCACTCTCTTTCTGAATGGATCTATTTTCCATTTAAATGTTAAAACCTTAAGTCCTTCTACAGATACACAAGCTATGTAAGTTCAACAGAGTGAAGTATCAGTGATTAAGATGTTAATCGAAGGAAGTGTTTTCCAATTTCAAAACAGTAAAGTCACATGCTCGCCTTTTCCTCTACTACATTAACCCAAACCCTCTTTTGTCTGACATGATACCATATTCAGGACTCAGATTTATCCTATCACAATGTCAAAATCCACTTCTCTAGGCACAGCTGGGTGTAAAATAGGCCACAGAAAGCACCCTCAAAGCTTTTATGCCAGGGAATGCAGAAGTTGTGGGAGCTACGCTGCCTTTCCTTCTAAAACCCTAACAGCAGCCATCCAATAAGTAAACCTATCACATACTGTTTATAAAAAGGCCAAATACTATTTCCACCTGAGTAAGAAGCATTTACACAGCAATGGGAAAACCTTCACATCTATCATATTCCTTCAGAAGATGTACTTGCTCTTTAGGAAGAACAATCTTTTCTTCTGAGCACATTTAGGTGATGTATGTGTCAGTAACACACTGAAGACATAAACTCACTCTGGAACAGAAACCATTTAAACCTAATAGTCTGCTAACACCATCTGTCTATTCAAGATGTTTTCTCAGCAAAATTAGTGATAGTATCTGACAGTACTACAGGTGAACTCTGTAACTTGAAACAGAAACTCTGCCACCACCCTTAAAGTCCCAATCAAGGATGCACTGAATACTTTGCACAGGTCTTCAACCAATTTCCAGCCTCACCTCAAAAGCAATTTACGGTTGCATCCGGACTTTGTCCATACACCGAATAAAGGGAAGGTTGGTATTCACCCTTCAGGCTCAGTTCTGCCAGTTCTCCTCACTCACTGCACTATCTCACTACACGTTTCTCTCGCTCATAGCACTGGAGCTGGTTGCACAGACCTCAGTTCAGCAAAGCACTTCAGCTGGCCTTGAAGTTCCATCAGTTCAATTGCTCCAAGGGCAGAAGTCACCTGTGCTGAAGTGCTTTGTGGGATTAAGGGAACAGCCCCACAGAAGTCAACATCCCATGATCCATACCATGAACCACAAGGAAGGTATGAAAATCAGGGCCACTGTTCTGAGACTCCAAACTTTCCAAACCTCTGTGCACCGATACAGATGCTGACCTCAGCTCCATCCATCTCACCGCTGTTTTAAGCACACGTATTAGCAGCATTACAAGGGCATCTGGCACCACTTCCACATCCCACCACATTGACCCTTCACCCAGGGCACTGCTTCTCAAACTCGGTTATTATTCACAACCCAGGCCTAATAGATCACGAGATGTTAAACGATTTATGTGAAACTACTCACAGGGCACTACACGCTGTATTGTTGTGCCATTAAGGCTTTGGAACGAAGCTTCATTGGGGACAGAAGAGAACAAAGCACCCATCTATTTCTTCATTGCTATTATTGTTTCTGCCTTGAAAGACACACAAGCTGGGCTATTTAACAGTGCTACTGTTCTTTAGCTGTTCTGTTTGTCTGCTGAAAGCAGGAACTGTCAGATGTGGAAATGATATCAGACTATTCAAGTTTCACAACAATTTGGGTAAAATTCACTTCATTAGCACAAAATTTGCCAACTATGAGACCTAAGTAAGATTTACATGTGCAGCTCCCGTATACTTGCATTCAATTCTAGTGCAACGGAGCAGGTTTAGTATGCTCAAACACTACTTTTCCTTGAGCTACTGAGTAACTATTTCCCAACTTCAAATCTAAACACAAAGTCTTATTATATTTAGCAACCTTGATGAAAAATCTCCATGCTTACGGATAAAGGTTGATGATGTGTCTGAAGCGTTATATAGTCACAGGTACAATAAAAGCTGTTAACTGCAACCTTTTGTTCAAGGTTAAGAAGTGAGACTAGAGACTAAGATCAGTAAACTTCAAGAGGTTATTAAAATAAAGCAAAAGCATAAAGAAACTTAAGGCGGAAGCATTCTTATTTCGAAGTTGCACACACCAAGTAGGATGACAGGCAAGTTCTGTTTCTGCACCTACTATACAAAATGGACAAAACATGAATATTTTAATAAAGGTCATTATCTGACATGCAAGACTCCATTCATTTTCTTTGACTAAACTTGTACTTAGACAAAGACTTCAATTTAAAAAGATTTGCATGTTTGTTCAGAAAATGGTAGCAGAAAAAGATAAGATAAACCAGAGGAGTCAACTTGAAGTGAATTAATATAAATATTAAAAAAGTTGTTGTAATTGCAAACCCACTAGGATTTTTGGTGTCACACCAGCTCTTTGTGATGGCTTGTAAAAGAATACAAAATTACATCTCTGCTGGGGAACAATCACACAAAATCTCAGCCTGTTTCATTAACTTGGCAGATGAGCAGTGGTCACTTTTCACAGGTCAGAAAGAGGTATTTCCCCTGTGGCCCTCACAGTTCAGAGCACAGTTTGCCACCCAGTTATTTATGTCCATAGCTAGGCAGATCATGGAAACATCCAAGTTCCCAGCTTAGCAGTATGAACACTCAAACTGATCAAAAAACAAAGTTCAAAACCACCCCCAGAAATCCTAAGGCAAAGAAATCTGCAGCTAATGGAAGTGAAAATAGTAACTGAGAAGCTGAAAAAGCAGTCCCTGAATAAGCCTAAAAAGCAGCAACACAGACAAACCTGCTCTAATTTATAAAGAAATGCTATTTGTTTCATAGTTTCTGGATGGATCATCTCTTTCTCCTCTGAAACCCAGAGGAAATACGTGTATTCACTGTGGACTGTACCTTGCAGGTATGGATTTATTAACTAGGAGACAAATGCTGTGTAATGCATTAAGACAGCATTTTAAATTTCAGAATATCTTAAAGTATTTTCAGTTATCATGGTAACATTAGAATTGAATGAAGCATTTTTTTAAACCTATGTTTAATGGGGGAATAAAGCTGTTTTAGTAAACCTCACTTTGAAAAAAGTCATTTGAACAGTCCCCATCATTGAGTTCAAACGTTCAAGACTCACTTCAAGGTGAGAGACACATGGATCAGGGCTTATTTAAGGACAACTAAAACTTACTTCAAATTGTGTTAAATACATAGTATTTAGCCAGCATATATTATATAGTAGCAAAATAGATGTATGAACCTGTCTCCTTGTAAGTGCAGCTGTATAATACAACTAGGAATTGAAATGCTGTGGCTTAGAAGACACTGCCACCAACAACCTTAACTGGTTCTCTCTTATACACACACACACACATTTCCCCCTTCCGTCTTCCTCTTATTCCTCAAGCAGGATTAGCTCTGCTAACAGCCCACACTTCTGCAATTCTGATGTTGAAAGTTCATTTGAGCCACAAATGAAAAGGATACTGATTTTGGTGAAGTCAGATTGCCTCTTCTGACGTTTCTGGTGAGAAATGATGTTGAAAGTAGGGTTGTTGGCACTCACCTTCAATGACCCCAGGAGGATCCGTCATACTCACATAGCAGTGTGGTTCTACAAGATTTACCCTCCATTTACTTACACGGCTATAAATTTGGACAGAAACCCGCAATACCAATCCAAACAAAACTGAGAGCTGTATTTCTCAGGTTTCTGCTAGTCCCATAAAACCCACACAAATGGCCATTTCCTCCACTGGTAGTTCCTGCAGCAACTTCAAAAGTTATGTGAAAAACTAGTAACTGCAAGTGAGTAAATTCAAAGACATTTCTATCTTTTCTCTTAATGAGAACCAAGAAGATGGATGATACCATGTGCTTTTCCTGGCTCGGCAGGGCATCAGAGTCATTCAGTTAAAAAACGCCAGATGCAGTGGACAGGCTGCGTTTACATGGGCTTCTCCCAGACCCAGAAGGCAAGAGCACTTCCAAGCAACGGAATATCCAGGTAAACGTACTAGACACTGTGCCGAGCACTTTTATTTCACAGGAGGTATATTCATCATAAGACATGCCTTGCACTAATATCCAAGGCTAACATTAACAGTTAATTCCATGTTATATCATCCTTGAGCTCCATTTCCATGCGAGCTCTGACCTTGAAGACTGTGGCCACTGCTCAAAGCTGCTATTCAATATTGAGTCGTGAAGGTCTATGGAGACAATGGCACAGCTCTAACCAAGAGAGGCTGGGGAAGAGATTCAACTACGTTTCTTTACATTTCCTGGTCTTTAACTTTGGCCGTATGCGGTTTTATCATGTAACTGGGTGCCATAACCATCTTCAGTGCTGTCCAACAGCAATAAAAAGTATTCCTGCCACAAACAGCATACAACCCTGAGCAAATTCAGTAGAAATGAGATGCTGCAGCAACTCAAAGTTCAAGGGCAGGGCGGAAGCACTGCTTTGAATGGTAGCAGGACTTTGCCAGAACCCTGATAATAATATTATTGCTGTATTTTCATTTCAAGCCATACAGCTAAAGATACTTAAAGAGAAATACCTCTACCTTCCCATTCGAGTTGTTTACAAGCAGCTCAAAAGAAAAGCTTTCCTTTCTACCAGACTAGCACAATGACATCAGGCTACCCACAGAGACACACTCCTTTATCAATATTAACTGTAAATTGCTATTACTGGATTTTCAAAGAACACTCCTTTTGAGCCTTCTAAATGGATGTGAAGCTGGAAGCAGCTAATTGACTTGGAACGAGAAAACCTGATAGCAGTTATCAGAACTCTTTTAATTCCCTCAAAGCAAGGCTCCAAATTCTAAACCTAACGCACAAAGTACATGTAAAGCAGGTCGCTGAAGAGTGACATGGATGCTATCTTGCTGAGGCAATTAAGTCATTTTTACCAGTGCAACAGAAGTCATGGCCCAATGCCACGGCATCAGAGTTAGAATGCTGCAAATCTTGTTTTCAACAAGGCATCTCTAAACCCAGTCTGAAGTCCTCTGGTGTTCCCAACCTGTAAGAAGGAACTCTGGCACTAACCAGAACTTTAATTGCTTTCTTGACAGGAACGTGTGCTCCATATAACAGTGCAGTAACAGGCAAAAGGCCAAATCCACTCTACCAGATTGGCACATAGGCACGCAGGAGGAGCATCACTTTCTGTACCCACATGAATAAGCATTGTCACAGATCCACCTTGCTTTCACCCAGGAAATCCTTCCTCTATCAAGGAAATATGTCACCTTCACAATTGCCTGTCTTTTGCAGGACAAAATCTCTGACTCTAACAAGTGCTACCTGAAAATACAGGCTAGCAAACTTATTGGCAGAAAAAGAAACATAGGTTTTCCTCTTGATGCCCACACATGGTAATTTTCATTCACAACCCTGCCCAAAGCACTTTCCAGCGTGTTATTTATTGCAGGTCTTCAAGGTGGCAGTATAGTTAAAAATCCGTCAGACGGAAACACAAACTGCTTCTCCACCACTGCTGAAAGAACACGTCTGTACGTGAGTAAGGCGCCCTCTCTGATAAGTAGGTAGATCAGAGAACAGGAGTTACAGATTTTCCCTTCTCACGGGGATGATGTCCTTTGAAGTGCACTTTGTGTACAAATTTGACCTTTTCTTATCAGCATAAGACATCAGTAACTGAAGCATTTGCCCTACTCAGAGAGTAGGACTGCAAAAGCGCATTGAAAGTTCCCTTACTGAATTCCTTTTAAAACCCTCCTATGAACAACATCAGAATGCAACACAAGTATATGAGGGATTTTTCTGACTGCACACCCGTCTCAAGATTTAAAACCATAACATGGAAGGTTAAAAGAAAAAGTCTTCATGGTCATCAGCTGCAGGAAACACTGCTGGACCTTGCTAGGAGCTGAATGGATATGTGCACAAGGTGTTAACTTGCTAGGAATGCCCTGTGCACACAAATGAGAAGTTCATCCTTCCTCTCCTCCCACTGAAAAAGAAAAAAAAAAAAAAAAAGCCAAATTTCTTTCACACCCCACTTTCACCTCTGGACAACAGCAAGGCACAAAGCTATCAACTCCTTCTAAGCGATCAGTAATTCCTCTACAGTTGTCAACACATGGAAAGCTTGGAAATGCAGCTTAGCGTAGCCTCCTCCCTGAAGTCCAGGCACTGCTTTTACAAACGTGAAATTCCCATCTTCCAGGAGTGAAGGAAATTCAACAAGCAAATGCCTCCCATCATATTTCTTTGGAAATGTAAGAGTAATTTTATTTCTCATTTGCACATGAACGGGGGGAGCACATAAAAAGCATCACTGAGGATTGTACTAACACTCGCCCCTCAGATGATACTGAGGCTCACAGGCAGGCAAAGTGCCATCCTGTTTAGTTTACTGAGAACTGAAGTCAGTAGCTGAAATAAAGCCTTGCAAAACTAGACCCTAAAATCTTCTGGCATGATAGAAGTCACTAGGAAAACTCTTCCAGCACTTGCTCCAGCACTGGATCACAGGAGAGAGGATGAACAGAGAGAGACCAATACAAATTGGTCAGTTCACACAAGCAAACACGCAGATGAGTGCACACGGCGATGCAAACAACCCCATTTAAACATTCAGCATATGACTGGAAATTATTACGACAAAACTAATTCTACCATGAAATAGTTGCTGGGGTTTGGGAGCCTTAAGGGTTTCTTGTTGTTGCTGGAGGGGGGAGGTGTCTGTACCTCACTCTTAATGCACAAATAATTTCCTTTTGAACACCAGCCAAAGTAAAAACCAGGCATATTCCTGCAGACTATCACATCAGCAATTAGCAAGTGGCAAATTCTATTGCTGCACACAACATGCAATTCTTGCATTTTGTTAAATGCAGCTAGCCTTTTTTGTTTTTAAATCATAAATCTGTACATTTCAGGAATATCCAGAACACCAAAGCCACTAAGCAGCTAGCAGCCTACAAGCACAATACCAATTTAGATGGAAAGTAAACTGTGTCTCTGTGAAACAAAAGAGTGTAACTATCTCCACTAGTGGAAGAGTTTTCCGAGGGAGCTGTTACTGCTTGCCTTAGGGCCCAGCCTCATTACCTTCATGCACCTAACTTTCCTTCCAGCAGCACTTCTGCAGAATGAATAAACGGAGCCCCTCCTGCACGTACAGATGGCTGCACGGTGACTTGTGCCTGGGGCTCCCTGAGCCCTACAACTTTGGGGGGTTGGAGGCACCTGCGGGACCCCGGCCACCTCCTCTGCCCCCCAAAACTGGGCACCCCAAGAAGCCAGTGTAAGTACGCCAGCTTCTTTTGGAAGCAAGTGCTCAAAGGATGCGCTCCTACCAGAGGAGAAAAGCAGTAATAATTAACGTTGGCGTAAAAACCCGACAAAGGTATGTGTGAGTGAAAGCACGATTAAAAATTCCCATTTCCATGTTGGCTCTCGAGCGGAGCGCCTCTGGAGTGCCGCTCGCAGCAGGAAGCTCACACAAGGCAAAGACAAGAAGCGAGGAGCTCTCCTCCGCTGGTTTAGAGCAGGGAAAATACCACCGTACGGCCAGCCTCCAGCCGGCGCACTGCAAACTTGCGAGGAAACACCATTTCCTCGGAGCGGGCGCTGCTGACAACTTCTTAAAGCGCAGATAAATTAAAAGCAGAAAAAAAGCGCCGTGCCTAACCCACCGGCACTGCGAGCTGGGCGTGTTAGGGACCTGTAGGAAGCAGGGCGAGGGGGGATCGCTCCTCTGCGTCGCTCCGAGCGCCGGGGGGCTGCGGCTGGGTGCGAGCCCAGCCCGGCCGGGGGCAGGAGAGCGGATGCTGGGGCCTCACCTGCGGGGCTCGGGCTTGCGGCGTTCCTCCAGCTTGGCGGCGGGCGGGGGCCGCAGGGCGGCGGCGGAGCGGCGAGAGGAAAGCAGCGAGCGGCAAGAGACGGCGGGGAGGCTTCAGCAGGCGCTGCGGGGCATGGCCACCCGCACCCGTGCGCCCGGGGGCGCGCACAGCCGCCGGGCCGGGGGCTGCTAGCGGGAGGGCAGGGGGAACGGAGCCGCCGCCGGGAGAAGCGGCTGTTGTGGCGGTGGCCGGCCAGAGCCGCTTTTAAAGGCGCCCGCGGGCTCGGCCGTCCCCTCGCCCGCTCCCATCCCGTCCCATCCCAGCCCCCGCTCCCTCCCCGGCCGCTCGGGCAGCGGCGCGGCGTCACGGGGCCCCGGGGCGGGGAGCCCGGAGGAGGAGTCTGCAGGGCCGGGGATGGGGCCGGGGGCCGGCCGAGCTTTCCCCCGCCTGCCGCCCGGCCGGGGAAACTCGGCCGGCCCCCAGCCTCAGCCCCGTTCCCGTTCCCGGCCCCGGGCAGGTGCCGGGGGCTGCCGGCGGCCCCTCGCAGCCGGGCGCGGCGCAATTAGCGGTTTGCGAGCAAGAGCAGCTTGCAGCAAGACCGCGCTCATCGCTGTACCCCAAAGCTTCAGGGACAGGTGAGAGAGCCCCCAGATAGTTCCCAGCGCCGAGGCTCGCGGCAGAACAGCAAGGGACACGGACAGAAAATGGGACTTTTGCAGGTCTGGAGAGCACAGCTCCGCTTTAGGAACTCCTCTCCTTTAAGGAGCTGTTTCTAAGCCAGCAGTGGGTTTGCGGTGGGTCGCTGACAGCATAGCAAAGGCTTTCAGCTGTCTGTGGCAGCCGAGTCTTTCTGAGCGATGTTTCATTCCAGCCAGTGACAGCCCTGTGTTAACAAAAGAAAGGCACTAACTGCATTGAGAGGCTTTCCAGAGCCAAGCTCCAACCCACCCCACATTACATCCTGCCCCGTGCCAGCAGCTCAGCGCCAAGGTTTACTCTCACCATGGTTTAACTTTTAATGATATTCCCAGTTTGCACACTTACAACTTCACTTATACCTACAAACGAAAGGGAAAGGTTCCCAAGAAAAGACGTTAGCTACTGCAGAAGATCACTGGTGTTTCTACTTAGCAAATTCTTCCCTCACACGCGGCGTTGAGCTCCCTCGGTAAAGCCCCTCTTGGTGCTTGCCTTGGGCAGCTGGCTCTTAGCTCACTATTTCGGTAACAAATCTCAATAACTTCCGTTGCACTTCCATTTCCTCATGGTTTGTTATACTTTCAAATACTCTCATTTTAAACCTACGCATTTATATTTCTGGCTAAAAAAAAAATAAAGTGTTTTGGCACTTTGATGCGTGATTTTCAGACTGTCTTTTAAATACACCATCACTACACAGAATGATCTAAAACCCTACCAAAACCATTTCCAAGAGTCCTTACATCAAGAGCCAAGGCAGCTATCTCAGCCAAGTTTGAAAATGAGCGCACTCTACATACACAGAAACGCCCAAGTAAAATGACCTAATAGTCCCAGCCGGCAGTGCGATGGGCACACTCAAAGCCACTAGCTGGACCCAACTCGTACGACCGTGTGCATGCACATTTTGACAGGACTTGACACTTTGGCCCACATAGTCCCTCTTAAAAAAATCACCCAGTTGTTTCCAGTGTGGTTTTTAGTTTGTTTGTTTGATCTAATAAACTCAGATGTGCTCGTCACTCTGGATTAGAGCCTGCCAACTTCCCATTCACAGAAAGGGCACTGGAGAAGCAGTTTGATCTGTGAAGGCTCCAGCTGGCTGCTCAAACACACCTTCTCAGTCCACTGGCTTCAGCCCTGCACACAAAGATGTAGCAAAGCCAAGGTGTGCCCAGTGGCCTTCCAGAAGCCTAGCCATCACTAAACCAAGCCTCCAACTCACGACAAAGGCAATACAGCCTGCATAAACAATTACACAGGACAGGCTGCCACATTCAGCTAAATGTCCACTGATATACACAAGTTACGCTTCTGCCTTCTTGTCCAGCATACAATTTTTCTGAGAATGTCACAATTTTTCTGAGAATGTCAGAAAAATTGTATGCTGGACAAGCATACAATTGACTCAGTAGCCATGACTCAGCTCTCGGTCATGGCTACTCCTAAGGATGTTGGGGTTGCGTTTGTTTTGTTCTAAAAAGATACAGGAATGCAGCTTGCTCTAGCTGTTGAATTCTGCAGAATTAATTACACAATGAGCTCAGCATTAGAGCTGAATTAGTCCAATAGCGTCAATGTTTCTGAGAATGTCAGAAAAATGCACATCAGTGACAGCATTTGACATTTTTTTTTGTATACATTTGATATGTGTATGTCTAATGAGAATGGCCAAAGTTACAATGGTAAAAAGTAGAAAATACATAAACGCACATGCTCAGCGCAATTGGTAAGAACAAAAACCTTTGCCTGTGAGCAGGTTATTCCATAAATATATCCTGCAGAATTTCTGGTAGATTTCTAGGAAGCCGCTCGTGCTGACCACAGCATGTCAGAGACAATGCTGAACTAGATGGAAACTGGCAGCTCCTGTATTTCCAGGGTTTTGTGGAGACTACTGCGTGAAAAAATATTTGCACTGGATTAAGTCAGGAGTAATTCTGAGCAAATCAAGGAGGTTCACGGGATAAAACCATTTCAATAGAAAGAACTAGGTGCAGAGACACTACCGCTACACTTGCCTACGAGGCTTTTTGTGTCTTCTTTACTGTGTTGACAAATGGTCAGTGCTAAGTCATCACTGACAAAAGCAGGCTCAACCCTGGAAACACCTGTGCATGCAGGCAATCCTCTTTATACGAGCAATAACAGTCAGGCGTGTCGTCAGGACTCAGCTCTTGGTCATGGCTACTCCTAAGGATGTTGGGGTTGCATTTGTTTTGTTTTGTTTTGTTTTAAAAAGATACAGGAATGCAGCTTGCTCTAGCTGTTGAACCCTGCAGAATGAGTTCCTCCATTACACAATGAGCTCAGTATTAAGAGTCCAATAGCGTGAATTTATATGGGCGAGCATGAAAAACAATCCTGTAGCTCCAATATTTGTATTCCCCACTTCAAGTCACCCAAGTGGCTTCAAGGTTGGTGATAAATCACAAAACCACTTCCCAGGAACTCCAGATAGGTCACATCTCTGCAAGGATTGCTGATAACTGGTTGGTAAAGGTATAATGCAAGTAAACCTGTTGGCTTCTGAAACCCGATTAGCAGGTTCTGCATTTTCTGATAGTCCTGCCTCAGTTAGCCATGAAAACACCGTTCAGTGCGGAGCTGACTTTTCCATCTCCATTAGTCCTAATTCAGCATCCTGACTGAGCTTCTGCCCACTCACCATGCAACCGCAGACAGGGCCAAAGCAGCAAATCGTCACATTCCTGCTGACTTCCCCCGCACAGGGTCACACTTTCGAAGAAGGCAGAAACGAGAGGTGATGGAAAACATCCAGCTGAAGCGAAATATAATTGAAAGCCAGAGACTTACGGTTCTGCTACGGGTACTTGATGCGATTATAATTAATAATACATCGTGTCTGCTTGAGAGACGTGAGCGATCCTGCCGCTACGGTAGCCGTACATGATGCCACACCTTTGGAGAGGCTCCCCAGGCAAAGGGGCTGCGAGGCTGCCGGCCCGGCGGCGCTGCGCTGGGGCCCTCTGCTGGAAAGCTGCCCCCGGGACGAAGCCCCAGCCCCGGCCCCCGTCTTTCCGTGCCGTTTTTGCCTTTCCCTGCGAGCGAGAGCAGCTTTCTGTAGGTTTCCCCAAGAGCCCTGGCCGCTCTCGGGTGCTTCGCTGCTGGAGGGCACGAAGCCAAGGCAGCTTTTGGTCGGAGAGCCAAAAACACAGGGCTTTGTTACAGTAAAAGTGCGGTTGTTTCTACACCCACAGAAACCACCAGGGCATAGGATGCTGAAACACACGCTTCCGCCACCTACAAGAGTTGGGATAGTGAAATAACACAATCTCCCCCTCTAGAATGAGGGAAACAGGAGAGGGGCTAAAAAGGAATAGAGCAGCCCAGCCGAGTGAAGCACTTTGACACGTCATCTCTCCTCTGCTGTGGAGCCAGGACATGCAGCCAGCAGCTCAGCAAGGACACAGGTTTTTCTCCCCATCCTGAAATGTGAGAACCATGAGGGTAGAGCCAGCCCCCTTGAGCACAAGGCAAACTGCATCTGCATGGATATACGAAACAGAACTGGAAGCATTTGGTGCTGTGCGATGGAAAAGGGCTGATGAGAGGGACAGTATTTATGTCAGGAGGATTTATTCTTTAGCTGTCACTTTGATCGGTTTTTCTCTTCCTCATTCCTCAGCTCATGGCATCCTGGGCCAAGAGCACGAAAGCTGCGAGGTGGGGGCCAGCATGCCCTCAGTCCACTTGTACAGCACCTGCACCGTGGTCCAGACTGATTCCCCTGAGCACCAACTCCTTACAAAGTGTTAACCACAAACTTGATCGAAATCCTTCTTTCTCACTGTGCACTTGCTTCGGAAAACTTATCATATTTTATCATCGACTGGAAGAATATGGAGACATTCTACCCACTCTCAGTGTCAGGCCAAGCCCACCATGCCTAGCACAAAGCTGCCAAAAAACAGCAGCCCCCTTAACCAGCTTCCTTGCCCCTTGGCTGAAGATCCCCTCCAGCAAGCAGATGGCAACAGGCAGTGTTAGGGACCAGCGGATGTCAGTAAAACAAACTGCCTGCTCCTCTCAAACCAAACCCTTGCTTCTCCTACACTGATAGCATCTGGTCTTGAGCACAGAGTATCCTGTAGGAAAGAGTAACTGGAATGCCAGCTCACTGCTATCCTTCTAATCCAAGACCACATCTTTTTCCGGACAGGAAAAAAAAATCCCAGCTGGATACGTAACGGTGCCAAGCCCTGAAAGGTATGACATGGTAAGCTGCCTCTGAAACAAAACTTTCCTCCTGATGCAGTTGCTGACAAGACACACACAGGGTAGCTCTAGACTTAGTTAAAGGATTCAAACCTACCAGCTTTCCAGCTGCTAACATCCAGCTATTACGGTCTTCTCCAAAATGTGCCCTATATCTGAGCTTCCATCAAGACGAAATATTCTGCAGCCACCCCCAGCACCCCCTGAGGTTTGGAGATGCCAAATGGCAGCAGGAAGAAAAGCAGTGTGCCACAGGAAAATGCAACTTCCTTATGAAATCCCACTTCCTGGAGAATGCTCCCTCGTCACAAGGCAAACCCAGCCAGAACTGGAAGACTTTGTGTATGGGTGAATCTTATGAAACGCAATAATCGTTTGGTGGAATAAGCCACAGACTGAATATTTATAGGAAATGCCTTGGACAGAAATGCTTATCCCCACAACCAGAGTCAGGGCTTAGGTGGCTTCCTCTTGTTCTAACGGCAGCGTCACTTCCACAGGTAAATTTTGGTAAATTCTGAGATTCTCCACCTCTCCGCAGCCATGTATATACACCTGAGTATCCTTCTCAGTATTACCTACCTCCAGACAATTAACTTTTATTTGATTTCCCAAACTGTTTGGGTTCATGTTCTTAGAACACCATTTTTCCTTACATAGCTGCTTTAAACAACGGATATTCATCTAAACGTTACCTCATCACCTTCTCAATTCAGCTTTTTAAAATTTCTCCAAATGTAATGAGGCACACTTGTGATTTCCAGTGAACAACAGGGTTTCCATTGCTTAGCTTTTAAAGTATTGCCTCTTTTTCCTTTGGGTGCCCTCTTTTGATACTGAGAAGGCAGCTACATTGGAGCAAGTGGTACAATAAAGTTAATATTCACAGTAACTCGCTCATAGTTTCCCTTCTGTCATTTAATTTCTGAACTCCAGGTCATTTTTATGCCAATTTATAATGCTACATACCAAAGGTGGTTGCTGGTTTTTCTTTTGGGAAGGGCTTCAGTGTGTGACCCCGTTGTCAAATCTGGGTCATCGTAAAAGTTGGCTTTGCTTTCCAAAGTATTAAATAACAACATTATCATTCACTATTTTGGATTTTCACATCTCTTGCTCCTTCTTTACTCTCTTAAGCAAACATATTCTAAACACAACAGTTAAAGCAAATATTTTCAGGTCAAATCTAGCCAGAAATGTATGTTATATAAATAAAACTTTAAGGACATAATGATTTTGAAATGTTTTGTTTGGTAATTCCAATAGAAACTGAATATTTTAAAGCAAACAACAATTTCTCAGCAGCCTATGCAACTCCCAAAGGTTTTTGCCACTTCAAGAGAGCTTGAAAAACAGTGTCCTAGGAAAAAAAAAAAAAAAAAAAAAAAAAACAAAAGCAGAGTAAAAGTAGAACTGTATAAATTTGTGTTCTTCAAGCCAAAGCAAGGAAAAAATCAAACCCAGCAGAAACCCATGCTTTTGCTCTTATTCACTCGGGAATTACATGCTACAGGAATTCAAGAGAAGTGATCGTGTTATTAACAAAGGGTTTGCTCTCTCACTGTCCCGTAAGTAAATGCACCCCAGCAGCCATGGAGACACCTTTGCTACTGCTCTGTTGCAGGCAGCGTTCATGCAAGAAGTTGCAGGTGCTAAGCAACTATCTTTGCAATGGAAAAATCCTGGCAGAAACCACTACCAACAGCTGTCCCCCTCTCATCACAATATTTCCTGAGGGAGCAGCACAGCTGTTGGAGCCCTTCTCATATCAAAATGCACTAAGAAATGCAAAGACAAGGAACGGGAGAAGCAGAAAGCAATGCTGCCTACAGGGTGACTGCTCAAAAGCCCCGAGGCTTCAAGGGAAGAGGTACCACAGAGCGTTGGCTGCTCCTTCAACATTCGTCCTGGCCCCACAGCCTTCTGCCACAGCCGCTTCTGCAAGCTTGTGCAGATGGGGCTCAGGAGCGCATAGCCCCAAACCCTAGGGACCCATCACAAAGAAGCAACTTGAGCTGAAATCCCCTAACGGCAGCACGCTCCACTCAAAAACCTGAGTCCCACAGCTAGACACCTTTAGGTATAGAAGCCTCCCTTGCTGAACCTGCCTTTTCTTCCAACTTGTTCCCAAGTTGAGGCCCAAAAGGAATGATGGCAGAGCTGTGTGTTTGACAAAAGGCAAAACCAGTGAGAGTTCAGAGGCACTGCAGTGGGGACAAATTAACCCACACGACCTACTGCTGAGCACAACACCTCTTTAAATACCCCTTGCTTATACCTGCAGCAGCGGTCCCCGAAGAAGTCTGCAGCGAGGAAACCACACGAGAGCGAAACCCACCTGTCTCCGGGGGAAGAAGGCAATTCTCTGAGTGGAAGGGAAGGGCAAGGACTGCCTGGTGCCCTGCACGTGACAGCGGCGTGTTGTTGAGAAGCACCTCAGAAACCACCCATCTGCAAGAAGTGCCTACATGGCCAAGCTGCCACACACAAATTCGGGATGAAGCACGCAGTTGGCTTCACATCTACTGTCTTCTGCTAAGCAAAATACATTCAAGGCATATCAGCCTAAGACTAGCGGAAATTAAGGCACTGTATGAAGTACAAATATGCAGAAACAATATCTTCTGCCTTAAAAACTAATAAACTCGGGCTTCGCCTCAACATTTATGCAGCAACGGGAGATGACTGTCTTGTGTCAACATTCTGTTCTGTGTGCTTTATGGGACTCGGGGCATGACACAGTATTGACAGATATGAAGGGACAGCATGTTCTGGTGGAGCATTTTAAGAAAATAGTAGTGCTGTCAAAGGGCAAGCTTTCATTTTATGCTTACAAAACACCCGAATAAAATATTTCCTTTGGAGTATCTCACACTTCATTTTATTAATATAAACAGAAGAGGATTATCTCCATCTTTCAGAGCCATGAACTTTTCGCCTGTGTTTCCCCTCCCATCATCTCAGTCCCATCTCACAGCTCCCATCCTTCCCCACCACAGGAGAGGGCATCTTCAAGGCACCTCCTCAGTCTTCTAAGACTGGACCACTTTCTTATGAAGATTTTGGCTGCAGTGGAGCAACAAAGAGTTGCCTTCCAGGGCATAATCTTTTCTTCACTTTCAGTCTTTCTTTTGGTGGGAAAATGCAGCCCAGGGCACTAACACCCTGTTACTCCACTGCAGCAGACAGCATAATACGTTCAAGCACCAGTGGTATCCCTACACTTATTTGGCAACTATTCCAGGTGCCACCTAAGCACGAGAATCAGCATTAGCTCAACCCTTTTCTCCCCCCCAAAATGCATTAACATTTAATGCATATTGTGGCAATTCCCTAGAAGGGTGAACATCCTGCTGCAGTTCAAGGCACGGAAACAAATTCTCCACCTGCAGCACCCGTTTCTGTGATGCCCTCCCTGACACAATCCAATGGACAGGACAGGCCACCCCAGTCAAAGCCAGGGTAAAGCACACAGAGAGCAGGGAGAGCCGAGATGATACCAGGTTGTGAGCCCATCACAGGGTTCAGTGAGGAAGGCAGGGGATCAGAACTTGCAGAAAGCAGGTCCCAAATAAACACTATCAGGAATTCATGATTAACCTCTCCTATCAGCACTCAGCTGCCTCCTGCCATCCCTCAGTGAGGATTTTACAGTTCTCTGCCCCGAAACGAATAGGCACTGTTACTTGGGCCAGGCAGCCGACTGATTCAGGACAGTGTCAGAAGCAGCGAGGACACAGATGCAGTACAAGTCAAGGGAAATGGTATTCCCAGCACTCGAGACAGTCTTCTGACTGTTTCTTTCTTTTTTCCTGCCTGCCTTAGTTCACAAGGTTAAGCTCTGGCTTCCTCCTCCTATCAAGCCTTCTTACAGAGTTGATGGGGAGATTCCAAGGGATATTAATTGCCATTTGAAATCACTTCAAAGGACCTTTTTTCCCCTCTTGTATTAATAGCCGGAATGAGGAAATTGGTTTGGATTTCATACTTGCATCTGCTCCCCAAATCTTTGCTCATTTAAAAATACCCATCTTAAATCAAGCCTGCTTCTATTAAAAGGCTCCGACTCCACACAAGGGCTCACACCCATGCCTTTCCACTTCCACACATATCTACGGCCCCGCGTTCCAACTGGCAGCCAGAGGTGCCAGAAATAACCACAAGAAAGGCTGCCATGAAATCTCCGGCCAAGTTTTGAAAATCCAGGCACTTTACACAAGCACCTATGCTTAGAGTGCTTCATCTGAAGTCAACCTGAACTCAGTCTCATAAGGTTTGTGTATCAGTGATCAAATATCAAAAAATGTAAATGCAAATACTTTTTTTTTTTCCTCAACAAAAACATGCAGGATAACAGTTGTTCTACAAGCCTGTTAGAGCATACTTCCAACAGCGTGCTGACATTCCTGCCCCACTGGTACTAGTTAATGGCTGTTTTTCATTCTTAAGTCTTTTTTTTTTTCCTCCCTGCAATGGCTATGCTACAGTGAATTTGGAAACTGGGTCAAAATTCAATTACTACATTCCCATGCTTCGGGGTGGAGAAAGAAAATAAAAGGAGGAAGAACGGTAAGAAGAAATACCACTGGCTGTAAGCCAGCTTTATGCTCCTTGCATTCTCACCTGTGCTGCAGCCTAGAGCAGCCCTGAGCACTCTCACAAGTTGTTTCACAGCACAGACCTCATGAAAGAGAATGTTTTGTCCTAACGTAGTGTTTTCTGGCCAGTTCCCAACCACCCATGCCCTCACATCTGTGCTGGAGAATGGCAGTGGGCACAACATGCAGCTGGTGGGGCAGCAGTTCCCGCAAAGGAGGAGCTAGGTTTCCCCTCCAGATCTCTCCCCCAGCTTGCCATCCCCATCCTTTCCTTGCCTGTGGCAGGAGCGACGCATCCCACTAACTCAGGTTAGGAACTCACTGAGGGACATTGGCTGGTCCCAAAGAGAAAAAAGCACCTTCTCAGGTCATGAACTAACCATTGACTCTTTCCTATGTGACCTCGTTCCTTGCCGCCTGGCACTTTGCAAAGTCATTCACCTTCTTGTAGTAGCATATTACATTCCTTTTGCAGAGATATAAATGGACTCCCTGCATTCCTCCCCTCATTCTAAAATCTGCACAAACCAGCTATACACTTAGTTATTGAAACAAATCAGCTTTACTAGAGGCATCTGCTGTTGGTGTCATCATCTCCTCCTCTGGCTGACAAAACCTAAACTCTGCTTTCATGTGTAAACATTTTCCAGAGGAGAAGGAAAATATTTGCTGTGTGTTTAAACATGCCCTTATTGTCACACTTATAACACAATCTATCATACCTTATCAAATTGCACATCTTCAGCATGCAGATGGTTTGTGACGACATGTTTAGGAGTCTTTCAAATATGGAAAGGAGAATGACTCAAAAGATATATTTACTCCACATCTTTCTGACTAGGTCTTTACGAGAAACGGAGCCCATTATTAATGTCTCCTGTATATGCAGTTATCACAAACCAATTGCCTTTGCTGCTCTGCTCCCCAGCTTTGTTTTCCACACTTCTCAGAATATCAATTCCAGTGCTGCCGTGTTTGCTGGCTCTGCTCCCAATTAATAATTGCAGGGTAGAGTTGGGTAGTTAAGGCTGCAGATTAAGGCTAAAAACATTCAACAGTTTCTGAGAGGTACAGGCAGACATACAACCCTTCTTTTCCTAACACTGAATGCACTTTATCTTGCTATCACAGGGTTCCAGGGAGATGTTATGCTACTCATCTTAATGATTTAAACAGATCAAAAAGTTGGCTCAGCAAGAGCATTTGCCACTGACAACAAACCACAAACACTGATGTTATCCAAGAAGTAACTGTAATATGCTAGCACGGGCTAGACAGATCATACATGGGATAAAAATGAATTTTCATGAAATCACTCTGTAATCATCAACATAGCATCTACTAAGCAAGCAGTAACACAAGACAAAATGGACAGGTTTCCACTGGATGTTTTGTGCTCTTTCAAGCGTGTTACAAGGCACAAGGTTTAGCAGCTACTTGAGAAAACTCCAGAGCTTGCTTTCAGAGGATTCTCTAGCTCCTAAGACTGTCTAGAAAGCTCTCCTGAATTAAAACAACAGAACCTGGTGCAAAAGAGCTTGTTCCTGAAAAAATCTTGAGCTGCTTGCATCCTGTATCAGCAAGGGAGACTCCATGAAATATAAAGACTGCCATAGAAAGAAAAGGAAGCATTGGGAGTTCTGGCTGGAAGTCGGTGCATCCCTCCTGAGGGATCCTGCCCCTCAGCATGCAGTCCCAAACAAGGCTGCCCAGACCTACCTCCAGTCCACCCACACATCCAGCTGTTCCATTGGGTTCCCTTAGCAGGAGGAGAAATGGTCGTTCACTGTTGGTCACCTTCCACATTCGCTCCAGCTCACAGGGAGTCAGAGCCCAGCAAGCATTGTCCACGTGCAGAGGAACACTTTTTAAACTTCAGGTCTGTTATGACATTTATTCTGGCCCCCTACTTCCCTCCCCTCTGCCCCCCCAGTGAAAGGGATCAAAATAGTCTCCCCCTGTGACATTTTGCTGCATTTGACCAATCAACTGTGGGAGTGTCTCTGTTAAAGCCACTCAAGGCCAGTCAAGAGCAGCAATGCCAGCCAGCACTGGATGAACACATGTAGTAGGGGCAACATTGAGAAAAACCTAAACTTTCTACTGCCAGGAAACAGGACATGGGGTCCAGAACAAATAGGAATATCCCACTACTACAATTTGCCTTGCGTATCCCTTACGTGTAAGCTGAGCCCTTCACCTAGTGACATTGAAACTAATACGTGTCAGCTATCTGTCTGGGGTCCAAACTTCTTGGGGCTGATGGGAGCTGGACTGGCCTACAATCCTGCCCCCAGGAGGCCTTCTCCAACCACCTGACCTTCCACCCTACTCACTTCATTTAATCCCTTCCCTCACGTATTGCTCCTGGAAATGCATTCCCTCCACAAACCAGCTGAACTTCTAATCCCCCTATTCCTTTCTTGGGACCCCATCACCTTACTGCTGCATGCCCGTGCATATATGGACGCAGACACGATCACCGTTAGCGTCAGGCTGCCAGGAAGCATAAACAATAATGAATTTTGCATGCTGAGAAAGGAGAGCTGCATCTAAGCTGCAAAAGACAGCTAGATCACACCTGCCAACAAAATGGAAAAAAGGGCAAGCAACAGAGCTGGGATGGAGAGGCAGAGAGCTGAGCTTGCTAGCCCTGATCCTGAGGGAGGAAGAAGTGGCTTGGAGGCCATTCTGGCCATCGGTCTCAGCCACCCCACCCACCTCTCTCTGTGGTGGGGTATGGTAGCCAGAAGTAAGCTGTACCTAACTTCGCAGTGACTTCTCTGGGCAGATGAGCAAACAGAGCACATTTGCATACAAGATAAAACACAAAATTTGAAGTCTGTTTCCAAGGAATTCCTATCTCCCCTCCATCTTGGACACTGTAATTCTTCTGGAAATAGTTTCATTTCCAGCATGAATCAGCTCAGATCATGTATGGCTCAAGTCCTTTTTGTTAAAAAGGAAAAAAGTTGCTGTGGCATGTGTAGCTGTGGAAACAAGAGCATTGACTATAACATTTGGATGTTATTGCGTGGAGCTTGCCAGCACCCTGCTCTGACTGAGACCCTGCTGTGCTGTACAAAGCCTCAGAGACAGCCTCTGCTCCAAAATGTTTAGTGTCTAAGTGGACCAGGCATGCTAAGGAGGTGCTATCATCTGTCATTTACAGATGGAGGTACAAAGAACTGATTTATTCATCTGCAGCGCGGATGGAACAAAACCAACTTCATCCCCACTCCAGCACCTCACCCAGTTTCTCCTCTATGACATGGGAACATGCTTCCAGGCAATGGAAACTCATTATTAGCCCCCAGTTAAGGCTCAGAGGAGATTTTCCTTCTATAATTAACTTTTCATCATGCTTATTTTTACTTGCTAATATTTTTCTAGAAATTTTGGGGAAGTAGAGGACATAAGTTTTAAAACCAAAGATCGGTTATTTAAAGAATGGTAATACGGAACAGAAAGAACATTCAGACCAGCAAGACAGCAGCATAATGCAGAAAGCATCATCTGTTTTTTGACTCTGAAAATTAACCACTTGAGAGTTTCTACAGGAAAAGAAAATCTCAGCAGGTTTGAACACTATGGTACAAGGCCTTTTCTTTACAAAGCCACCCAAGGTATTGTTCCCTTAAGCAGTAGTGGAATGAAATAAAAGGCAATAGGTTCTGGGCTTGCGGCCTCCGGTGTCTTTCAGAGAGTACCTGATGCAGAGAAGCCTTCCTTCTCTACCTCACAAGACCACCTGACCCATCTCCAAGCACTTTCTCCCCTTGTTACACTAGTATTTTTGCTCTCTCCTGTTTACAGACAGTTCCAACCCTCCTATTGCCTCATTTCAGCAATTTCTTAAGCTGCTCACGACGTGAGTATTCCAGCTCCCTTTCAAGCCTGGATATATAGCTGCAGCCTCTCAAAAGCATTTCTGATGCCCACTAAAGTAACAAAATTTACCAGGGACCTTACATTTACAAATCTCAGCTCTAATGTAGCTCTTAACATGCAGGTCCTTCAGTAAGGTTTCTCCCAATCCTGTCACTACATCTTCCCACTTAAAGCTCTCCAAGTAACTCACCAAACTTTGCAACACAAATAAGGAATACAAGTTGTAGTGCCAGAAAACAGCAAGCCTGATTTTGTGGGGCGTTGCAGCAGAACAAGAACTCCACAGCCACACAGCAAAAAAGAAAGCACCAGGCCGCACAACCTCACCATACCAATGCATGTTTTATGGAACAATGTTCAAGACTGACTAGATTATCATCTTTTCTCCCGCAGCCAGCTCAGCTACCATGTGCTCTAATGTATTCTGGTTTACGAAACAGAAACATGACTGTGTTGTCATGCCTGGTTCAAAAGAAGCTGATACTGCCAATCTATCTGATAACATACAAGTCTGATACACCTCAATATGTAACCACAGCCTGATAACTAGCCTGTCAGGTTATACCGTTTTTGGTTAGTTTTTTTTTTTTGTGTGTGTGTGTGTATGGTGTTTTTTTCTTCTCTTCCTTTGCAAGGCTGGAATGGCACCTTTATATTAACTTTTGCTTAGGAAGAAAGCCAAAGCAGTACTGCTACCAGTCCAAGAACACCTAATAAAGAATTGAATTGCATTCAACCCAAACGTAAAAGAAAGGACAGAAAAGAAGAGTGAGAAACCATAGAAGAACACCGAAGAGTATTCATTAGTTATGTCTCCTTTAAGGCATATCATGGTAAGGATTTCGGTATATTGGAAGAAACTTACTGTTGATGTCATTAAAACTCAGCTTGGAAGAGGTGCTACTCCAAATTCAGTCTGCAGCCATCACAGAAACCAAGAGAATTTCTAATTCTTCAACTCCATGGAAATTAATACCAAGTAGGGGAGGGTGCTTTAAAACAAACAAAGCTATTTTTAACTGAGTATTAAAATGTACGTTTCTGGCTGCTACAGCTAGAACAATTTTCAGACAAGTAATAGGGCATACCACAGCACATTGTGGCATTGAGCACTTGGGAAGCATCTTTAAAAATAAATCACAGAACAATATACAAAGGTTAAGTGAAAGCCAATTCCTTCTCTTGAGAGCCTGCTTTGCAGCACAGGACATACAAAACCTGCAGCTGCTGAGGCGAGGAATACACCAGGTGCCAGGAAATTGGTGTAAAGCTGAGGTAGGAATGCACTCTGAATGCACGGAGTTCATCCTGAAAAGATGTATTTGAAAGCTGAGGTAGAGCTCCTTGCATAGCAGCTCACCTGCTCTCCCTTATGTAAATTCAAGACATTGCTAGTAGTTTCTCTTTACCTGCAAGTGACGAGAAGAGGTACCAGGCATTCCTTTTCTGAGTCACACATGCAAGCTCTCTCCCAGCTCAGCTGCCCGTGTTCAGCCATAGCAGATGCCAGAAGAAAGCAGTCCTCAGCCTCTCTCCTGGTTACCTCTCATTGCAAGTCACTTTTTTCTGCTCCTTTCAATATCATAGGCTCATCGCTCCCACCCGGCTGAGAAACCAGAGAACTGAGACGCCTGCCCAGCCCCTAGGGACCAAGCAGTGCAAGCTTCTACTGAGCTCCACGCCAGCTCTGCGCTCCTTCCTGCAAGGATATTTGGCTAGAGAGGAAGAAGTTGTTCAGACCAATTCTTCTTGCCAAAACTCTGGCACCAAAATGAGGGCTTGTAACCTCACAGGGATGCCAGGCTGGAGTCAGGTCACTGCTCAAGCCAGCTCCATTCCATTCTACTAGCTTTTGTGCATGTGTGTATCAGTACTGCCCTCTAAATCCCTACTAAAAGCAACACGCTCTCTTGGAAAACTTACAAAATTCAGTCCCAAACACATTTATTCTGAGGTGTTCAAAACACTAATAATAAAGTTGATGATCCTGTTTTATCTGTTGTCGAGGTAGCAGCGTGGATCTCTTTAAAGAAGAGTCATTACATCTGTATGTTATATTATTACTAGCTTACACATACCCTGTCAGGAATGAAGACTTGTACCGTGTGCTTTCTCAACATATTGTATTCCTCTGATTTTTAACATTAGGGGAAGGATTGTCAAGAGCCCTAGTAAGGGCCTGTCACCATTCCTGCTCAGTCAGACACAGCTGACTTAAAGCAACCCTGAAGTGCAGAGTTAGACCTGCAGAGATTACTCAGAGGCCCCCACAGTTCCACCACAGCAGTGGAGAAAATAGAAAGGAAACAACAGAGAGGAGAAAAATCAGGGATATAAATAGCCCAAAATTAAGACTGCTGATGGAAGGAAGGGAAGAACAGCATTCAAAGAAACAGAAGAACGTCTATGCTCTAAGTCATAGCTTCTGCTTGCCTAAGGAGGGTACTTGTCCCAGCCCTTCAGAAACAACAAAATCCTGTATCTGTGAGAGGAATTACACCATCTAGATTGCTCTCTCTAGCAGCTTGTATTTATAGAAATGCGTTGTCCTCACCGCACTGGTTCTTGTATAACATTGCACGCATTGCTTCCACCATCTCAGGTTACATGCAGGCAGTGCACTGAAGAAAATGACTCTGCCCGGCTAGCATGCTAACAGTGCTGCCATTTATTCCTCCCAGATCCTGCCTAGAGATGACAAGCTGCTTGCACAAGCGTTGTGTAGCAGGGGATGGCAGAGGCGCCTAGTGGCTGGGGCGCTCACCTGGGACACGGAGAATGTAGATTTTATTCCTGAGGATGCCACTGCCCTGCTGAAGCAGCCTGAGCAATGCTGTGCTGTTGCACGTGGTCTGACTTGCCCTGTCCTTACAATCGGAATAAAGATCCTTGACTCCTTTTACAATGCACTTTGAGAACATCAGTAGAAATTCATTTATGTGCATTATTAGCAGAAAGGAAGTGCAGAAACTTGCCCCTCTCAGTTATTTTTCTATTGGGACCAGGTTTTCAGTCAGAGGCCCTGACATGAATTTCAGAAAAAACTGCTGACTTGCCCAGAAACACTGGCAAAATTTCGTTAACTTCTCTATGCCTTAACTCCCATTGCACAAACACCAAGGATAACTGCTTTCTCTGAAGAGTCTGAAAATTAAGGAACACAGAAGAGCAAAGGCCCTGAAGTGAAGGGAGAGTATTCTCAGCCATGCATTTCAGCCATCCTGGAAGAAAAATAGGGCATATCCTCCTTAAAAGTACAGGTTCATTTTTCTGAAATATTTGAAGTTATACACCAATTTACAACTTCAAGGATTTCCCAAGGAACTCTTTAGGGACTTTTCCTGTTAACATTTTTTCCTCTCCTTGCTTTGTTTTTTAAAATACTTGAATAGTCTGAGGCACTGAGTAGTAAACAAAATTAAAAACTTAAGTTTCTATTTGTTTTTTTAAGTCAGAAGCAAAAAGCATAACATTTGTCAGTATATTATTGTCTCTACAGATTTTAAATAAGCTACAGAGCACAGCAGATAGACACAACTTATGCATCAAGTTAAAAATAGCAAAACTCAGGTTTTGAAAACTTTTGAGCTTGCTTTCTCAAGAGGAGGAGGAAGGCACTGGTTCAAAGAAATCAGCTGTGCAGACACAAGGCTCTGGCTGCCAGGGAGGCAACAAATGTTTTATCATCATTTGTCAGACTGTTATAGGAAAACCCGAGTAGAACTCGCAGTCCTGTTGTGCCTTTGGTGGAAGAATCCCTGGCTTGAGGAGCTTATAGACAAATTAGGTCTCGACAGGGAAGTGACAGGAAAGCAAAGAAAGACAAGGGGGAATAAAGCAACATGTCCTTTTTCATGTGTAGGAGCTTGACTGTTCCAAAAAGATCAGAGCCCCTAATTATTCTTCAGTCAGCACACTGGCCATCAGAGCGCATGACAGAGCATCCAGTTCTTTTGCCTCTAAAGAGCTCTTACAAATTTCTGTCACTCTCCTGGGATTTCTATTTATCTTTTGCTGTTCACTCTTTTGGCACATGGAAAACCAAACTACGACGTGGTTTATCCAAGAGCAGTGACAAATTTTAGGGGAAGAATTTTTACGTGCTTGTTTTTTTTTGATAATGAGAATCACAGATAGAAGAGACACAGGAGACTTACAGCTCCACATATTGCAAAACGTAACATACAAGACCTGCCTTTCACAGGATAACACCACTCATTCCTGTTGCTAATACTACAGGTGGGGTGTAAGAGCACATGGTTTAAGCAGATAATTTTGTGAGACCTTTTGATGTTAACAATTTTCTAAGGCCTATTTCACATTCAGGACATAGCAAGGTAGTTAGAAACAGTTCACATTCCTGCGCAACCAGAAATTTCATAAGAAATTCCTTCTTCATTAACTACTTTTCCAAGTTCCCAAATATCAGTAGAATATTTACAGGCCCTTCTATTCCAACACTTCTTTGCACATGGCTTTGCAGGAGGGCATTATGGCTTGAGTGCTGCATCTATAAGCTCACTACCACAGAGACCTGGGGCATTTTGCATTTCAGTTCCAAAATAGCACCAAACTCCAAAAATGTGTGCATCATCTATTGATCCATAGAGAAAATATTCAAACTAAATTTCCAAATCCTGAAAAAATTTCAACACAGACAAATGCTATTTAAACAGCAATCAATCCCTATCAATCCCTCTCCATGATTCAGTAAACCTTTGATTTATTTATTTTCATATTGGAGAGCAATCAATCAATCAAGATTTGCTTTACTAAGCTAGTAGTACCTTCCCAATAGTGTCATCTACCCTCTCCCATCTGCCTTCCACCATTAAAGGTCTTGATCACTGCTTGAATCACTTTCTGTTCTCATCTCCCAGCTGCTGGCATATAAGTGGGATAAAAAGGAAGACTAAATCTTGTTTTTCTCCCTGCAAGAAATTCCCTCTTTCTGATTTTGACAGCCTTATTGCAAAGGTAGGAGCAGAAAGAGCCTACTAGACTACCAAGGGTATCTGGTTAAAAAAAAAAAAAATTGTTAAATGTGCCTTAGAATTGGAGATGGAGGGGCAAGGGGGGAGAAGAACATAGCCATGAAGATAACCTGCAAGGAATGACCTTCCTTTTCAAGCCAATGTAAAATAATTCAATTATGAAAACTGCAGGCCCCTCCCTGCTTTTTTGCATGTCAGCAATTCTGCTTATTCAGTCCTCATCTCCAGGGAATGGATGGAAACTTTCAAGCTGGTCAGACAGGGATATTTCTTGAATTGATCTGCTCCTCATTATTAAGCAGGGCACATATGATTTTGGAGGAAAAGCTGGACATGAACAACCTGGGTACCTCCTTGGTTGTTAACTAGTAGCCAGACCCCTGTCTTCTGGGCATACCATTCAGATACAATTCTTCTGGTGCTCTACATCCAAGTATTATTTTTTTCTGTCTTCATTTTCTCTTCCCTTCCAACCAGATATACAAAGTTTCACGCTATCCTTGCTGTTATATTTTTTCATATCCTTAAAATTATTGCTGGAGTTGCTGCAAGATCTACAAGTGATTATAATTAGCTCTGTACTATTTCTTCTCACACTTGTGCATGACTAATCAACAAAGACGCCACAACTCAAAACATGAGGGAACTTATGTGATGCAAAGACATAAGAAAGGCTTCTTGCTCTCCATGCTGACACCTAGTTGTCACATTTGTTGTCACTGGAATGCTGTAAAACGTTGCATGCCACAGATATCACTGGACAAAGTAGTCCAGCTTCTGAAAATAGGTTTCATTTTTCCAAAGCCAGGGAACTCGACCACTGCTAACCTCAGTCCTGCTGTGCATTGTTAAAAGGTCACCAAAAACAGCTCTAAAACAGACCCCACAGTATCTTTTTTGTTTTGTTATTTTCAGCTAGTCAACCAAAGAGTTTAGAGTACTCCCTCTTATTTGAGCTTGAGTGGCAAGGCATTTTCAGTGGTGATTTAATGGCTGCCTAGAAAATCCTCCCTCTTCTGTCAACCTGCCAGGCTCTCCATTCGTTGACCCTGAGAACACAGTACAAAGCCAGGCTATTCACCACAGCACTTTCCCCAGTGTGGGATGGAGTAAGGTGCGTCTGGAAGAAGAATAGGCAGTTAGGCAACTAGGGAGTGCTGCTGCAGGCATGAGTGGTTTATCTCCTGTTTCATCTCTTGTGCTAAGGGAAGACAAGAATGGACATAATAAATCTGCATAAATACATGAAAGAAACAAACAGCTGGCAGGAATCTGGGCTGATCTGGGAAGACAACTCTGTTGTTACCTAGCTGCTCTGTCACAATGAAAAAAATCACATTAGTAAAAGCAGTCATGACAAAGACAGTAGTCATCTTTTTAAGATGAAGAACCATCTAACTAATCAACAACATTGATATTTTTTTCTTATTTTATTCTACATTTTTTAAACACGTGCCATAAATATTTTTGTAGGAAGGTGTCCTTAGGAAGCTGTCTAGACTACCCTGTATGGGAAGAAAGAGGAAGCCTTTTAAGATACTGCAGGACAAAAAAGCACTGTGGGTAGAGATTCTTACAAAAATTTTTGCTAGCATTTTAACCAGGATGCCTATTCCTTCCTGCCTACGTGGCATCCTCTCTTTTTCCACCATCATCAAGGTTCTTAATCTACCTGTGTTTTGCTCACGCATTTTTATACTGTTCTTCAAGTCAAGAGCCTCTCTCCCCGGTCTCTACCAATGCCACAATTACTTCCATCCCTTATCTATATATATTACTTGATCTCTTTGATGACTTGCGCAATGTTTATGTACCATTTGATCTTCTCGGATTGTATCATAGCAACAGACAACAATTTATGGTGAATACTGTGTGAACCCTCTCCAGAAGAACACATCTATGCGTCCTGCTGGTTTCTTGGGTAATGCTGTATTCTTTGGAACAATAAAGCTAAGTCAACAAGTTATCTTAATTTTACGCTAAAATTAAAGCAGTTGAACATGATTTATTTTAAGTCCACTGGTTTTATTGAATACCAGGAAGCAGCAAGAACGCGCTACCACCATTGCAGCCCACGGCATTTCATCTATGACATTCCCGCAATACTGCTTGCAAATCTGAACAGTCGGAACAAAAACCTACATGACAACCACACACAATAAAATCTCAGTGTGCTTACCACATTCGTTTGTCTAAACACATTTGTAAAAGAAAGTTCAAAAATCTTCAGATATGGATTCAGAAGTTTCTCTGAGTCTACCTAACCTTTAGGAAAAATGTGTTCCAACAAAGACCCCCAGAGTACTCCAGGAAAACATAACTGTTCTTTCCTGTCCCTAATTATTTTGATAAAAACGACACCACCACCCATATGCAGCCCTCTCACAAAGACTGGTATTTATAAGACAAGCTATCTTCCGCGTTGCAGCATCCTTGCCACAGGTGTAAGGATAATACAAGCATCAAGACCTCTTGAACCCTTATACAAATTGCTGTTATGAATACAGCACAACTAACCTGAAATGCTAACAGAACCGTATAAGCATGAAAAGTTGCAGTTTAATATATAAATAAAACCAAAGGGAACTTAATATTGCTGGAGCAGGGTGAGTTGATTCTCACTTCTTAGTCACTTGGTGATGCCACGTTGTTCTACAACGGGAGGACTAAAATTGTCCTTAGAGCTCCCAACAATGATCCCATACTTTTCAGAGGATACTAATCTTACAGGTTCAACAGTTATAGATATCTTCTCCCATATGCTTAATAGTCACCTGAACCTAATCAGACTATTGAAATGGAAAACAATTCTGGGCTCCTCTTTGGAAGAGTTCTTTCTCATCCCCATCATCCTTCTGCATATCCATTTCCCACCTTGTGCTAACTATCAGTCAACTTACAAGAGAAGTAGGTTTCAGTCAAACCTGCGGAAGAAGTTCTCAAAATATCAAGCAAAAACAGAAAGCATCTATTATAGTGCAACAGTTGCACTGCGTTCTGTTGAGTCACTTCAGATATTCCTGGTGTCATCAGACAATGCCATAAAGTTTAGGTGAGCCTTGTTAAACTCCTCAGGTAGCTAAATTTCCCCAAAGACAGCTTTGATCACCAACCAAACACGGTATTTTCTTTTGCTGTTGAAGGTGCTGTGTCAGAAAATAGCACTCAACACAGCTCCCATGGACATAACACATCTTTCCTTATGTACAATGGTGTAACACTAGGGTGACAATCCTATCGATATGGAGGACCGCACTGCAGCTGTACAAATTCCTCCACTTAAGTCCCGAGCTACTGTACTTTTCATAGCTGCTGACTGAGCTTTCGCCTGTCTCCCAGAATAGGCTGCATTCTAGTGGCAAGCAGAACAATTCAGGCATTTCTTACCAAAGCAGCCAGGAAGATATAATATTTAAGAAATGTTTAGCATCCACATTTATTTTGTGACCAAGCATTCCTGGAAGCCTTTAAACAGCCTGTCTTAGATCTGTATAGAGAAATGCCTAAAACTACAAAAGCATCCAGATCTTGCACAGTTTTCTAACCTTTGTTGGTAAAATCCCTCATCTACTAAGTTGCATATTCCTGCTCACTTGGCAACTAAAACACATTCTCCATGATCCTTGCGAGAGTCTCTGCTTACAGAAATAGTCCCAGGATCTCTCCTGCAGGCTCTAGGACAGATTTCAAGGCTTGGCTTCATAATCCCATGTTCTCCCTTTTTTGGAAGGGACCACTTATATCTGCCTCTTCTTATTCACTTCTCTTCTGCCTACCCTGGACAAGCGTGGTCTGGCAGGAAAAGCTGACTATTCTATTCAGGCTTTAACCTTTCCTTATCTGCCTTTGTCTGGTGAGATTATTAAACTCCAGTATTACAGAAACACTCTCATCCACCATATCTTGTTTTCCGCAATGCTCTGCTCACCTGTCAGGCTCTTCTGATCTTGAACTCCTCTGTAAGAATACACTACCTCTCACTCTTGGTCATTGGTCATCCCTATTCACTCATCACCACCTAACAGTTATCACGCATGCAGCACCAGACAAGGAAACTTTACAATGAACAAGCAGCGATATGCAGCATCTGGTGCAGCATCTTTTCCATGAACACCAGATTTACCCCCTTTCCTCTCCCAGTTAATAAATTAATGGTGACTTAATAGAGGAGACAGAAAGAGGAAAACAATTTTCAGTCATAACAGACTAACTTATTTCACCTGTGTGTTCTTTAAAGCTTCTACCACCATTGTGCACACCAACTTTAAGTACTACTTGTAGGGTCTGTAATCAGATTGAAAACTCAGACAATCTGGGACATGAAAAAGTTGGCCTACTTTTTCTCTTTCAGCATCCTATTAGTAACATAAATATGATTTATCTGCAGTATAGGAAACAGAAAAAGGAAAATACAAGTTGCTCATTCGTTCCTGTTATGTTTCTTAAAGAAGTCCACATGGCTTTCCTCAGCCATATGGAATTGAATAGGTAACACACACTAAATATCTTGAGAAAGAAGACACATTTGCCTGCATCCACAGTTATGTCACCTCCCTCTGTTACCAGCTGCAGGACAGTAATTATGTTGTGGATCTTCTATAAAAAGAACAACAGAAACAGCAGCAGCACAGAACGGACTCACCTCAGTTACAGAGCAGTGCCCATCTCATACAGGGTACCCCATATGGACACCGTACAGAGTACCAGTCACTGACCTCCAGTATTTATCACCTTGCTTTACAGCATAGTACTGCAGAAGGTGTAGTTGCAATGACCAAAAATGTGTCACAGTCACATAGTCCTGGCAATAACAACAGACAAGTGTCTATCGGTAACCTCAGGTTATGTTCAGCTATCCTTCTGCTAAGGAAAGACTATCTTCATTAACACAAAAGAGTTTTATTGCACTTGTAAGTTGTGTCCCACCTTGTTTGAACCCACTGAGGACAGAAGTAACAAAAATTTGTATAACAAATTTATGGCTTTTATGGCTGTACAGACATTTGTGTTAAAAACAAATAAGTCAAAACAACCACCACCACCAGAATGTGAAATCAGATTTCTAAAATAAAGACCTTTCCCAGTTTATACATTATTGGTGCTTTCTTACTTCCAGCTGAAGTAATGATTTTGCAACAACAGCCTGTTAGTGCATCCAGATTTCCTGATGTTTAGTTTTTACTTGCTTGAAAAGCTCAAAGATTTCTAATATGTATTATCTATATTTTGAATGGAAATGTAGTGTTCTCAATGCATTTTCAAAGCTTCTGCAAGTATTTTAAATATATAAATATCCTAAACCCAGGCACAGATCCATGTTTAATCCATTTAAAGTTTTTCAGCTTGCTCTCTCTTCAGTGTAAGGCTATCAATGAAATGCTTGATTTCTTTTGTTTTCCTCAGGGTTGATTATCACGCAAAGCAAAAACACACTGTTGACTGTTTACAAATAGTTTGTTATACTTCTGTGCCCATTGCATAATACTTTGTAATACACAATATCAGTGCAAAATAATACTTTAAATCACCATGATTTACAATTTCATTCTTTGAGAGGTAACCAACTGCTGTCTAAAGCTATATATCCATAGATGTACTTGACCTCAGATTCAGTCCTAACAAGGATAAATAATCTCTCTAAAGTATGCTGAGAGCAAGAAGGACAGTAACCAGAACTCTGGGGCTTAAACCCAACTTACCCCGCTCCCCCAGCACAATGGGGAAAGGGACAGGAACGTGCAAATAGGGTCAGGGTGAAACTGTTTTTCTTGGTAACAGTAGAATCTTAGATCAAGAACTTCACAACATCCTTTCCCCTTCTTACTAAAATCTCATGCCATCAACATGCAGCAGGGGAAGGAAAAGTAAGAACTGCTCTAGTGTATTAACTCCCTTTTACGGAAGAAGCCTTTGAGTCTCAGACCACGTAAATAAATACCTGCCCTTTATAAAAGAGCAAGGACCAGAAACAGGTTCTCTGACACATTCTGGAAATAAACACATTGGCTCTGCCACCCTTATCAGATGTACCTGATCTGAGTCTCAGCAGGGTTCACTGTTCTAAGCAAGCAACAGCATGACTCAGGATGGCAGAGCCATCATGACCTTTACTGTTATTACTGTTATCAAGGGCATCAAAGAAACACAGTTGCTTGGAAACTCAGCCTCTGGCTTCACTTTTCTACCAGAATGAGGATCCAGCTCTTCCTTTTAATTGCTTATTGTTGTAGGGATCAGTCCTTGCAAGGTGTTTTGTATGACAACTTTTACACAGAAATAGAGGCTGGAAGAAGACCAAAGATGAACCATCTGAAAACACTGCTGTTAGTACTGCTAGCTAAGCCTGCACCCTCACAGTCTACAGTTTCAGAAACCTAAGAGCTGGAAAAACTTGCTCTGAATATATCAGTGATCCTTCTTGCCACATAACGTAACACCTATCCTGAACGCATGTAGTCATTCAAACAAATAAGCATAAGGAAACAAGATGAATTTTCTTCTCCACTCTATACAGGTAAAAATTTCTAGCACAGAAATGCAGTTCCGGGGCTAATGCTATGTGGGTTGCATCATCCCTCCCATTAGAAGACTTCACTCTGAAGTCCCAAAGCAACTCTTAGAAGAGACACAATTTCCAGGCAAGTAAGCAATTGCACATCTGATCACAAGGTCTTTCGGATACCCATTTTTCTACATTTTGAGAATAAACACCAACTGCCTTCCAAACCTTCAGCTGGTTTAAATGAGACCCAGCAGGAACACTGCACTTTTTGATAAACCACACTCCATTTGAAATCCCTCCAGGACGATCTGCCACTCTTGCAGAATAAAGAAGGAGGCAAGGGCATTCCCAGCACAGCTCCAGAACTTCCAAACACATCAGAGGGAGGGAGAGACAGCTGTGCCTCACACACCCACCACCAGGCAGCCGTCTGACCTCCTGGTTGCCCCCAGCAGGAGCAGGTTGCCCACAGGGCCTGGGCAGCTGCCCCAGGTGCCTCTGCCCTTCAGCACCACGGCCAGCGCTGGAGGCCATCACCCGGGGGCGAAAGCGGGCAGAGGCCAGGTCCTTCCGCCTGGCCCTTCAATGCAGGAAGCATCGACGTGGAAGAGTCTGCTGGTAAGCCAGGCCTCCAACACCATGAGAGATAGCAACACCTCAGAGCCTCCTGTCTATTTCTGTAACAGCATCCCTGAGTTGTTTTCAGCCATTTACTTAGATTGGTTTTCAATTAGTTGCAGCTTAACGGTACTAAAGGATGTATCAGAGGTCGACTTGGCTGAAGGAAGTCTACAATATTTATTACAGATCCCAGGCCTCCTGTAAATACGTACCAACAGGCATCTCCATTTAATGACAAACATTGTCAAGATCCAGATGGAAAGAGTTTATAATTACCCCAAGTTAATAAATCAAAGTTACTGCATTAACTTATAGGCTTCTTTTGGTTTTAATGAGATTTTAGATTGTGCAATGAGGCCACTTTTCATACTGCCAAGTCTGGGAGATTATTTGCTAAAACCATAGTAAAGAAACTCACTAAATACCGCTTCAGAAAGAGATCATTCTTCAATGCAGTTGGCCATAAATTAACCAACACAATTACCAGGAAGTTCTAACAGTGTGCTGAGAACACTCTGCATGATGCTTACATCAACTTAGGCTTCTATTAAAATGCACGCCTCATTCTGAACAACTGTGCAGCTATGATGTCTTCATCACATAAGTACGTTCAAAGTCAGTTCTGAGCTAAATGAAAACCAGAAAGTAAAACTAGCCTTCAGCATTCCAAGTCACTTTTGCAACTGTATTTTTTTTATTATTTGTTTAAATGTTGCACTGTAACCTCAGATTAGAAAATACTGACTGCTGAAAAGCAACCTCCAGCACAGTGCTTCCATCCTACTGCTCATTTCCTGGAGAGCTCTCTAACTCCCTCAGTTATTAGCTATTCTTGCGGTCAAAGCTCAGCAAGCAAGCAGCAACTTTGGGCGGCAGAGTTTTCCTGTATGCAGCTTACATTGCAGAGACGCCTTCATTAACCTCCCCAGCTATGCTCATAGGCACTCAGGCTTAACAGAGTTACATTCCTACCTACATCAGTTCTATTGATGTTTTGCCCAGGTGTTTACTGTCTTGGCCAGCACTTGCCAAAGCAGAGAAATGCCTGTTTTGGGTAGACACTGGGTCTGGGGACACCTGCCTGGTGATAATTCCTGTCCTGTGTGGCTGGCATCTCAGCTCCTTCCTATTCAGGATCAGCATGCCATTTGTCTGGGCATCAGCTCTTCCCAAGCCAGCTGTCGGGGGCTCTTCCCACCCACATAGCAGATTGCTTTGCTGCTGGGATGACTGTCTAATGACAGGCACCCGTGTTTGGCAAGCTGTTGGAATCCCACAACTGAACTATAATAAGCACAGGGCATGACTCAACTTGAAATGCTGCCTACTTTTTAACTGGCATTGTGCCATAACCCATATGTGATCAAGAATTAAAAAATAAATAAATAAAAAGTGACCCACATCCTCTTTCAATTCCTTCCTTCACCAGCAGCACCTCACCCACACAGCAACCCAAGTGGCTTTGGGAACCATATGGTGCGGACAAACAGATGCTCCCTGCTGCTGGGACAGCAAGATAGAAATGTGCGCCCAGTCTCCAGTGAATCATGATGCACTCTGGCTGAGAAGGGAAGAGAAGCGGGGCAAGCAGAGCAGGTTTATCTTCTTCGGGTTATCCTCCATGCACCAAGTTCAAATTTAACTAAATGTGAGACAACTTGCAATTCGGTCAATAGATGCTACAGTGAGCTCACCGCTAATGTTCAAGCCCACCCTAACGTGGGATCAGCATTTCTACTTCACTGAGTGCAATCTCTATTATCAGCTGCCACTCTGAACACACCATACATCAAACTTGCTCCTACAGCAACTTTAAGGCATTCTCTCATATTTAAATGCTGACTTCACCTACAAGGTCACAGAAGACTTAGTGAAAAGAAAGCAGTAGCTGTAGTTTCTCATTTGAGAAATCAAAACTAGCTGCTGCTTGTGCCAACAAGCATTCCTCTCGAAGAGGGGTAAAGGCATGTTTGGTCCAAACAACACCAAGCAGACAAAGTAGCTGGCAGCACACTGTGACAAGCACAAGGAGAGTAACACCTCGCACCATCTAAGCATTTAGTTTCAGCTACATTCTCAGCCCTCTGGCTATCACTAGCACCTAAAAACTTTCTTAAACCTTTGCACAGGCACAAAACAGAGAAAGCTTTGAGTAATGAGAGTTCAGAAATTGTCATTAAAAATGTCATGGCTGTGAGCTGAAGAGGCAGAGTTAGCCCTTCCCTGAATGCCAGGGGGGAAAACAGCCACAAATGACATCCTCAACAGCTTTTGCTGAGACAACAAAGCACTGGAAGCATGACTGCATTTGAAACACTATCTCAGGCAATGAGATAGCCCTGAATTCATGAAGTAAACACTTAACCCTCTGTATTCTCAGCTTTCACACTTTCACTCTTTGGATTTAGGTCATTCGCAAATAGTTGGCCCAAAATGATGGATTTTAAAAAGTAAATAAATAAAAGAAAATTCAAAAGAACAGGTGGCAAGCCAGCCCTTAAAACAATTCATTCTGCTGCTTGATTTTTACAACCCAGATGTCTCTGGGTTCCGTATCCTAAAACTTTGTGGAAAGCAGTGACAAAACATTTGTGTCTGTAAGCATGCATATATATATATATATATATATATACACACACACATCTATATATATATATGCATACTTTTTTTTTTTAATTACAGCAACTATTAAAAATGAAGAAACTATTCCTTTTCTGAAGTGTCACATAGTTCATTAAAATCCGAGTTTGGAAGCAGTCCACTTCCAATCTTTTCCTCTGAAGGAATTCCATGCCTTAAACAGTATGCCATAAACTTTACTTCTCCTTCTAACCTCCTAACGAGACAGATAACTATCAATAGCCTCATTTTAAGCAGATGGTAAAAGACAGATGCTAAAACATTAAGTGGCATGTCTGAGCTCTAGAAAGTCCTGTGGTAAAGTCCAGTGACACACTTGATAGCTGCCCTGCCTTTTTTTTTTTTTAAACAGAGGAAGATTTCCAACAACTGTCTTCCCTTTCTTCACTGCTACAAAGGGGACAAAAAAATAATCTCAGGTTGTACACCTGAAAGCAATGGTATTCAATACCACCAAACATTTTTAGAACAAAAATGTCTCAGTGAACATCTTTGTCACAGCACAAGAGCAAACTAAGTTTGGGAAACTTCTTGCACAGAAGCCCTTTCCTCCAGGACAATGCTCCAAACCATCAGCTAGATCAGGATTTAATTCCATGATCTCACTTTGAACCCTGACTGCTAGCGATCTGAGGCTCAAACTTTGCAATTCTGCTCCTCCAGGGCAACAACTATAATGAAGGTAGACCAATCAAGTTTTCACAAAGCCAAGTGCCACGTACTTCTGAAATGCTTCTGTTTCTGCCTTATTAACTATGTGAACTGTACAGACACGTAACTTTGATTTTAAATTTATTCCTATTCACCTCTGGAAAAGTCTGTGAGCAGACTCCCTCCCACTTTCTCATGCATGTTCTCTGGGATAAATGGCCTTCCCAAAACAACTTCTCATTTCTTCATTTTTAACTCCTCATTGGTCTTCTGATTTTCAGGCAAGCAACTTACTCCAAAAAATACATACAACTCAAAAGCATCTGTTTAGACCAAATCCTTACTCACCTACTGCCTTAGAGGCTTGGGGTTTTCATCCAAACTGGTGGTGTTGATTTTTTGTTTGCCAATCTTTCCATAGTTTTATGAATCTGACTTCCCAGATGCTCCCGACTAACCAGGCAACTTTAACTTTCCCTTCTTGTTCAGGTGACATTTATTGCTTGTAAAATGCTATCATCACTATCATGCTTGTCAGTGTTGAATCCAAGATCATCACCATATAACAAGACAGGTTTTCTAGTGGAATTCCTTAACGTTTTAAGTAATTTCTCTGAAGTACCAGGGTTTTTATGCTGGCCAGCCACAAGACAACAGCACCACCCAGTGGCCCTTTCTTCAAGCAGCGTTTTGAAGAACTATGGATTATGAGGTTTAAGATTTCTCAGAAATAAAAAGGTACCTGAACTCCCTCTGTTTCAGTTGCGCGGGTGATTTCTCAGACAAAATGGAACTTGATTCTAAAAGGAGCAACCCCTAGCAGGACAGATCCCTAACAAGACATGTAGCCATTTCCGAAATCTTACAAATTCCTTGTTTTCAGACAGTATCAGGTTTGCTTGCCACAGTACATTATATGCCCTTGTATATTTTCCTATGGTTTAAACATTCAAAACATTATTTAATACAGTCATTCCAGGGAAAAGCTCTTATATCTAAGAACGGAATGGTTCCTCTGTGAACTTAATAAAACAAGAGACATTCCCTTTAGTTATCTGAGCCAAAGGACCATGAGAAGAGAAGGGTGACTGAAAAAAGTGGGGGGCGGAAGGAAAGAGTGTCAAGCTGAGGCAGGGGAGGTTTAGGCTGGACATCAGAAGGAGGTTCTCCACTGAGAGGGTGGTCACACACTGGAACAGGCTCCCCAGTAAAGTAGTCACTGCACCAAGCCTGTCTGAATTTAGGAAGTAATTGGACTGTGCACTTAGTCACATGGTCTAAACTTTTGGGTAGACCTGTGTGGTGCCAGGAGTTGGACTTGATGATCCTTATGGGTCCCTTCCAACTCTATTCTATGATTCTCTGAGAGAATAGAGAGGAGAGGAGAAAGAGAAAAAAATACCATAAATGGCAGTTCCGTGAAAAGGAGGAATAAACACTGTACACCCTTGTTATGAAAAGAACTGGCATGATCTCATCTCAAAAGGGATTTAGGTGCTTAATTGACTCTGCAGTCAATTTAAAAACACAGAATTCCTGAGTCTGTGAAGGTAAGTTCAGATTTAATAATAAAATGCTCTTTTACCTAGAAAAGACTATTTTAAAAGTCAACTATAATTAAATGCTGACAGGTCTTTGAACTTAAGCCTTTTGTAACAGTAGCATGGACACAGTGTCCCATTGTTAAGACTACATTTTAAACCCTGAAGGGACCAGAGGTCCTTCTGTGGCATTACTCAGGCATGGCACAACCCGAAATTCTTATGCTACTTTCCTTCAGAGTCACAGGGCTACAGAGATTCTTCCCTCGGGACTTTTTCCCCACCAGGCTGCAACCCAGGGCACACTTGCTCAGCCCACAGGCACTCTCCCAAACATACCGGAGGATGTCTGTTTACCTTAACACTAGAGAACCAGTCTGTTTTTCCTCTCTTCCCGTCACATAACCACAAGACAGATGTGTCCCGCCAAAAAAATTAAGTTGTGTGTACAGCTGAAGCATATAATGGTTACAGGTTGGTCAGAAACCAATGACCACAACCATAGCTGTGGACTTCCTTTACCTCAGATGCATTTCTGCTCTTTCCACGTACAACTGGAATAAGTCACCTTGAAGCTTTACGGCAGCATACACTGGAGGATTGCAAGAGTCTCAGACATTGCCAGCCATACCAGGAGCTGTACAGGTGCCTAGGACAAATAAAAGAGATTATTTATCTTGTGCTCAGAGGCCCAGGGCCAGACTGCAGCAAAACAGGACTGAGTTGCCAGGTGAAAGAGTCAGCAGCCCAGCTGATCCAGGCCTCAGCTTAATACTCTTCTCAATTAGCTGTGCAGGCCTTGGTGCTCTGCTGAATGTGAATTCCCACCAGGACACCAGACCAGCTTAACACGGAGCAACAAGCAGCTTTTTTCTCTCTGTGGCCAAGGCAAGCAAGGGTGGGACTTAATGAAGGCAGTCAGACTGTTACTGTATCACAAGCACTGGGCTTCTCCCACATTTCCTTGCCTATACAGCAAATGTCTCCTCTTTCTTCAAAAGTAGGAAAGAGGCAAGGGAATCTCAAAGAAATAGATGAAATCAGGTGATCTGTGCTGCTGTAACTTCCCGAGTAACTGGGGCTATTGTGGCAGTCATTAATGCATCAGATTAACCAGTCTGTTCCTAAGGCACACACACTGGAAAAGGGGAAAACTAAACATCAGCACACAAGTCCTAGGGCTCAGTAGCCAATTAGTAGAGAGGAAGAAAAAAAATGAAGAAAGAAAAAAACACTACATACATACTAGGAAACTGTAACCTGCAGCCAGAGATAGGTAATCTGGGAGAAAGGACAAGCTTCAGAAGGATCAGTATGGGAATGATTTTCAGTAGTTAGTCTCCTTCCACCTCAAGTGCACTGACAGCCCTTCCATCTCTCCAAGACCACAGGGAGCAAGGGCGTCCATCCCATCACCCATCTCTAGTAGCCTCTTCATACAAACAGCATTTTTCTGTAGGGCTCATTTTGCTGGGTGTGTCAGATGTTAGCTTAAGGAGCAAATACCAGCCAAAACCAGGAGTGAGCTACTGGCTCAGAGTTAGTGCTGGGCTTCCACATCTCACTGCCTTAGTCAAACTCTCGCTTCAAAGCTGAAATTCTCTACTCCTGCCTGCAACACACAACACCTGGTGAAGGCTGCCTGGTAAGCTCCAGCGACCTTGCATCCTTTCTTTTTTTTTTTTGTTTTGTTTTGTTCTATGCCTGAAGCTTTACAGCATACATAGAGGGTAAAAAGGGGATGTGAGCATATAGCCATTAATCCAGTGTCCTTTCTGAACCAAAAAAAGTGCCACATGCCATTGTAGCTCAGCACAGATGACAAATAGAAAGTGTATAGCAGTACTACCATGGAAACTAAGGGCAAACACTCCAACAATAAAAATAAAAAAAAATAAAAAACACACACAGAAGATTGATATCTTAAGTTAGGATTGGTTCTGGTTTACAGGAACACGCAGATCCAGCCTCCTTAGCTTTGAGCAGCTCAGCTCCAAAGCTTGCCAATCTATTCACATAGCAAGTGAATGGAGAAATTCATAGCCCACGCAGAAGGGCCAGGTAGTTGCAAAGGGCCCAAGGCAATGCCCTTACCCTCCACAGTCAGCACAGTGAACAATCACGTAATAATGCTGAGCACTCTTGAGGCTTTCCACTCAGGGGGCCTGGGATAAACTGCTCAGCTTGTTCTCCATTTCTCCTTTTCACTTTTGGATACCTCAAACTCAGTTTGGTAAACTCCAAATCTCTGAATCACCCTGGAATTACTTATGTCATCTCCTGCTGAAATGACCCGTAGACCTGGGTATATAGCCATACTTCTGCTTATCCTGGGGTACCCTGGTGTGCAGATATGGTGGCCTTGTGGGAAATCCAGGGCTGCTTCTTAGCCCAGCAGGAGAGGTGCAACGCAGAGAGCAGGCAGGTACAGTGACACCCACGGGTTCTCAGTAATCTTGGGTGGATACAAATAGGCCAAACTTTTACGAAGTAAATGTTCAGAGAATCTTCCTACATAAGAAAACCAAAAACCAAACCCCATGTAGTAAGAGATTACAGGAAAGGCAACCATGAGACAGGATAAACTGAAACCATAATTAGCTGCTGGGATTATTGAGTAGCAACTATGTCGTGTGGTTACAGAGCAATAATCCACATTTGGAGGCAATGAATGAGTACAAACTGGCTAGAAGCTGCAGGCACAGGTTTTTTAAAAATGCTTCAGTACCTAGCAGCAACTTATAAAGCCCCTGCAGAATGTGGCATCTGTAAGGGGCTTAACCGGCCCTGCTGGGCAGGAAGCATTTCTGAAAGCCCAGGCAACTTCACCTGATGTGCTCCCACAGAAGCTATGCTCCTTTGATTTAAGCATCACTGAGAAAAAAGTCTGACAGCTTATGTAGAGAGATGCTGAGTGAGTCAGGTGACATTCCTCAATGATGAAGTGACACGGGATTAAGCCAAATCACATTGTCCTTGGGAAGGAATAAAGGAAGATCTTGGAGTGTGCTAGGTTAGGTGGAGTCAGACTGAAATGAAATGAAACATGTTAACACAGGCTGCATCTCTCTCGAGACTGATAAGGGGAGTGCTAGAGGGCTCCCAGAGGGGAAAGAATACAGTTGCCTTCAAAGAGTTGTGAAATCTGCCTGTTTCCAACCAGCTGCTGTAGTGATGGGAAAAGATGAGCAATTGTTCCTGGACTGGGAGGACAAAATAATCAACATTCCCAAATCATTATGGAAAAACAACAACAATAAAGCAAATAAAAACATGAGCTCCCCAACAGACCTCAAGTGACATGGAAAACTTGATGAAAAGAAGGAAGCTGTTTTCACTACGCCCCTAATTGGTACCCAGTCATCTAGTAGAGTTGTTCGGGGTTACCTGAGTCATTGATTACACCACTTCAGCTGTGGCAGGTAAAAGGAGAAAAATCTTCTGCAAGGAAGGGCTTGGAAAGTTTTTCAGCAGAATCCCCACTTAAAACCATCAAATATTTAGACATAACCACTTCAATTCCAGAAGGTCAAATTCCATGAAGCAAAGAAGCAAAGTCAGGGAAAACCAAGAAAATGCTTAAGGGTTCAGAAGGCTGCAAAGGCTAGAGGCTGCCTGTGTAATGAAAAAGACAGGGGACATTTGAGCTTCCTAGCAAACACAACTGTGTGCAAATGGGAAATTCTGTGCTACAAACATGTAAGAAACTAGCTCACCTAAGCCAATCCTTACTAGGCCAAAATACTACTAGTGACTACTTCAATGGAGCCTCTTCTGCAAAAATAAAAATTCACAGTTCAGCAAAGCTATTTTAAGGTCTTAAAAAGCCTCTTAACGACTGTCTACTGCCTCTGAACTTGTTCTTTCAGCCACTTGAAAGATATTTATCTAACTCATACAGCACTCAGCTTTAAACAAACAAATTGATGAGCACCAATAAACAATTTAATTAGTATATTTGCTGCAAATTATTGGAGATGAGGGTTGTGCAACGTCATGCCAGGGGCAATGAGCATACTGGTGTGGTTAAGAAATTTGTAACAGTAGTTAAAGAAAGAGGAAATCAGAAATGAGGCTGGGGGTGTAGATTTTACTGAGCTTCTAAAAGAATTTCCCACTCTATGTGAATTATAAACAAAGCCATTAATTATAGGGAAGTCATAACACCCTTTTCCTTTTTCAGTAACATTTAACCATAACCAATTGCATACAGACAGAATAAATGCAAACTCTGCTCTAGAATGAGACATATCTGAGTATTATAGCAGTGTACGTTTCAGAAACAAAGGCAGTCTCCACGTTACTTATATTTGCGGTACATTTTTCATCTTAGTATCTCCAAAATGCTATTTTTATATTCCTAAAGTGAAATTTTCCAGTAAGAGTCAGCCTAGATTTGCCCCTTGTGATGCCACTTCTGCTGAAGCAGAGGCTGCTTTGGAAAAAACTAACCTTCTCACAAAACAGGAGCTCAGACACCTGCTCTCTTCTCAACGCCACACTGTACATTAGTATCTTGTTCCTCCAACTCCCATCAGCAACTTTTAAACTGAACACATTTCTTTTCAAACTCAGCAGAATTAAAATACCAAGAAAAAGAAAAAAGCAAACTCACACGCAAAGTACAAGCACTTCAAATTGTACAAGTGTCAGAGCAAAACACCACTGTAACCACTTTCATTAAATATTTACAGAGAGCTTGTCTGTGTATCTGAATCTCAAGCAAACAAACCCAAGTTTGGAGTCAGGTGTGCTTAGCTGGATTGGACATGGCTTTCCCCCTCGCCCCTAAAAAGAAAAATGAAACTGAGGTAAGAGTCCCAAAACCACTGTGAACTTTGGTACTGAAAATGACTGTTTTCTCAATCCTTTCTGAGCACATTCTTCTAATTTGGAGATGCTATTAAAAAAAAAAAAATGTAGCCCTTGCTACATGCCAGAGCCAGGGGGTGGGAAATCCTCATTCTCTTACAACATGTTCTTTAACTAAGTCCTAGTTCAAATAAAGAGCTTTGCCCAGACCTTTACACTGAGGCCAAAGCTATGCTGTGAGCTAACTGTCAGTACAGCTTTATCTTGCTGTACACCAGCAAAGGGCTTGAGGCGACTAGGGCCTTCTCTAGCAAAAGAGTATTTTTGCTAAAACTTCCTCCAGTCTCCCCAGGCAAAATCTACACTGACAGAAATAACTTTTTGACCAAAGCTACTGTGCTAGCAGAAGACTTAATGACATATTTGCAAAGGCCTTCTTCATTCTTTAACCTATGCTGATATGGCAGAACAAAAGCACCAGTAAAACCCTTTCACAGGAGCTCTCAATCACTATATCACAGGTAACCCTACTCCCACTACTGGAGCTTCTCACCCCTTTAAAACTCCCTCTTCCCTCTTGTGGCAGCATTGTCCTCTTACATCCAGTGCCTAGAAATGGAACTGATGTAGCAGAGCATGACTGACTTTCTGGCCACAGTAGGCTTGCAGCAAGTCTCCTTAGCTCCATTGACCATCACCTACAAGGAGCTAAACACAGCACGCTTGCCTTTATAGGTGGCCCAGGACACAGAATTTTGAGGAGAGAGAGGAGCAAGGACACTGAAGTTTCTCAAGGGTTTACAGTCCCTTTAATTTTCTGCCTCCTGTTCTAGCTCCCTCAATTGCCTAGCACACAGGGTCCAGAACAGAGTTTTTGCTGTGTCACTGGCAAGGCAGGAACTCAGCACTCACCTGCTCTCTGAAAGCCAAAGCTTTGGCAATAGCTCAAGGTAATACAGGTTAATGGCACAGAACACTGGCTGTACATTACAAGAGTGGGAGTACCGTAATTAGCCACCTGTTCCCATTTCCTTCTATGAGGTACAGGATGCACACTTGAAATATTGCAATAGCTCTGCAAACATGCCTTTAGAGGGGCACTTTCCACTTCTGTGAACATCTGTCTTCTGCAGAAAAGAAGGTCCATTTTATCCTTCTCTTCTTTAGCAAGAAGAACAATAAATCACAACAGACCTTTCAGCATTCCAGCTCCAAACCCAGCAGTAAAATTCCATAAATCGATTTCCTTCTAACATCTACACATTGACTTGGGCTAGACTATGCTGGATTCATTCACTCTGCACGTTACTTGGCATGTTCTGCTTTATTCAGGTCATTGCCCATTCCCACCCCTTGCTCTGTGGCTTCAGTGAGGGACACAGCATAGTCCAAAGCAACAGCCAAGTCCAAAACAGGTTTTGTTCCCTTCTCTGATATCCGAGGTCACACAGGAAATGAAAAATCCACTCTACACTGCCTGTATTTAGTCCTCTCTAAGAAGGGGGGTAGCACTGCTATTTGTCATGCCCAGCCACAATAGCAGGTGACAGTCTTAGTCAATGCCTTGATGTAAGTTTTTTCAAAAAAAAAACCTTTATAGGTTTTCAAAACCATTTTTTCAAGCTCTTTGTTACTGTAATGAGCTGTTGTGCTCCCTTTACAAGTACTGAAAATCTTCAAGTTAGTATACTGCAGGTTTCACTGGTAATATACGTGTATATGGGTTACATATAGATGCTACACTTAGCTTACTTGAGCTGCACCATTGCTGCTTAGAACCCTTGTGGGGCACTGAAATCAGAAGTTCCTACACTCTTTACTTGCTGCATATCCTGTTTAAGGGTCACAAAATATTACACATGAACAGTAAAAATTACCAGTAATTCCATTACTTCCTACTTAGTTCCCCTCCAACCCCCAAAAAAGAGGAACTAGTCATACTTTTCTGCAGTGGTAACTCCTGTCTGTAGGCTGCAGCCTCCTGAGACTAAGACTACTCCTCTTTCTATAGGACTTGGCAAAAGGTTACAGGGAAAACAAGCCTTCTGTAAGAAAGCTTACATTTGTTTCTTAAAAGCATAAAATATAATAATACCTGGATACGTTTCACACAGTGTAAGCCACTGCTAAGAACTGCTAGTCCACAAACATCACATCTGCCCAATGTCACGGGCCTCAAAAAATTAGAGCCCTCATTTTAGTCATTGAATGAGAAGAAAATATGATCCTGGGGATGCAATTCTTCTCTCTTACCACTTGTACAAAACAGAAGCAATTTGATGAAACACTGTTCAACAAGAAGATTGTGCATGGCACACAGACTACTGCTAAAGCAGAAACTGCTTGTTTTACTACTGACAGCACAGCCTCACTAGCCCCCGCTAGTGTGCACAAGTCACGTGAGAATTATTTCCTAAGAAGCCAGATGCATTTTGCATGCTACAGAGATCTTAATGGCTTCCATTTAGCAATACTCTACTTCAAAGCTAGCCTACAAATATCTCAATTTTTCTCAACCCCGGATTACAGCAGTTATTTCCTGTAAGGACAGAAAGCCTTTCCACCTCTGTGTCTCTGTTTCTTGATTTGATTTTGGCAAAGCTCTTTTAAAATGAGGCTGAGCACGAGCCAAAGATTTAGTCTGGGGCATCTCGTTTTTACTTCCATCATATACTGCCAAATGAGCAAAACTGTGAAATGCACGTCAATAAGAAAGGAATCAGCTCTCCCTATCCAACATGTGTCTGCCTCTCCAGCCTGTGAGATCAAACAGGAGCACTTTTAGCAATACTGTCCTTTTGTGATAATTTGTCTATGATATTAGCAAACCATTCATCTCTCAAGGCCTACAGATTTTTAAACAGGAATCTATACCTTGCCTATTAATCAGAGCTGTACCTAAAGAGTACATGGGTTGTACATGATTCTGTGATTTACTGAACTCCATGGAAATAGTCCGGACTTACAACAAGTTAGGACAAAATTGGATTCATCACAAAAAGTTCTAAATCCAGCACATTTCTATGCTAGCATATTTAACTTCAGCCTGAACCAGACTCGTTTTCTGATTTATCTTTAGCACCATCCAGTACTATAGATTAAAGGGTTTGTTTACCTTGTCCTTACAGCCACCACTCTCTCACCCCATTTGTCCTGTTAAATGGTTAGAACCTTTATATTACCCATCTTGTTTATGCTACACCAAAACCCTTAACCCAGAAGTTACTTGTCCATTCATACACTCTTCATCCTCATCTTTCTTAGTGAGGGGGGCAGAGATTATCAACCACACATCAGCAGTAAACATCTCCCGGTCACCACTTCTCCTGAGTACAGATGCAGAGCACCTGGTTGTTGTTACCTGAGCCCCCTGCTACCAGGGCTGACCCACTGCATTGTTTTTTGAGGCAGTTTCTTATCTCTCAGGGTTCTTAAATTTCTATTCTGTCTCCATTGATACAGACAGAAGTTTGCAGAAACCTTACCAGTATAACTTTTCCCATATCCTTTGACAACTCACATGCAAATGTTCAAGTTATTTCCACCTTTCATGTTTCCCAGACGTGTATGTTTTGCACCAGCAGGCATTGTTTTCAGAGACAACATCCTTGCTCCTGCTAACGTCGTATCCTTCTCAGGTAAAAAGCTACATTCTACTCACTATCTGCTTATATCTTACTCTTCATTTCAGGCATATCTACACATTCATTATGTCAAGGCTCGTAACAAGATTTCTTTCTCTTAACATCTGTCTCAATTCTCTCTCTGTTTTAAAGAACAACTAAGAACTTCCCTCCAACTCCTTCCATCTTCCCCGACCATTCATATCACAATTAAAAGGTCAAAAATACATATCAAAGCTTAAGGCTATCAGCAGTACTGGTGCTACTAATGACTCATTTTCAGAAAAGCGACCTAGCCAAGACCACATAATGTCAGCAACAGAGCCACAACTAGAAGCAAGGATTTTTGAATACTAACATTTTTTGTTATTTCAGATTAAAGTTAAGTCTATAAACAGCACACAGTCCCCTTAAAAAAAAATCAGGAAAGCCAACTGCATTTTATACAGCGTTCTTTCACATTATTCAGTGTACGATAGATGAAATATACCAGCAGTTCACTGCATTCATGGGATTCAGATCTGGAAATGTATCAGAAAGATAGGACATGAAGAAAAAGCCCTGCTTGAAACATTACATTGCCAGCCTTTCTTATCTGGATATCTGCACACCAGGTGAGGCACTGGAGATTGAATTGAAGAAATAAAGCCTTCTATCACAAATAAAAGGGGGTTAAAAAAAAATATGCTTTTGAATGGGGTAATACGTGATATACTCAAATTACTTGTCTTGCCTTTTTGATGAACACCATACTCCCCTTAAAAACAGACTGTAAAGACTCTTATAAAAACATATATACCCCACTCCCCAAAAACACACAGCACCCTGACATGAAGAAGCACAAGTGGAAATCAGTACTTACATTAAGACACTTAGAATTCAGGTACCTAAATGCAATTTCCAGACCTTAAGTATTTCCAAAAGAAAGACAAGCTCATTCAACGGACATACTATGCCAACCTGCAAGAAATGTAGGAAAAGGTCTAATCCCCTACAGAAATAACTTCCAAGACCTAAAGCAGCTGCAAATATCCAAGACAAGGATCAATATGGTGATGGTCAGTAGTTCACCCTGGGTACACAGGCTGTCACTGCAGGAGCTCAGGAGGTAAAGGGACAGAGAAGCACAGTATCACATCCAGTGTATATGCTGCTGTAGGTATGTGGGATGCAAAGGATTCAGTCCACAGAAAAGCAAGAAAACAACAACAACAACAACAAAAAATCAAAGGCAGAGAGAGAACATTCCTGACCAAAAAAAAAAAAAAAAGCAACAAAGAGTCTGCAGAGGGTCTGCAGCAGATATGGAGACCTTCAGTCCACCCTCCCAGAAAGCTGACAGAATTGCTACATATTCAGCAACACTTTCTGACCTACTGCCAACATGATTCCAGTTGGATTGTAAAGGCAATCCCAGAAGCAATGGTAAAGCAGCATTTAAAGCCAAAAGCGCAACCAGATGCTCGAGATGTCCTCATCTGAGAGCAACGGGCAAGTGCAGACCGTCAATAAAACATAAAACTAAGATGCATTATCACTTAGAGTCTATCATGGGTGAACAACCCCGGAAGAAAAGGAAACTTTCAGACAAAGACTGAGTGATTCATCTCTGGCATGGACCAATTCTGTCTGCCTCACTGGATGCAAAGACTAATTGTGTCATCAAAAGATAACACAAGAAGCCATTACTGAAATAAGCTAAATAAATACAAATATCATCAAGATTCTAGCAGTATCATACAAGTCTGAGTGATACACCCATAAGACTTCGCAGATGCATTTAGAAAAATATTTTAGAGCGCACCATGCAATAGCAACTTCACAGCATCAATGGTCACTCCTGTCCCACAGTAAAATGCTGAAGAGGATGGAATGCCACAAACAAAACAATCATCCTCTAGACCACAAGGATCATGCTGTCCTCTCTGGGGAAAAAACAGGTCTTGTGCATGAGCTGTGATTAAGTCCAAAGAGGACAGAGAGTACATCACAGCAGGTAAGAGGCAAAACCTGGAGATCAATATGTACTTCACACCTGAGTGTGTAAGCATAGTAGGGGCACGCATTAGCTATGAAAAGCCAATTGTAAGTGTATGCACAATAGCATGAGGCACACTGAAAACAGAGACTGTTCAAGAAAAGGAAAATTACCAAACGTAAGGAATCTCAGTTAACTCTCCAATACATAAAATTGCTTAATTGCACAGAACAGAGCTATATTTCTTTGTTAAAATACACAGCAAGCCTTCCTTTCAAAATGCAAAGTATTTAAAGCATGTCGCAGCAAGACCACAAAAGCTATGGCATCCTAAAATGCTATAATCAGGCCACGGCAACAGCACACCACAACAGAAACCCCACTTGAAACAAGCTGGAAGTCAGTGGGCTTATCTTCTCCCTAGACGATAAGGCAGACAGGAAAGAAACTGTTGACAAGGAAAAACACACCTGAAATACCTACCTGACTATATTGGACCACTGCAATAAGCCCTCATGAAGCAAGCACTGGAGCAGATCTGCAACAGATACCTAAAAAGTGAAGTCCTGAAGTCTCTGTTGCTACAGGTCTTCTTCCAAGGCGCAGCACAGACAGGACACAGGCAGCCAACCCTGACCAGCAGCCTGCTGCAACAACACAGTCAATGACCTGAGGCTGCTGTACACAGCCGAGAGGGTCAGGGTAAAGGCCATGAGCTAGCTCCATGGACAGGACAAAGCCAAAGGTGCAGTGGAAACTTATCAGAGGGCAATAGCTATCATTTTGAGAAATTGGTGGAGGCAAATCTGAAGATAATTATGGATAAAAAAGAGAACACTGTCAAGTACACATCTATGGACAGGGCTGAAGCCATGAAGAAGTACTAAGAGCCCCAGCAATCAACCAGGCGAACAAGAGAATCACTCAGAGAAAACAACTAGGATTCCTAAGAGACAAAACTAGGAAAGCAGCAGAACCCACATTTACAAGTAGCCTGCATGCTACTGAAATTTTGGCTTTAACAAGTCTATTAAAGATTGTGCAAGATAATGTCTTTGGTATTTATTAGAAGACAAGTCACAACAACTTAGAAGGAAATTGGAGAGAGAATGAAGTGCAGAAAGGAAAAATGTGGACAAAGCAAAGCAACATATTCTGAACAAACTGCAGTGGTCACCTCTTTTTCCAAAGCCTGTCAGTATTATTAGCCAGCAAACATACATGGTAAGAGCTGGACTAACAACATCCTGCAGATACATATATCTAATGTACACCCTGTGCAGGACACTGAGAAAAGCAATCAGCAGAAATCCAGGAAATGAGCACTATCCTATGTATTATTTTAGCACACACTAAATTCTTATTTATACTGCTGTCATGTTGCTTACAGCCATGGCTTGAAACCTTGACCTAAGAACAAGTCACCTACACACAACAGTCTACGTTTTAGCCTCTGTGCATTATATTCACTGCAAGCCCCCACTGAATTCTGACCTAAGGTAAAATAAATCACTTGACCACTTATGTCCAGAACCTACACTCCTTGTCACTACTCGCTTTCAGTCACAATTTCAGAGCCGTTCCCATTGCAGGGTTATATTTGATACCAACCATGGATTCAGTACAATTCTCAATTGCTTTATTTTCCCCAGCATGCTGCCAACATTAGTATTGCTCACTGCCTGCGTTTGGGCCTGATGTTTCAGGTCTAGATGATTGTTATTGCTCAGGTGCACCAGGATTAGTGTTATCCGTGTGCTAATATACACTCACAGAGCAGAAACAGGTGGTGGCTGCACCAAGACCTTCTGGTGTTAAAGCCCCTCCCATCAGCTCAGCCTTTTAGTCCTTTACTTAATCCATCAGAGGCTTACTTTATTCCCCTCCTTCCAGAGATCAGGATTTATCTCATTCAGTAGAGTATTTATTCATCAGTTCAATGTTTTTGCTCTGGCAAGGCCAGGAAGCAGTCTCTTCCTTCTTGAACTTTTCCAGAGCCATTCAAAGTTAAAACACTAATGCTTTACTTGCAGCCAGGCTCAGCAGGAGAACTGAGGATACAATGACCTCATGTGGCAAATTCTGCACATAACTGCATAATGGCTTCACCGCTACCACTAGCTACAGGGACTACAGCACAGATTTTGCCAGCTATTTTTATTTCAAGATTTTATTTGTAGTAACAGCTTTTCCTTGCAAAGGGTGCCAGTTTTCAGTGGCTGTATTTTTTTAGTGAACAACTTCAACACAAGTGACGTTGCACTAATGGCTTTTAATGATTCAAAACAAGTAATTTCTACTGACCCCTTTTACAAAAGCAAAACATGCCACTGAAAAATTCTAAAACTACATCCACCTTCTTTCTTAATTATTCAATAGAGCACTTTAGACCTACAAAGCAGCACATCAATATTAACTAATCCTCCCAGTCTTCTGAAGAGATAGGGAGATACCAATATTTTAAAGATGAAAAAACTGAGGTAGAGTGCTTTTCTCTAGATCATGCAGTGAGTCTAAAAGCAGCCTTGGGGTTTCTATACCTATGTTTGCTGAAACAACCTGGAAATAGCAAATGCACTTTTCCCTACCAAGGTATGACTTACTTGTTACTACATTCTCCTTTGCTTATTAGCTTATAGGGAAGTTCTCCTGTGTCACTTCTAGTTCACAAGTAGATTTCTGGTGTCTTTTAATTGCTGGAAAAAGAATGTAATCATCATTATACTAACCACATTTTATATACAATTCCATTATGATGACATCTGCATAAATAATGAAAAACAGTAGAAACAGTTAACTAGCATGTAAATATAAAAAATAAAGTTCTACCTATAAAACTGATTGCTGTTCTAAGCAGTGTTCATATCAAGTTCATATCAATGTTCATATCACTACAAAAAAAAACAATTACAAGGACTAAAAATAAAATGAGGCAATACTATGTCTATTACTCATACATGTACTTACATAGCAATTATAATGCTAGCAATCAATATTTTAATCTGTATTGTAACCAGACAAAACATAATAGAACCTGCATACCAACTCTTTTTCCGCAATCACAATGACACTTGGTTAAAACAAGCAAGTGTTTCTAGCCAGTTCCATCAAGGTGTCTCTTACCCAAGGGAAAAGAAAGGACGCAGCGCTCAGAGACTGAAAAAACATCACCAAATGTAAGCAGCAGTTCAGAAGCCCTCCATATCTCTAGCAGACAAAAGAAACAAAAACAATCCTGTTGTGTGATAGGCTGGTAATAGATTTAAAGAAAGAAAAGAATATGGATAAATTTGAAAGCCTGAGATACTGGTAGAGCTGTGGGGTCTAAGTGGAGACAGAGACAGAACAGCATAAGGACATTGCCACTTCTGTTCATCCTCCATCTGTCCTACATACAAAGAGCTTCTTGCACTTCAACACAGCTAGTGTCAAAGCCCTGAAAATTTTCCTTGTTTTGTTGTTGTTGCGTTTTTTGTTGTTGATTACAGCAATTAAAAACATTCTAGTAATTGGTCAGGACTTTGCTTTCTCAAACCCAAACTTGGCAGAGATTATGTACAGCTTTCTGGAACAGGATGGAGATAATCTGCCACAGAATGTGTGTGTGTTCTGTGGTGGGTTTGAAAAGAAGTCTTTATAAGAACACAGACTTGTTTACTGCTTGAAATGAGCACTGTCATTCCAATTCCTGTAATTAAATCCATGATTTTGACAGCTGAAACAGTAGGAATAATTGCACAGTCAGTCAAAGTAAGTTGTTACTGTTCTGACTGTTGCCAAGAATTCTTTAAAGGTTCTGCTGTGCTTTACATAAATCTAAACTAAATCTTCATCCACCTCATTCACTTCATTTCTGGAGCTATGATCTTAATCCTTCCTTTTACTAGGCAATCTGGAAGTCCAAAACTAGTAGTTCTACCATAACACTGCTACATTCCACTGTAACACAAGTATTACATAAAACACTCCTACTGATCAGGAAGTTACAGATATATTTTATATAATCCTTTGTCTCTATCCCGTAAAGGCAATACCCATATATGAAAGAACCTGAAGCTAGTGACATCTGACGCATCTCAGTACATCAGAAATATTAACACATACTTCAAACACTCCAAGGATATATCATCTTAAATTCATCCATTGTACCAATATCACAAACCAATGATCTACATTATTTATCTTACAAGACAAGGGAGCTAACAATACTAAGCATCAAAGAAGTCTTTCCAACCATTTTTATTTCAGTCAATGCTAGAGAACACCAGCACAATTCCAGTAACAAATGAGGAAATTTCATCTCAAATTAGCAAGTTACACAGACACCATAGTAGACAATAAAATACTTTACAATGGAATTTTTGCATTCAAAAGCCAACTGTGCAATCATTCAGAAGTGCTTAAAGCTGAACAAAACAGCACATAAAACAATACGTAAAGACATGCACCCTGTAGTTTATATTTTCTGCACCTGAAACAAAAGTGGCTCCGATAATGGAACGAAATGCACTAAAACAGCAGCTACTCCACAGAGTTCTCCCCTTCTTACTACAAGGTGATGGTTAAGGACAGCCTACTCCAACTATTGCAGTATTACATATGAACACCCAGAAGGCTCAGTTAACAAATGAAGAAGCTCTAACAACAGCAGGAAGCTGCCTCTGACATCCAAAACATAGCTAAGTAAACATTTAGAAACATGTCATTTAGAGCTGAACATCATTTGCAAGATTTTCTTCTTCCCTTTACAGTACCTATCAAACAAACACACTTCTCTACAGGAAAAAAGGAACTTAAAAACAGCCAAAACCAGCTGTGTTACAGAGAGTTCAGGGTAAAAAAACAAACAAAACAACACAACACATGCTAGAGAAATGAAAGCCTCTTTATGTTCTATCTTGCAGTGCACAATATAAACAGGTTAAAAACTAAGATGGTATCTCCAGAGTTTGTGACATCTGGATTTGTTTCAATTCAGTGTATTCTGAAAACAACTTCACCTGTCAAAATTGTCAGATGACTTTTCATATATCTTGTAAATATAAAACTCCTAGATATATTAAAATTTCCTCACCAGCGTAAGCATTTATGTTTTCTTCCTCTGAACAGTAAGACACTAGTAACAAGTCAACTCCACTAGAAAACTTCATGAGAGAGCTAAGAAAAAACACTACTTCCTTGAAAATTAAATAGCTACTGGTCACAAAATAAATTAAAAAATGCTATAAAATACTCCAGAAGAAGTTATTCATCTGATCAGAAACAGGCAGAATATTCAGGAACTTGCAGGATGCTAGTATCTTCAGAATTTGTCCATATTACTTTGTATAATCCTCAACAGACCTAGCGATTTATTTAATAATTTCTCTATTCACAGAGTTTGTTTGTTCCTCACAATTAAATCAACAGGGTTGAGTCCTGCCTCTCCAGAGGCCTCCTATAAAAGCAGAAAATGTACTTCAGACTTTGATCACACAGATGTTTGGAACAGTTTGGCTCCGTCTGTGCTTCAAAGAGGATTATAATGTGCTCAAAAATTCCTTCACCTGCAAAAAGAAACACATACTGTCAACCAAGAAAGAATTTATCAACACAAATACACAGCAACTACATTTACCTCTCCATTGCTTTATGCCGTACTACAGGACACAGGAACTGGGAAAAATAAATAGGATTGTCCATGCCATTTCTTGTCCACTAAGAACTTTTTTGCAGCCACAGTGCCTGTCATTTAGCAGGTACGAAGAGCAATGCGTTGGAATGACGCTTGTTCCTCCCACGCTCCTAAACTACAACCCTACATCACAAATGAATTCCTTTAAAAGCAGGTCTAACCTAACCACAAGGAAGATAATGACCACCTCAAAAAAATCTGTCATTTGGAAAACATCAGGCCACGCCCAGTACCACAACACTGTTCATATTTTATGTCAATGAAGAGCCCAATGCCCCTTTAATCCATTTAATGGGTTCCTCATAATTTGAGGTTGGCAAATAAATAATAAAACACCACCTAGCAAAACCACAGTCCTTCAAAAAGATCTGATACTGTAGGACAATGCCATAAATATTCCAGGTACTGTTAAACTCCATGTCCTGTGGTTGAAGAACGGATCAAATGCTACCTGAAAATTAACACTGAAGTTCTGGCCCATAGAACAGTACCTAGAACCCAGAGGTCTACATGTTCTACTTAGAGCACCAAGACCCAGTGCAGCACTTCAAATAATCCTTACAATTGCACAAGAAATGACTTCAAAAGAGGCAGTGTGCCAAGCAGCACAGCAGCACCATGCTTTAAGGTGCAATCCCTTTAGACAACATCAATTCAGGTCACTACCAAAAACTGAGAATGCTCTTATCACAGGTATGCAGCCTTTTTGTCGTGCCCCCGCCACTCCCTCTCCCCAAGAGGAAATTCCTTTAAAGCACAGAGGTAGGAAGAGGCGGCAGTGAGGCCCAGGCAACGTTCTTTAAAATATTTAAAACCTAATCATTACAGGACCCAAGGAAGGAATCCAGCATCTAGGGACAAAACTCCTCTCTTTCAAAAGGATTCCAGATCATCCTAGCAACTACACTGTGATACAATCAGAACTAGGAGAGTTTTCCTCTCCCTCCACTCAGGCTAGACTACTGCATAGAAAAATATGCACAATTCACTAGAGAACACAGTGTTATTCCATTGGCAGAAGCTCTCATACACAGGGCACATCTGTAAATGTTTTGTCTAAATTCCTGATGTGAAATGGAAACAGATCTTGGATCACATTCTCATATCATGACCATTCCTTTCCTATTTCAGGGTTCAAGGAAGCAGAAATAAAGAGGTCAAATCCTTTCATGTAGTGAAGGGAACCGAGCATTCTAGCCAGAGTAATGGTAATCATAAGACAGCCATCATCCATTTTAGAAATTAGCAACAACAATGCTGCATGAGGAAATTTATAAAAATGATTTAGGCACTAGTTTTAGGACTGATCTTTGAAAGCGAGCATTACAATAGAGGTGAGCAGGAAACATGTGAGTTTTGAATCAACACCAGCCATAACCACATATTAAAGGCCAAAGCACCCAGCCTCAAGAAGAGTGTAGCAGTTTCACCACCTGGGAAATCCCAAAAAATAAGGCCAACACAGGGCTTAGGTTGTTCACAGGTAGCATCACAGCTACGCAGGAGAAAACTCCACTGAAATCCCTATTTATCTTAATCCCTACCAGGCCCGAGCCTGGTCTTCATTCTTGGTGCAGGCAGAAAGAAAATCAATTCTACAGCCAGGATGATCAGTCTTTCCACCAACTGACAAGCTTTAAAGGGGCAAATATGATGAATACTAGTTTTAATCAGGTGAACAGTTCCACTTCTCAGTGGCTAAACTGATTCTAAAGGACAGAACCACTTTCCTTGAGGGTAAACAAGCAATTGCCAAAGAAAGGAAAAGTGTGCACTTAATATCGCTAAGGCCTGGAACTCGTTGCAACTACTCAAACACATCAGGTTGTCCTAAGCTGAATCCCATCATGATTCAACTACCAGACACTTGAGTAATTAACATTTGTGTGTGTTACACCAGTTGGTGCTAAGATTTAGATTTTCTCAATGCAAACAAAAATCTCAGCTTGAATTCTTTTCATACCAATATTTTTTTTCCATGCCTTCAAGTAAAAGACTAATTCTGATTTAGATTCTGCATTACTTCTCAATTAAAATAAGAAGCTATATTTGAAGAGTACTCCCTGAATGTTAAGATCACTGCTTTTGAGAAGGATTTTGAATAACACTATCAAATACAACTGAAAGGAAAAGCTTTAATGATACTGCCAATTTAGCGAATGTGATCCCAACTAAGCAGTATTGCAGCAGGCTATAAGGCAGGTTCAGATACTGAACAAACCCCATGCTGTAAATATTTTAGAAGGATGATTACATAATATATTATTTTTAAGGAGTCTCTTTGCATTAGCCACATTATATAGTCCCCTATTGTAGCAGACTTACCAGAAGACCGAAGGATAGCCTTACTTTCTTTCATTTAGTTTGAAAAAACTACAAAACCTAAAGTATTTTTTCATTGATTCACTGCATCAAAACTCAGCTGCAGGTTCAGTAAACTCATCCTTCCGCTGTCTGTTTTAATGGTTTTGTACTCTGTTTTCACAGCACCTGGAACCACCTTCTTCCACTGACTGGCACTCTAGGTTAGACTTCTTCACACATATTACAGGGAAGACTTCAATCCAAACATCTGACCTGTGTAGCCTCTCTCTTTCTTCCTCTCATCAGCTAGCCTTTCTCATCCTCTCACACTTCCATCCTTCTTAGGACAGCTGCACGATGTTATAAGCATGACACAGCAAATAACAGTTCCTTTAAACATTTGAGGGTTTAAAGTCAGCATTATATTTGCAAACAAAACTAATTGTCAAAGTTTTCTCAAATAAGCCTGGTATGTTTCCTTTTTTGTTTACTTTTTTTTTTTTTTCCAACTCGAAAACTTAGGTTAGAAGTTACATCAAGAGGCACAATTTTGAAGATCAGTCTGACTTCGAAGAACAGCATGCTTTTTGAAGCAAGTATCATCTTAAAATCATTTTGACAGGTTGTCAGTTAATCTAAATAATCAGTTTGTTCTATTCACAATATTTTTTTACCTTTTCAGTCATGTGATCATATCTGTCCTTTTTGCCTTTGAAGTCTTCATTAACATCTAATGTTAAGATAGGTATTTCCTGTAGAAATTCAAAATCCGTTCTGCATGGGAATAGAAACAAAGAAAATATTAGTAGCTGCAAAAAAGCGCGTATCCATTGGTTTTTGTTATTAAGAAACCCATGAAAAGAGCTGCACATTTAAATCACAGCCATGAATTCTGAATATAAACAAAGAAGCTTACATTGACAGTGTAGCTCCTAGGATACATTATTGATCCTTGAACACACTGCTCCCCCAGGACCCAACAATCAATTCAGCCATATATTAGAATGAGTTCAGCTGAACCATCTGCTCTGCAGAGCTCTATGTGAAAAGAGCTGAAAGCACATTGCATGTCCTAGCAATAATTAACACGTCATAAAGTCAATACCACTAAGGATGTATAGATAAATAGATTCCTGGGGTTCGACTTGATATATCAAAGGAAAAGCTGAAGTTTCAATAGTAGAAAAAACATTATAGAACATTCTTAGAGCATTTATCCATCCTAAAGTAATTGTTAAACAGATCTTACCGCAGTGTCCTATGCTGAAGCCAGCTTTCATGCTTGTAGTGAAGCTTCTCCAGATATTCGATGGGAATTTCTTGTTCTTCATCTCTTCCACGCAAGTAAATCCTATTTAAGCATTTCTAAATGCAAAAATGGAAAAGAGATTGGTTGTTTTTGCAGACATACAGAGTAAGTCTAGTTTGCTGAGTTCTGTGGGATTTTTTGTTTGTTTGTTTGTTTTCCCCCCGACAACCCTTTTTACTGTGCAAAATATGTCAAAAATGAATGTTCAACTTGCTTCCTATCTTAGGAAACATGGAAACATTGCTCCATTTCCAGCTGATGGAGCCTACTGACTATCTTCAAAATCAAAGAAGGACTCAAAGAAATTTATTGCATTGTTTCTCCGCTACAAGGCATGTCTCAAATAGGCTTTTTTTATTAAAAGAACATGGGGACCGGTGTATTGCATGGAACGAGAATAGAAGCACCCTTACAACATTACAGACTGGCATTTCAAAATCTCCTTATGCATTTCTGGGTCTAAAGAGCTCTGTTTTTGAATGCCATACTTGGTTTCAGTCCTGAACACATCCAACGCCTCCAGTATAAGATGATCAAAATTCTTTAAAACTGCTTAATTTTGTAAGTATACATTCTCAAACTAAAGGAGGAAAAAAATCCCTTGACAATAAGCCTAGGAAAAAAGCCCTCACAGAAACTTTATCTAGCATGTTACATTACTGAGTTGTTAAGCACAGAAACAAAAGATCAAAGTAGAGAAGTATGGAAGTGACCTACAAGTCAGTTAGTTACTACAATTGGAACCTTTTAAAACTCCTCTTATTTTTTATCCTCTTGTGCAACTTTCATACTCAAGAGTGGTATTTATGTTGTTACCTTCTTTTAAAATACATTGCACACCCAGACATCAAAGCGTTGTGCTGAAGCACTGCATCAACCAAATGCATTCATCTGGCTTAGCTCCATTGCTCCAGGTGAAAGGGCTTCACAAACATACACCCCGTATCCTCTGAGGCATTAACTATAAATTATTCTGTCACACCAAAGATCCTATAGCTAATTTTGCACTTTTCACTTATTTTATTACCAGTAGTAGTAGTTTCTGGTTTTCTCATCATATAAACAACCTGCTTTTATAATTAGAAAAACATTATCTTCACATTTTATTTACAAATACGCAAGCTACATCTGAAAGAACATTCTTATGTTAAGTACTTCCAGACGGTATTAGTAATAACTCAAGTTATAGTCTCTGGGGGAATACTACAATCTAAATTGAACTCTAATCATTAGGATTCTTACGGTGAAGGTTAAGAATAGCTCAGTATTTTGAAAAGATTACATTCAAGGCAAGTTTTTCAACTGTTTTCTTGTCGTAGACATTCAAAACCATCCGTAAAACAAAGAAATAGTGAGATGTAATGACACAGAACCGTGACCTTAGTAGAGTTCCTTACAAGTACATTATTCTTCAGTCATAAAGTCCTAAAATCATAGTTAAAACCTGCATTTTTAGCAGAAAAAAATTCCATGGGAGTACATACAAAGACCACATTTTAACAGGGAGGCACAGAACAGGTACTCATTTTCTCTGTTGTCGTAATTGTTTACTCATTACCTCAGGAGTGGCTCTGAGATAAATGATCCCGTCCAGCACTAGGCTTTGACCGAACTGCCTATTCATCCAGTCATGCCAGTCTTGGTAAATAGTCCATTCTGTTTCATTCATGCAATCAGACTCATATAAATTAGCTGCAAAGATATATCTGTGAACACAAAACAGTTCTGTAAACAAAACTAAGCTTGTATACAGTTATCAAGTTCTTTGCCTGAACTACTGGGCAGCAACTAGGAAAAGAAGCAACATAGTAACTGTGTAACTTTCATAAATATTTGGACAGGAAATAAACAGCTGGTTTCCTCATTCTGTACCTCTGTCTATTCCAGAAGCATCCACAAGGAACAGTAAAAACTGAAGCTCAGGTATCTGTTCAGGAGTAATTTATAAGCCACTGAAACACTGAGGAAATTTATTTACAATCTATTAGAATGCAGCAAACAAGGATTAAGGATTCTGTGATGGAATTCAGTGATCAAATCTAACCTTCTGCAACTACACACTGAGAGGTACAGCAATATAGAACAGCTAGACCTTTTTCATGAAGCACAGAAGAAAACAAGAGCAAGCAACAAAGAAACTGCTCTTTGTTGTTGCGTACTCTCCTTTTATTTAAAAGGAAATGTGTATGCACAAACCATAAAAAAAAATACCCAGAAAGAGTAAGAAACTACAAATAGTTTATCGAGGCCTGAGGGCGATCTTATAATTCTCTACAGCTACCACTAGTACCTCCAAAGAGATTTTACTGACGTGGGGGTCGGACTCTTCTCCCAAGAAAGAAGTGAAAGGACAGGAAGAAACGTCCTCAAGTAGCACCAGGGAAGATTTCCGTTGGGTATTAGGAAAAATGTCTTCACTGAAAGGGCTGTGAGGCATTGGAACAGGCTGCCCAGGGAAGTGGTTGAGTCACCATCCCTGGAGGTCTTCAAGAAACGCGTAGGTACGGTGCTTAGGGACATGGTCTAGTGGTAGTGCTACCACTTGGCAGTGCTAGGCTAATGGCTGCACTTAATGATCTTACTGGTCCTTACCCATCTAAATGATTCAATTCTACGAGTTCAAGGTTATTTAACAGAAGTATAAACCCTCAACTCAGTAAAATTATTTCACTGTCAACACCGCTGAGAGAATGCTAACAAGCCTCTTAAGGCTATCCTTGTGATTCACCTGTATCAAAGTTAAGATGAAGGAAGTGATGAAGTTCAGGCCTGCTCCACCTGTTGTTTATTTCTGGGCTGTATTTAGGAGGATTTCGCTCTTTGCTCGAAGGACTTCACGTCCAACATACCTGTCGCTGTAGACGGATCGTTCGAAGAAGACCACAGGATTCTCTGCCTCTCTGAGTTTGCCTTCAAGGGATTTGATTTGAGCCCGAATTCTGCTGAGGCAGGCGTAGGTCTGGAAAGTGAAAGACCACCTCTCCGGTTTGTCATACATCATCCGAAGCACATTTCCACCGCTCTTCTGTGATGCAGTCAGCTCCTGTTTTTAAATAAATATGGTGAGCCTCTCGTATTAGAGAGGTTGTGGTCTTCTGGTTTTGAGAAAAATTAAGTTTCATCTTAGTTTATCATACCTCACAATCATCTTCCGAATTTTGTTGAACATTGCACCATCTAGCTACAGGCTCATGAACAACTTCCCATTCTTCATCAGCTTGTTTGAGGATATTCACAAACGTTGACTTCCCTGCAGCTGTAGAAAAGCATTGAGGAAGAATAGTAGTCAAAAAGGCTACTGTTCTTTAACAAGGGAACAACTATTTTCAAGTATCATAAATGGGTGTCTCCCATCATTTTGGCTTAATTCAGGTATGATTCAGAGACCATAGTTCACCACAAATTACCAAGGAAGTGAAGCACTATTTTTTGTGTTTTTAAAACCCTTACAACACTCATATCAAAGTAGTAATGACAGCAAGCCTGTCAATTATCTGGAAAGTTACATTTGCTTGGTGGTCCACTCTTGGGTTCAAAGTTGCTGCAATTTACACTTCAGGAAAAAAAAAAAAAAAAGAATAGCGAAGAAGAAACATAAAGCAGAATGGATGTTTTCTCAAAGATACAGCATGCAAGTCCACCACCAACTGAAAAATGCTCAGATTTTAAGAGGGGTACTTAAAGCTGAGAGATGACAAGCAGTTGGTTCTCAAGTGCAGGAGCAGGCACCAGTCAGCAAACTGGTACCTACTCCTTACAACTCCTACCCTCAATTTTGAGCTCAGTTCTTGGAAAAAAAAGAAAAAAGAAAAAAAAAAGAAAAAAAAAAAAAAGAGCATCTTATTATGAAGGAACTTCCTGCTCTTCACAACTGTTAAACAGGTTTCTCTCGTTTGCTGAGGGAGGTATTGAACACTACAAGTTTAACCTGACAGCCTGCATTTACACAGGTGTCTTATGCTTCAGTCAGGAACGAATAAATCTTTACAGGAAAGGCAGGAGAGAATAACCCTTTAAAAATAAACCCTTAGAAAGGCGAACAAATTAAAAACCCTCCCGGGAAGCTTGCTTTTCCCCTCAACCCCCCCGCAGCGTTCCCAGCAGCCGATGTTCTCCTCGCGTTATCCCCCGGCTCGCTATCGCGCCGCGACTCCGCTTCTGGGGACGGAACCGGAGAAAGGCAAAGCCGCCCCCGGGCACCAAGCGAGGCGGCGGGGCGCCCCCCGACTCACCGATGTTGCCCTCCACGGCGATCTTCTTCACCCTGCCCTCCAGCCGCCCGCGCTTGGGGGGAGTCGCCATGAGGGGACGGCACCGGGAAGGGGGGGGGGATAGAGGGGGAGGCGCTGTGTGAGGGAGCCGCGCGCGCACAGCAGCCGCGCGAGCCGCCAACGGCCGCAACGGAAATAACCGTCGCCCCTTCCGCCGCCGCGCTCGCGCCCGCCTTTTGAATTTGGCGCGCGCCGGCCCCCGCCTCAGGGGCGGTGGCGCCCTGAGGGGACGGGCAAAAAAAAAAATAAACGAGACAACCGTGGTCAAACATAAGCTATTTATTTTCCTCTTATAAACAGCCTTCAGCTCCTTGTTGAAAAAACAAACAAAAAAAAACAAAACAAACTAGAATTTAAATATTTTGTCCCATCACAGACAACGATCTGTATACATTATTTACAACTCTCAAATAAACATGTTGCGAATTTTCAGACATTCAACTTTTTTTTTTCTTTTTGTAAATCAAAAGCTGTCATTTAAAATTAAAGGAACAATCAGTGACTACAAACTGAAGCGATATTGGCACAGTTAGCTTACAGTAAGGGTTCTCATCTTGCATTTTACACCATATTTTCTCCCATATTTTATTAGGATTTTAAGAGGAGGAAAGGTTAGTGTTGCTTCTGTAATATATATATATATTTTGCCTTCAGAAGTGACCTTTTATTGAAACCTCATTCACTCCTACTGCATTCTTCTCTCCCATTGCACAGCAAGGTATGTGCTTCTGTGGTACGAAGCAACACGACTACAGCACACAGAAGTAATAAAACAGCAATGTAAATAAGCGTTCCCTCTGCGACATATCTCTGAAAAATGTCAGAAGTTGCAAATGTACAAAAATAATGAGTATAGTTTAGTGGCTATAAAAATTAATTTCCCCTAAAAATACAATATTCTATGAACAATTCAGGGAATTTGTTTCTAAAACAAAAACGTAATCTGGTATTTACCTAGACTGCAATCTTAACCTGGTAAAAGGAAATTGTAAGAAAAGCATGAAAGTAGAAAGGTTTAACACTTACAATGACCGATGTTAGCCTCATCTTATAAGATCCAGGAAAAGACAACAGACATTCGTAAAACTACTAGTGGTTTTAGTGCAGTTTGGGAAAAAACAACTGAAATTAGCAGTGAAAGAAATAAGATTCAGAGTAACGGTGAATCTTTTAGTGAAAGTAAAGCAAGGAATCTGTATTCATGCTGCACCTCTTTAAATAGTCCAACTAAAAGGGGGTGTTTTATATACAGTAATATAGCACTCTGGCAGGTAGGAAGGGGGGAAAGGCTGGTAAGAAAAACTACCCAAAAAGGATATGTTTATAATAAAACTGTGTCTTGTGGTTCAAGAGAAAGGGGGGCAAGAAGCAGAAAGGAACAATCTGAAAGGTACATAAAGTCCATAGCAGCAAATAGGTATCCTTTACCTGTTAAGTGAGTGTCAGGGAGACTGGGAGAGTGTTCAGCTCCTAAATACTGAAGAAGGACAGTGCTCCTCTGCAGCTTGAAGTAAAAGCTAAAGTTCAAAGCTCTACATTGCATAGTAAGCAGTAAAAGAAACTTGATGCTTGCAGACGGGCCGTTGGCCCCTTGAAACCTGTTTTCTCCCCTCACCTACCATTCAGCTACCTGCAACAGCAGAATGTGGCATTTTTCTTTTCTATTTGCACAATTAACTTGTATCCCTGACTTGAATATGAACGACTGCAAGCATAACATATCCAACACCATCTCAACAGTGTCAACACTGGCAACGGTGGCCAAACGTGCTTAACTAACAGTTTGTCCCATCCCGGCTTGAGGTAGATGACCTCCTGAAGTTACCACCCACATCACTGACATGGTCGAATACGCTGGTAGCTGAAGAACACCCCGAACAGCAGAAATTAAGGACATCAGTAGACTGGAAGGCCTCAGCAACCACTGGCGGCCCCCAGCCTGATTTAGCCCCATCGGCACCTTCTGCTCCCAATGGCCACAAAGCAGAAAGGTTTTGTTTCAAAGATCTCATGACACGTAACAGAGACTGTTTGTAACACCGGCCTAAAGCAGCACATTTGTTCAGGGTTCACTTCTCTGGGTTTTATCCGGGGGGTTGCCACCCCCCAACCGATGCACTATTTTATGAACATATTCACTCTACCCAGATTCGGCTTGTAAAACATGACAACTTTTGTGTAGCATTTTGATGTGCCCTTACTTCACAAGTGTAAACACACATGAATTTCTGGTCCCACATCTTTTTGAAGCAAAAAAGGAAAAAATAATTAAAAGCTGCAAATATGAACAGCATAGGGATATTGAATCCCAAACACTGCATGCTTATCTTTAATGTTATTTTCAAGTGTTGTATAATTCAACAATGTGTTCATACAGTTGTCAGGCAAATCAAGATCTCCAAGCTTTTATTACATGCCTAGAAACTATTCTGTAGAAGTGTTTTCTACTGCCAAATCCTAAATGCAAAAAAAATGCACAATCCCTGTAGGAGTAATATTTTAAGTAATACATTCAAATTCTGATTTGCTGAACTGCAGTGAATGCCTCTGAATTTCTAGAATTGGGTGTTCCAAAAAAAAAGGAAAAAAAAAATATTTCAGAGTGCAAGTCTGCAAAAAATGAGGAGAGCAACTGCAATGGTTACCAGTCACAGCAAATCCTTACTTTTAAGTATTCTTCTTTTTAATTTCTTTCTTGTATATGCCACCAAACCAACAAAAAAGCTTTAAATCCAATAGAGGGTATCTCCCCTTGGTGCAGACTTGTGCCACTGTCACGTCTTGTTGCAATGTGGTAACACAAACTCTAGCACTGGTTGAAAGGCTCCAGTAAGCTTTATTAGCACGTTGAATATATGCATGCAGCCTATTGAGCTGTAGCGACTCAACTCAGTAAAGCAGTTTTCACTGGCAAGTTTATAGGATTTTTAATTTCCAACTGCATCCGCAGCACTCTTCACGCCTCTGTAGCTGAACGTCTATCTCCCTCAAGCTTAGAAGTTTCAGTCATTAAACACTTTTTGGATAGAAGTATGCATAGAAGGCTGTGTGTGCAAGATCCTGGTCTAAATTCAACTTCCTGCATGACTGAAGTCCATTTAAAATACTGCACTTCAAATTCAAGAGCTAAGCTGCTTTTGCATAGTCACGTGGGTGCTCTCCACCCCCAGAGCTCTGCAAAGATGTTACTCTTTTGCATTTAGTCCTGAACTAAATTAGAGCCCTCCAACCCTCCACCCAGAGCTTACAGCAGCCTAATCAGGCTCTGAGTTGCATCCCGATCAGATGTCAGGCACGCTACTCAAGTTCAAAACAATTCTGCAGCTGCAAAGATATCATGAATCATGCACTGTCCCTACTGCATTCCCAGCTACCTTGCTGAATGTACCATACAGCACAAAAAATTTAAAAATAAAATAATAAAATAAAATAATAAAATAAAATAAAATAAAATAAAATAAAATAAAATAAAATAAAACAAAAATAAAATAAAATAAAATAAATGTGGTGCATTGGAGGAGAACTCTTTTTGCAACTATTAAAAAGGATGGTACTTGCCCAATCCAACACATGGGATGTTCTGCCTATGGGAGTTCCTTTCTTATTAGCACATTAATCGACTCCTGACAGCAGGATTTAGATGTTACACCACTGACTGACTCTTTCACCAGCCAACAAAATTTCATGGGGATGCCTGTCAGACTTCGTACATCCTCTGAACAGGAAGACTGACAAAAGCATTGGGGTGAATACTGCAGTCATAGGTGTCTTGACAAAGGGAAGAAAATTGTGCTTGTCTCTCTTATGTACTTTTGCCTTCAGTTTTCTATTACCTTACACATTTTTTTCTGACCCCCAACTCACTGAAGAGAGAACAGATACATGGCACCTCTCTTTTCCTCCCACGTGCACGTACACACAGGGGAGAGTCAATATCGTGACTGGCTGCAAAATGGTATGTCCCTACTCTATCTTTTTTAAGCTAGGAGTCTGTCAAGACATTTGAGGGAAAGCTCTCTTTGCATCATCAGCTTGACCTACTTCATCTTTCCAGTGTGGACTGTGATCAATGTAATCCAATCCCAACTCTCAAGTTAACAAAAGTCACAGTAAAGAAACTCCCTTGATAGTTACCTATTAGGAAAATGTCTTCATTCTGTGTAGACAGAAGAAGCTGAAACAGAGTAAGTGAAATTTTCCCTTGTCCTTAACTTATAAGCAGCTTCTACGGGATATTGACCTTGACCTGCAAAGGAGACAAAATGTATTCTGTGTTTTTTTTTGAACTTTAGAAAAGCTTCTAATGAAGCCAAGGGCTGTCTGAATTACCTATGCTAAACTCCAGGTGTTTTGCAAGCAGTCTCTGTATCTAACTTTACTGTAACCAAACCTAAATTCGCTATGAACACTACTGCATGACCACTCTTTACTGCTCTACAAGAAGAAGAAAAGTTTCCACTTCTAAATGAAAAGCTGTGAAAAAAAGCACACAAGGCCATTTTTCTTGTTCAGTACTATGTCTTCTCAATTGTTCTCCAGTCTGGTAAGAAAGAGAGACAGAAGTAACAGAAGTTTAAACTGCTTCTCACGCTGACTACGTAATTTAACTCAATTGCAGAACAATATTGCTCTTAAAATAAGCTTCTGATGATTTTGAAGTACATTATTTTAACACAAAATCAACGATTCTTGTCTCCAAAATGAGCATATATTTGTTATTGTGCTTAAATACTTCTTAGCTCTCTATACTAATGGCCACTTAGATATTTTGCGGGCTGCTGCACAGCATTTTCTCCTTTACTCAACGCTTCCAGTCAAGCAGAGGTGCCCAAAATAAAAGCTCAACTTTTCTGCCATGAGTTTACTTGTAAATTTCCAAGGTTTGAGAGTCAAAGTAGTATACATGGGTCAGTTGATACATACACATTACTCAGATCTAAATATGGTGTTTTAGGAAAGTCACAACCTAGCAAAGTCTGCCAACCTTAACCACCTATTGTATCAGATCTGGCAACTAGGATAGCACACTGCAGACCCTAATGCATATTTATTTGAAGCCCAAAAGCAGCAGCATTGACCAGACCCCTAAATGAACCAGAGAAGAGAGTCATATGGGCTTCTGCAATGGGAAACCCAACTGATATAGTTGCAGCAGAGACTTCCAAGCCATTGTGTGCAACAGCCCCAAAAGTGAACTTGTCACAGGTGATTCTTGTATCTGGTTTGAGGCAAGAGAAGGCTAGAGAGACAGAGAGACTAACACAGGTGGGGGAAGGTCACATTTCAGTTAGATAGGGGAGAATGTTGTCGTGCTAATGTAAATCCTAAATGGCTCACAAAATTACCTTCCCTTCAAACTATGTTCCCTATTACAGAAAACATTATCCATTAGAGCTCCTCTATGGAGCTGGGCTTTTTATTCCTAACTTACAAACACCATCTCGTTAGTTATTTTTAAAGGCAGGATTTTCTTCGTATTACCCCAGTGTAGTTTTGCTACTATCTTCCCTAACTGTGTTTGTGCAAAATGACAGTTCATTTGGCAAATGCTAGGAGACTTAACAGAAGTGCCCTACCCAAATTGGTATTGTACTCACCTGTTACAAAAAAGTAACCACAAAAAGCAAAAAACAGTGCAACAGACGTGTAAGTATTTGCTAACCACAAGTTCTCTGTAATTTTGACACCTCCTTCATCATTTTGATTTGGCGACTAGAGCTTCATATCACTTCTCTTTATAAGAAATATCTACTTTTGAAAAATTCTATATTAATCTCTAAAAAAATAAGACAAATATTTGTATTAAAAGCTGGAGATCACTGATTTAAGTAAGTTATGGCTTTTTTAGTGTAAGTATATATATATCTTTTTTTTCTAAAACAAGTATCAGTAAGTGTCTTGGGTGTTAGTTCGTATTTTCTGTTTCCAGCAATGTTCAGTATTGTATGTGCTTTGCACCTCAGAAGCGAGTTTGCCAAGGCACTTAGAGAATGTAAGGAAGTCTTTAAGGGACTTCATGAGAATGGGCTACCATTGACACAATACAGAACCCATCCACCAGCAGAGTCAATCCCCCAACCAAGCATGTTTCCTTTACAAACAGTCAGCACCTGCTAAAATTCCACAATGAGTAACAACTATCAAAAAAAAAAGAAAAAAAAGGCTATTTACTGCATGTCACTAACAGACAAAAGATTTCCCCTAATAAAAGCAGAGAGTAGAACTTGGCTGTCAGGAATAACAGCACAGGGTTTTGTTTTTAAAAAACAAATGAACAAAAAACAAATACCACACGCTCGCTTAAAGAAACAAGTGACTTCGAAAAAATCCTCTTCCTTTTATCTGTCCTTAGAGGTGAGTTTTTCAATCAGTTCTTGAAGTGGTGCAAGCTCTCTTCTGTCAATAAGGTTGAATTCCTGTAACAGGGGGGAGGGGAAAGACAAACAGAGTTATATCTGCACAGCTCAAGTAGGAAGTCTTATTCCAACAGAAGTCATTTGGTAGTAGGCTCTTCCAGTCCAGGCGTAGCCAACTACATTGTTTTCTGCCTGTCTGCCATTATCTAAATAGTAAAGTTAACCACCTAAAGCTTTTTTCCCCATTTAAGGGGAGGAAACATGCCAAGAAGATGCCCTTTGTTGGGCTGGGAAGGGAGAAGAATGTAGTCTTGTAGCAAACACTCTCTTTGTAATCTTTAATCAATGGTTTCAGAGACTGTCCTCCCTCTTTCTTTCGTAAGAAATTACTGTCCTATTTAAATTTTTTGCTAGGAAACAGTTTTTTCTATTCAGTTTGGGAGCAAACGAATACCTCATTGAAAATGTTTCAATTCCTTGAATACTTCTAGCAGTAAATATACATACAAATACCATGAGACATACTCTTGGAGCCTTGGAGGTGTTGACTCATCCACAAACATACCCACTGTTATGAAACTGAATGGGTGTTGCTTTGATACAGTACTTTTCAAGATAATAATCATAACTGTAACGTTCCTGCCACACTTACCTGAACAAAAAATATAAAGTGCTTGAAAGAAGTGTTAAGATGTGCCTCTTCCTGCAGCTGGATAACTGGATCAAAGTGCTGGTGATAAATGTGAGCGTAAACTCTGAAGAGACGCTTTAAAATCGTCTTTGCCACTGACATGAAATTCTTTGGGAACGGTACACCTACAAACAAGAATAATGGATGGCTTATTTTTAAACACCCATGCCATGTTCATTTATGTTAAAACCCATTATACCCCAACCTTATCTCTTGCACCCCACTGTGCTTCCTTCACAGGAAGGGCTGCTTCATTTCACTCAGCAATTTTGTCTGTAAGTCACACAATGCACTTAGACCAATGCACAATGACAAGCTCATTAGAAGACTGCAGGGGAGGTTTCTCTCCCACCAGTAGTCCAGTGGCTTACGAATTCACCCCAAGACAAATTCAACTACATTTCTATGCTAAACACACCAGATACATTTGCATTGGTAGCTAAAATCCCCTTCAATATCAATCATATTTTACTGTTTGCATGGCTACAAGTGAAGTAAGAAAAAATGCTGTCTCCCAGCTGTCTCGTGCTCCATGAAGAGATTCTGTCTCCATCCAGCTCATCATCATCCCTTTGCCTGAGGCTACTGCTTTCTTACCTGCCTGCTGAAGAACTGACACATGCTCCTTTCACTCTTTGCCGTGAAAATGACCCAGGACATGTAAAATTAGTTTCAACAGCCAATCTTTGTCGGTATACAAGTTCTATTAATATTGGTTAGGAAACTGCAACCAGTCACTGGGAGCAATAATCTATTTAGCCAACATAAGTTTTTTAAAAAAACAACCAACAATTATCGATCATCTAAGTAGATGAAATTTGTCTAGCTTCTCATCACGTAGCAGATCTCCCAGACAGCTTAGTTCTTTTGCAGTCCTTCCAGCTGGTGAGGTCCTGTCAGAAGCCCTGTCAGTAGCCAAAGCTGGATGCTGGTGGCCAATCATGATCTTAGTAATGCTTTAAAATTCTAGAAATAAAATTTCCACACTTTACTTCAGCTTGTCCTGCTTATAGATATATCACATTTCCTTCATCGGCTACTGCATCACATGCAAAGTTCATATTTAATTGCTTATCCACTGTGGCTTTAAGTCCCTTTTGGCATCACTGCATTTCAAAAATATATTCTATTAAAAAATAAGTCTTCATTTATTTTCATTCATACTTACAATCATAAAAAGTATATGCTGAACTGAAAAAAAGATCCAGTCCTGACGTAGTCTTTTAAGGACCGCTTTAATACAAGCTCTAAGTATTTAATATCACTCCTTTTAGTAACAAGACTTCTACTCCAGCTCTGAACTCTACCCTGAAACACTAAAACAAGTGTCACAGTACATGAAGATACTGTGTTCACATCTACAGAGCAGAAGAGATTTAGATTTTTGTCACTCTTCTCAAACTAACCAATCTTCTTTGCATATCTGCTTAACATAAGTAAAAACAAATGCCATTTGATTCTGACAGGTGGCCCTGTTACTCTGAATAGGCTTATTGGAAATGTGTCAAATGCCTCAGAAGCTATGGACAAAATACAAGCAATTAAGAGCTCTCCCTTCCTTTTTCTACAATGGTTCATAGCCCTGTGAGTAGCAGTGCATTGGAAAACTGCCAGTTTGGAGCTTTAGAACAAATTGTCCTCCGTGCCTCCAGCAGGATTTTCTTCTCCTTTGCATTTCAGGAGCAGTGGTTGTTCGTTATTTTCCTCCTCCATTTCTGCAAGAAACCCTCTTAAAAATATGTCTTCCGTCTTCATTTGAAAAGAAAAAAAATCATGCAATTAGGATCAAAAATACAGTTCAGCTTCCTTGGAAGTAAGGTCTAGAACTTCCCCACGAGGACCAAGCATCTTTCCTTTATCAAAAATCTGCTAGTTTGCTCCAATTTATTGGTTATAAGGTTTAGAGACCCTCCTACGTATCTTTAAGGAAACAACCCACCTTTCAAAACAAAAAAAAAAAAAACAGATTTGATCAAAAAAGACAGTTAAGTAGAAAAAAAGCTTCCTGCATTCATAATTGTTAGATATTTACTAAAAATATTAACACATGGATCAGAGCTCATGTACTACCACATGAAGTTTCTCTTAACAGATCGAAGTGTCTTTCTATATATAATGTTATGTTTTAGATTTGTCCTACTCCAGGATAGTCATTTAGGAGACCTTACAATGCTACAAGACTCCAATATTCCTGTACAACTGCAATCCAAACACATCGTTCAATTTTACTTTATTTACATTACCTATTTTAGAAGGAAATAGCGTCTCATCATCCAGCTGATCCTGGACCCAAGTCATCAGGTAATCTATGTACTTTGGTGCGGAGCACTTGATTGGCTTCTTTATGTTTGTCCCATCTGCCCAGTGGTACTCGTATCTGGGGTGGGATGACAGCAAAACATTTCTTAACACAAGTGAATCATTCGTAACAAGGCCTAGAAGATGGCTCTTCCTGCACCACTCCCTGTACTCCCACACCCTCCCACAGCCCTTCCTTGAAACAAAGGTCCAAATGCTCCCAACGTCATCAGCAACTGCTCGGTACCGAGTCTCCCCGTAATAAACAAAATAAATTACAAGCTGTTGATATGAAACATCAGAAATTTACATTGTATTCTAATTGTATTAAAGGTGTGGACGAGATTCAGAAGTAAGTTAATGTCAAGGAACACTATTAAAAAACGGAAGCTGGTGTAAAGTGCATTTCATCCAACAGTTAAAAGAAAGCTTCTAGATTAAATAGTCATCCGTATCAGATGGTCTAGTATTACCAGGCAGCACACAGAACTAGCCCAAGATGCACAAAGTCACAGTTTCCAGCTCTGCTACCAACTTACTGGATAGCTGCAGTCTTTTAGCTTAGTTTTTCTATCTGTAAGTAAGGTGACATCACACCTTCAGCAAAGCCCTGATGTCACTATAGAGCAATAAAACATGCACTCTTCTCATCCTTTTCTATTCAAAGGGCTAATGGCATTGACATCTTGTACATGGCACATAAGGAGTAGATTCCAGCTTCATTCATTTCACTGTTGCCACATTAACCTGAGGAATTATAAAGCCATGGAAAGCTGTATTAAACAGCATCTGTTTGCATGCACAACCAGAAATAAGTCCTCGTGAAATCAACAGAACACATTTTTTTTGGCTGGTTTGGGGTGCGCAATGCACACAAGCCCAGACAGAAGAGAAAACAGCTTATCATGGGAACATATAGCTGAAATAAAAGAAAGAAATAAAAAAAAAAAGACACAACAACACTAAACCTGTGTTTAACACTGGGAGTCCGACAATACCAGCTTTCAAGTGAACCACAGTGTTCCTTTCTGTTTCTTGCTGAGTACAAATGCATATATCTTAGTATTCCCTGCCAATCTGTTAACATCTGAGCAGGTTTTTTTTTCTTTTTTTCTTTTCGCCTCATCAGCACAGCCACGCGTAGCCCTCTCTTAGATCTAAACGCAGCATAATTCCCCACGTCTGTTTTAGATCATCCAGCCTTGCTCAGCCAAGCGGCCAAAGAGCACTGCTGCAGAGTGGCTATCTGCGGGGCAAGCCTGCTGCCCAGCCAGAAACGAAGAGGACTGCTGAGCTCTGCAGCTCTGAAATCCTCCCAAAGAAATGAATGAATAATGGCTCAGACTAGCTGCACCAACCACTCCTCTTATTAAAAAACAACCACAAGGGTAGCACTGTCAGCTCACTCGTGCTGTTACAGGAAACCTACCCACCGCATCTACACGTTCTATCCCAGTTCTCTTGAGAAGAATTTGAAGAGATGTTATTAACAGCTAATATTTCTTCTTTTCATGGAGGATAACATGCTCAGCTGTTAGGTTTTCAGTACAGTGGTAGCATACCACACTGTTTGGGGTGCAAACAGTACCACCTGAACTTTCTCCTGCTATCTGCAAATAGTGTTGTGAGGACATTTCAGAAAGTCTTCTATTTTAAAGATCATACACATCATTTCACACAAAGCTTAACCGTATCTGATCCATTTGGCTTCACGTTCTGTTTAACATGTTTAGTTTTGTCAGAACAGTAACTGGAGAAACATTTTCAAAACAAACAAATTTGCTGAGCGATTCTGAGCGTGCAGCTAACAATGCTATAAAAGGACCCTGGTTTTAGAATGGTGAGAAATTAGAAGGTCGGAAAGCATTTTGAAATCATCTCTCAAAATACACAAGGAAATTCCATACGCAGTGAATGGACCACAGCAATTCTAGCATGAACAAAATCGGTATTCCTCACCACCCAGTATTACCCAAACACTGAGTTTTAAGTGGTATTAACATAGGACAAATGCCAGCTTTTAGCTAAGGTGCCAGATGCAATCTAGAGGCAAACAGAATAACAAGAAAAAAATCTAAATTACATGCTAAATCTCATCCAAATAGCATGTATCCCCAAGACAGCTCCCTCTCCCAAGACTATGCATTAGTTCTGCATTTTTTAGAGAAAGGAGCACCGTAGAATTACCTTTAAATAACACAGCTCTTAAGAAACATAGAAGATGTGCCTTGACAAAAATGAAGTCAAACTCCCCAGGCTCCACACAGTGGGTGTGTAATGTTCATGGTTGTCCCTACACTGTTAAAGGGCTTGGGGTCAGCAAGGGAGGGGAAAATGAATTCTTCTGACAACCTTAAAAACATCACCATAAAAAAAAAAAAAAAAAAAAGAACTCAAGAATTCTAGCAAAAGAGAAAAAAAAAAAGAATTCTTAAACATAAAACCAAAATCAATTTTCTCTAATACTAATAAATGCAAGTTATTTGCCATCCATAAATAGATAACCCAATGGTGCTTCTCACACTAGAAACCATCTCTTCATCTCTAACTATAAACATTTATAGGACCAGCTTCTCTATCAGCCAATTAAAAGTACTTGGCTTGGAGAAAAAAAAGGTTTAAAGTAAAATTAAAGCTGTTACCTTTTCCAAGAGCAATAAGATACCGTGGCTCTGTAACATCTTTTAAAAGACTCTCAGACATATATTCGGACCTATTGTCTCTAAATCTCAGTAAAATTGTACTAAATCAGAGTGAAAAGAAAGTGCCATATTCTGTTTTGTGTCTCAGTCATCAAGGAACACAGGTGCAAAGTGGAGTGCCAAAACAAGGCAAAAGGACAGACATTGCTGAGAGTACATGCAGGGTACTTCCAGGACCTGATTAACTGGTTATTTCTTTATTTACTGCTACGAATACACTGGATGGAAGATAGCACATGAACATTCACCTACAGTGTATTACACCCGTGGAGGATTTCTGGGAGGCTGTCCACTTCCGAGTGTCACACTATTCATATTTGACATCTAAACTTAGAAGCACTGCGGACCTGAAGCCTCACGAAAATCAAAAGTGTCTCACCACCGCTAACAGTGAACTTAGTTCACTCACTCAAATGCCTAAATATGGATTTGACAGCCTCAGTTCAGACATCCAGTTCTAAAAAATGCAGCAGACACGTCCTTCCTTTGTGTTCTTATTTAAAGCATGGTTGTAAAACCATGGAGGAAAATAAAGAGAACTCCCCTCATCCCATACTGGTCAATAAACGTATTACTTTTATGCAGGTTCTTAATGTATTGTTATCATGACCGTTGCATTGATGGTGACTAAACTGATACATGAACAGTAAGGAGGTGAAAACCAGCTAGGGTTTGTTTGGGTAAAAAATGGCTTGTCTTTGCACACATGAAAAGAATGGAATATCACTATGAGAAAGCATATATTTTGGAAGAAATCAGATAATTTTCTCAAATTATTAGACAATGAGCTGTGCAGCAGGAAAGAGATCTGTTCTTGATGTCTATGGCAATCCTTAACTAACTCAAGGTACTAATGCCCTGTTAGACTAATTCAGCAATCCTTCCAGCAAAGACAAGTCCAAAATAAATGTAAGTGATCTCCCAGCACACATGCCTCATGTTAACAGAATGGCCAAGTTGGATTTCAGTTGGATTTTATCATTCCTAACCTAAAAGCAGCATTCAGCTCCCCCACTCCCACACCTGTTCAAACCAGGAAGCTTTGGTGGGTCCCCAAAATTGACTTGCCTCAGCCAAGGTTTCCTGGTCAAGATCACTACCAAGAAAAACCAGAGGACCCAGGTGGTACCTACCCAGCTCCAGGTATTTGCTTATCACTGAAGGTAGCCCTCGAGAGAAGGAAACCATCCCAACATCAAAAACAAACACACCAAGCCCCCATACAAACCCAGGTGAGCTGTCTGTTTTTCCATAGTCTGCTTCAGGCTTGTCAGTTGTGCTACAAAAATTGTGACTGAGCCACTATGAGTTCCAAACAGCTACCTACGTATGCACCAGCAGCTTACAAGCCTTTTTTAATATAGGAGCCATAAATGTTTTTCCACTGGGAGCACATAGCCCTGTGTCTGCAGAATACCAAGGCACTCCGAACTCTGAGTTACTAAAATAAAAAGAAAACCCCAAGTGTGGATGTAATTATACTGGCTTGCAACTAACTTACATGACCTAACTCGCACAGAAAATTAATAAATAAAAGGAAATCAGACTGTAAAGCCACAGCGCGCTTGATGGTTTTAGTTCTCCCCAGCTACTCATGCTACTGCTGCCTAACCTGTTTCAAATGACCTTATACAAATTGTTTCAGCCAACTCACAGCCTTTTATCTGAAACAGAGGAGTATGCACTAACGGTGGCGGCTCAGCCATGCATGTAAGCAGACAGCAACCTTCACCCTAGAAGCACTGAAGAGCTCATAAGACTCAGCGCCTCCTCGACTAGCACAGCTTGAGTCAGAAGATAACAGGAAACAGAGAGAAGAAAAAACAACAACTGTAAATATCAGAGCTGTTGCTCTAGTAGGTTTTCTACCAGTACTTCCCTAAAAATATTTTGCAGGTCACCTTTAACTTAAAGAAAGGCCGTGCTCACTCAAACCAGAACCACAATACATGCTCTGCTGCCAGTCACCACCAGCCAAACAGATCACCTGCTCCTGTGCCCGCCTGGCCCTGGCCCCTCAAACACAGGCAGATTTCTGACCCTCTTTCACAAAACCCATCACTGAGCACAGGTGGGGCCTGCAGAGTTTGGGGAATGCTCTGCAAATCCGAGGGACAAGGTCACCTAATTAAAAAGTTGGTAGAATGCTTTTCTTGGCCTTAGCGACTCTCTCCTACCCTGCTTCATAACCTCTTGAGTACTACATCAATTTCCGTCAATGGTTATCGGTGCCTTTGGAGAGAAATAAATTGTTTAGACTGGCAACCAGAAAGCTAAGCCTTTAATAATTAACCTCCGTCCCCAAGTAACTGCTTGTCATTCAGACAAGCAAAGCAAACAAATATTTTCATGCTCTTATTTAATAACCAAGGGCCTGTTCTGCATGCCAAAGCACAAAGCAGACAATGGGCTATGTTATTGCACAAGCCTATTCCAAAGATCTTTTGTATTATAGTAAACTTTATTTCTTTTGTATTTTCACCCCCCTTCCCCGCTTTGCAGCAGCAGGTCTGCCTGCCCACACTGGTTTTGGCATTCAGCAGCATCCATTGTTAGTTTACCAGCATAGCACCAACCCTTTTCTCAGTGGGTCTGGCTGCTTTCGCCTTGCAGAGCTCCTACCCTCCCTCTCCCTCCAGCAGCACCACTTGGCTCGAGCTCGGCTCCCCACCTCACTGGCTGGCAGCTACTGGCTTCAGACAGTAACAACAAACGTCATTAGGAAGGAGGAAAAAGGGGAAGAGAAGACTGGTTTCCTTTGCTGTTTATTTAAGATTGTAAGGTAAAAAGGAAGCAGTGCCTTCCCTCTTCACTTGCTCAGAAATGCAGTTATTTTCCTCTTTGGAAGACGTGAAGCAGATGGAGAGAGAGCAAACACAAACATCACGTTGGGTATCTGTACAAAAGCGTAAGCAACAACCAAGGAAGTGAAACTTGAGTGACAGCGTACGGGATTCTAACTCAGACTACAGAAACTACAGCCAAGTTTCTTTCTGCAGTACCTAGTCAAACACCTAAAAGAAAGATTTTCCTAAATCTTAATCGAATGCTGACAGACAAAAGCTTCCAGTCTTCATTTTAAAAGTCCTCATGAACATTTCAGAACAAAAAAAGAGAAAACAGTTTTGATAGCCAGGCTACCTCCCAGGCTAAAGAAAAATAAAAAGAAATGAGAGCACCTTTCCATTTCCCAATCCCTTACAAAGGGCCAAGCCTTTTTCCCTCACAGGTAACGAGAGAAGACATCCTTTCCACCCACAGAGATTATCTTTTCTTTGGCACTCAGGTGAGCTAGTCTCTTTCAAACACAAAATCATCTCAAAAATTATGCACACATGCAACAATGAGTAAAAATAATCTTACTTTGGGCCAGCAGACATCACCGGGCAACTCTCCTCCGTGCAGAAGTCCGTGATGGTTCCATAAAGCATGTTGATCTGGTTGAAGAAGTCGACGGCTGTAAAACATTTAAACCACCCATTATCACTCTGCAGCTTGTGACAGTGACTTCTGTTCCTTTGATTATTAATTAATTACCACCACTTAATATTTTGTCCAAAATGTTTCCTCATTTACAAACTCTCCTTGGATATTTCTTTTGGGGAGTTATTCCTTAAGTTTGGTTGCATGTTTGGGATAAATGTTCTTAGCCATTTTTTAAACAGTTTACTGCTGAATCACTGAAATAAATAAAAGACCCAAAGTTAACATATCTAACTATTCCCATTGCTCTAACTACTTTAAATGGATGCTCAAGCACTTAGAACTCTTTGAAAGCAAGGCTCTTCTTCAATGACCTAAGAGCATATTCAGTTTTTAGCAACCATGGTCACTGTGATTTATGAATGTCACTCTAAATTTATAAATTTATAAAATCCACTTTCAATGCCTAGTCCCCCTTGATCTACTGGGGAGCACAGCACATTCCCAAGGTACCAATATGTAAGTTTATCTTTTCAAAATAACTTTGATAACAAAAATAACAATGGATAGCATGGGTTACAACTGAAAGGGGACCTATATTAAGCAGCAGAAAGCAAAATTTCAATTAGGCAGGGTTAAATTCTTACCACTAAGAGCATGACATCGTTCCAGTGTAACATTTTAGTCAATACTCCTACCTCCCTTATCCAGCAATGACTACTGTAACTTGTGCTGATGGAAGAACCCTAGCAATACAAGCATACAGGAACTTAAGACTTGTGGGAGTAGCTTTGATGTCCTTACTCATCTATCTCATATTTTCATCATATGTGTGCATGAAATTCAGCAATTCAACCATATACAAGGTAAAAATAGATTTAATGTCCCAGTGCCCAGTCCACACTTCTGCTAGCAGCATCAGGCCTGCCACCTCTGACAACAGGAGCTTTTACAGCTCGAATTTTGTCATCATGCAAGGCTAGTCCTCACAAGGAGAAACCAGTACATAGTCTGTCTGAGATCAGCACCATGTAAGATTTACTTTATTTAAGTGTTACCTGTGTGATACCCACAACTCAAGGCATCAGTGACAGACTGTTCCCTTATTGGGATGGATTTCAAGAATACTCAGCTAAAACCCCTTATATCATTAAAAAGACATGCGCTATCCAATTTAGTGCTGAGGTGACAAAGCTCTTCATTCTGAACAAATGGGATTGTTTTTCTGAGACCGGCCTTCTGCTGTAGTTAAACAGACGTGTTTGTCTTCGCTTCAAAATTGACCTTTTTAGAGTCATCAGTTCAACAGTGAACACTCATACAACCAATCTGCAGGACCCTGAGGAATGAGCACCAACACCACACTCCTCTTAGCCCGCTGCTAAGGCAAAGAAAAGTGAGTTCATTGCTTTGTAGCCAGCCCAAATTGGTGCTCTCTGCTTAAAGCTAGAGAGAATTGCAATTACGCTGCAATGCAATGGAGGTTGACATCCTCAATGTAAGCAATAAGAAATACAGTATACTATTAAAGTAACCGATGGCTAAGAGAATAGGAGGGTTAAATACTGTAACTATCCTCACTGAATATTCAGGAGTATAAACAAAGATTACATGCACATCCTGGCAGCAAATTACAGCTACTGCTCAGAAGATGCAAGATCCAAGCTACAGCTGTGTCACACAACTTCCCAGGTATCTAAAAAGGAAAGCAGATAAAAACTGATATGGCATGCACTTAGTGCAGTTCATCTCCAGCAACAAAAAAAAAAGGTTTTTCTCCTTCGCAAAGCACCAGCAGAAAATGGCAAGACAACTTTGGGAAGGGTTGATAAAGTTAGAGAGGACAAGAAGGGCTGCAAAAGCTTGTTTGGGTGGGCAGGGGGGAGGCATTTAACACTGCAAAGGCAGCAAGAAGTGGGTATATGCAGCCCTTGTTTTGTAAGTGTACACAAGAACTGCTAATTAAGTTTCCATTCCCTGCTCCCAGTAGAAACCACAGCCCAGTGTTTGCTTCGAGGCAAGCATGTTCAAAAAACCCACACAGACTTCGACAAGATGACTGATTATTGTGAATCCCACACTTGCAAGTCTCAGAAGGCCATGAGACTCACCACCCAGCCACCACAGCCAGCAGTGCCTGACAAACAAGGAAAATGCAAGATCCTCCTTTCCAACATCTGTAAAGCAGTACGGTGCCTTTGCACATTTTCATTTCCTCTTTTTACTCATGGTTAAGTTTTGAGGGTTATGTTACTTTTGGCACACATTGTCTGGTGCAAGTTTTTATTACTACGAAGATAAGGATGAATCGGACTTGTGAACTCATCAAAAACTGTACATGAAACTGAAAATAAACTGATTGCACGCTTCTCATCTTTTCATTTTTTATTTTGAAAACATACTTCAAAAATTTACATGTAAGTCAACTCATTACCATGAGACACCAGCGAAGCTAAGAGTCGAGCAAGAACTGGCAGAGCAGGGCACATTCTTCCTCTGCTATTACTGTTACGAAGGGCAAAACCAATGACATTAAATCATTTACGTCATTTACTTGTTAAGTTTTTTGATCAATAGAAGAGGCTCACAGCTTCCATTAACTGGTACAAGGTGTGGAAGACAGATGTTGTAAATCAAGGGAGCACCTAATGAGTTTCTCACTTCCAAAAAAAAAAAAAAAAACCCACAACACTAAAACATCACTTTGCTGCAAGGAGGCATGAAAAAAAGACCATTTCGTTGCAAAATGCAGCTGTTACCATACGCCAGTCTTGTCAAACGTTTCACTGCTTTTTGCCAGCCAGCTAATTTAGTGGTTATATCATTTGGGAGCTGAAAAAAAGAGGACACATGGAGTGGGGGAACCACCAAAAGGGAAGGATGCAAGCAATATATCAAGCACTGTTAGTAATGCTTACTCATAAAAACGGGCTGGCTCTTTTTCTAGACAGTTTTGCAATGCAGCGTGAACAAACTTGTATCAGGAATGGTGTCAGTATGACGGTTCACTTCCCAAACATGTCAAAGAGCAAAAAAGAAATAGAAGTACTACAAATAAGCAATTAGAAGACATTTATCCTAAGCATAACCTATACTGCTCTGCAGCGCACAATCAATACTCTACTTGCAGGCCAAGTCAAAGACACAAAAGCCAAGGAAATACCGAGACAAGGCACAGAATCTGTGGCAGCCAAAATCCTGCATGGCTACAGCGCATGATACAGTTTGGGTTAATCCATTCTCTAAGGACAGAAGGAAGGCAGCAAATCATGCTGCAAGGAGAGGGAGGAAGAAATATGGTCAAGCAATCAGACTTTGAGCATCGTTGTTTGGCCTAGTCTAGCATTAAAAAAAAAAGAGAGCTAGGAAAAACAGCTTTAGAGAAGTTAAATAAATTAAATCAGAGATTTACCAGAGCAAAGGCTCACTACTTGGTAGAAACAAAAGGAAAAGACTAATTTTAGGAACATTGCAAAGATTATTTCTGGGTTTGTAATGGGCAAAAGGAAAGACAAGCAACACGTGACTCACGTCTTAATATCTTTTAGACCTGGTCCTCACACTTACCTACATTAAGGTTCTACGCTTCGCATGCAGAGGCTTGCCTATACTCTTGAGTAACCACCCTAGCTGCAAAAGAGCTAGCTTAAGCATATTCAGATGGCACTGACGGGCTCTTTTCTAAAAACAGCAGTGGCATTTCTACCTCAGCACTTGTTTGCGATCAAGCACTCAGATTTTAACCACTCAGACTACGAATTATTAACAGGAACATATTTTTGGCACAGGGAGCTTAAGGAGTTCTGTCTCAGTGAGCCATTCTGCATCCGCCAGCACTAAATTATATGGCATTCACCTCTCCCCACCTCAGCACAGCGCAGGGTGATGCGTGTACGACAAAGGAGCCAACCCCACTAGGAAGGAGCACACAGCTGTGTTCCCACAAGTGTCAGCCCACATTTAACACCCCGTAACATCAGAACTGCTTGCTGACTTACTGTTAACTGCAACCCATTCATTTAAGTCTTCACCCTCGGGAAGCATAACAGCCATCCGCAGGTTACCGCTTCCAAGCGTGGCCTCGGCATGTTTGAGCAGCTCGTACTGGTGAGAACCCTCAGGAATATTCTTCTTTGGTTTGAAGGTTTTGGAAGAGCGACTGCCGCTGTGAAAGGGAGAGGAAATAGTTAGAGAACTTAGAGAAACGGAGGAGGCAAGAAGTCACGCGCAAGCACAGGATCATCATCAAAAGCACTTCTTCCACTCCCATGTTGTCACAACCAAAAGGATATTTAACAAGAACTGGGATGCAAAAGTAACAGGTGCTTTGACTTTTAAAATAAAATAAAAACAACTCTTCTCTGATACCCTGCCTTCTCAGCTGTTCACCTTGCCATTAAGCCAGCCGGACATTTCGGAATGCTCAAATTCACTTCATCCCCTCAGCAAGAAGGATGCTAGGCAAGATGTGACCAGAACTATTTCCTTCCCCAGAAGTTGTACAGCCACACATAAAGGATAGCAGCCCAGCCAAACAGAAATCTTCTTTATTCTTAACAGTCACGAATCTTCTCATGCTAATAAAAGATAGTAAATGACAGATAAACCCTACATCCACCCTCAGGAGCCTGTTCAGACCCTCACTCATCTTTTCAAATCATGTATGGTGTGTTAAGTAGTTACTACAAATTCCTCAAAAATAAGCTGCTGTTATTTACAAAAGCATATTTTCTGCAGGCCCAGCTGATTCAGAACAGTATCTTTGCCACCTCTATCACCAGCAGCGTATTAGATCAAAACATTCACATCTAAATGGGGTTAGGGACTTAAAATGCCAATATAAAATACGCTTTCCAAGTATCTGGTATTATTTAGAAACTGTTTTCAAGGCAATGTTGCTCAAAAATATGCAAACGCTTTAGCTGAATTCTGATATAATTCCACATTTTCCACAAACTTTCTACATCATTTTCCCCTCATTTCACAGGGCACAGACCTTTCAGTCTGTCAAAAAATACAGATGGCAACTTTTACAACTTGCATATAGATCATTTTCCTGCCTACAATTTTGTTTGAAAAACACGGACTGACTCAAGAAAAAAGTTTAGTTACCTACATTTCAAATGATGGCAGTGAGCCTGGATAGCAGGTTAGCCCCTAGCATGTCAGAAACATGACGTGCAAAAGTAAATATTTGAAGAAGTGTCAAATGAGCCCATACTTGTGAATGTTTCAGTGCATGGGCTGAGGAAAAAAAAAAAAAAAAAAAGGTTGGAAAAAGAAAATTGATCTCTTGATTCCAACGAAAGGAAGTGCAAAAAGGTGAAATCCAGGCAGCTGAATTTTCATTACAAGCACTGAGCAGTTCTCATTTCTTTAACCAAGCCTGACATTATTTCCCCAGCTCTCCATAGGACAGAACAGAAATTTTTGTTGAAGGCTCACCACACATCTCAACATGCAAGGGTTGTAGCTCACCTTTGAGGCAATTCGAGCCTAGCCACCTTGTCACACTGCACTGCAACAAACTTGTTTCTGGCATTTCAGTTTCCCCATCACACCACACTACAGCCATGAATAGAGAACTAACAAAGGAGATCACTTGTTTCCACAACCCTACACGCCAATGGCTCTGGCAGAGACGCAATGCACACCAAAGAAGGCAACAACATTTTTCCTTTCCAAAACACAATAGGTGATCATACACCAAACACAGGAAGAAGATGTGTATGGCTCCCATCTCTTCTGCTACAGGACACTTCGAACATGCACCCAGTCATTTGCATTACACCCTAAGCAAGGATACCAGATTCAAATCTTAAATAAAGTAATTGCCTCCCAGTGGGAGTGAGAAGCTACTGCGGCTCAGGGAGTTCCCTTCCCCTCCCAACCACCAGCCACCTGCGTTTGTTGCCCGGCCATGCTCAAACTCACTCAGAAGAAAGAGCACCTGTTGAAATAAAAAATATATGCATGAAAAAAACAGAGAACACTTTTAACTGACTGCTTTGACATGCAGGGTTTTCCTCCTCGGGAACACAGAGCCACAGTGACAACAAGGGGAGTGAAAATATAGCTTGGAACATCTGACAATTGCCTTGGTGTGTCTGCAGAACAGGGCTGGCACAAAGCAATACCCACAGCAACTGAAGACCGAGAGCGACTGGTATTGTTATCTTCCCACGCGTGTCAGTGTAAGCAGAAGAAAAAACAGCACAAGATAAAGACAAGCACGGCACTTCCTGACCTGCTCAGATTTTGCTCTCTGCATCGGGATATGACAACAAGGGAAACCAAGTCCTGATACTTTCATGAAATTCAAACCAAAGGTTGCCGAAGACTTACCACCACTCCAAAGCTCAGGTCATCCATTCATCATAAAACAGAAAGGAAGATAACAAATTCCCTTCCCCCTCAATGTACACAGATTCCCGAATTCTTAAAACTTAAGCCCTCCTTCCCTCTCCCTGTTTCAAAACCTAACATACATCAGCTTCTCTTCCACAGTACTGTCATTTTATGAAGGGACAAAGACTGAAGAACTTAACCGCTGTAACTGGTCTGGTGTCATTGCCCGAGGCAAAATCCACAGCCTCATTAGAGGCTACTACTGGGTGCAGGGAGCTCCCCGAGTGTGGTGAGGAAAGCTCCATCCAGAGGGAGCACCTACCAGAGGGATTCAGGTTATCAAGAGCAGCATCCCACTTCCAGCTTCAGCAGAAAACCTTTGTTCGGGAAGGAGACAGTAGGGGAAAATACAAAGCAGTAGCTAGAAGAAAGTTACTTCATAACTCAACCAAGAAACTGTTTGTTTGGATGTTACCAGAGGTTAAGCCAGCAGAAGGAGTGAGGGTTTGAGAACCAAGCACAAGGAAAGCACGGTGAGGGAACTCCCTAAATAGCCCCGTCTATTTTGAGAAAATTCTGGGTATGGATTCACACCCCAGACTGTGCGCTTGCAAGATAACAAACCAAGTCATCGCGGGTCAGGTGAACAGCCAGCAGAGATCTTCTACGGTCGAGACAGCAGAGAAAGCAAAACAAGTCGGAAAAAGGTATCACTTCATCTCTGCTATCCCCTTCTCATATCCAGGGGCTTTCTTTCCACAAGCTGGCAAAATCTCTGAGAGGATGCACAATGCTTGATCTCATCAGCTCCCCCAGACAAGCCACCTCGTATTCATGTATCTACCTTTGGCTCCTTTACCTTTCAGATCCCTGCTTTTCTAATTCATCACAGCCAACTTAAGGCAGCAGGAAATGGTCTCACGCGAAAGGCAGGCAGGCATCCCAAAGGAAAAGTAATTAGGATAAATGCAGGCTGCTAGCGACCCCGTGCTATGGAAATATCTGCAATTTTGGCAATCCATTATCAGAATTCCATGCATTTGTGCAGTTGGCCATATGTGAAGCCAGTTATCTGCACACACCGTCACGCGCTCCTTATTACAGAGTTCAGGGACACAGCAGCCCAGCACAGCTTTCCCAAGCCAAACCCCTCATCGGACAAGTTTGCTCATGGGCAGCCTAGTTGTAAATGGTGCTGCAAACACAGTTTCAACTTACTAGTTCGGTAGCTCTCCTGTCCTTAAATCAATGAGGATGGTTTTGATTAATGTCTTAGCACTGTCAGTTGAATACCCCTTCAAAAGGCTCCCTTATTGAGTTATCCTGATTAAATCCAGCACATGGCAGCATCTTCTTCCTGCATTATGATTCCCGACACTGAGATGTAAATGCCTTTAAAAAAAAAACACGTATCTTCTCCTTCTTCCTATTATGTTAATCCATTACCTATGGCAGATTTAGAAAGTCCTCCTGTTCCACATCTATTTCCCCACACCCTTGGGCATAAACTAGAAAAGTTAACTTCTAAAAGTTCTGTCTGGTGACCAATAATACAAGCAGTAATACGAGGCTTGGTCAAGTATGACATGTTTGTCATAACAGAATCAGCTGCATCTGTGAATCTGTTCTCCTGAAAACTTAAGAACGCCCCTGGTTGGTAGGTTGCAGCCACCTTTCCCTGTTGAGACTTTCTGAACTCTCCTTCAGTTTCAAAAACGTACATCGCATTAATGAAGTTGTGAAAGGGAACAGAAAACTCTCACAAATACCCCACTGAGGTTCCTTGGGCATAAAAAGGTCACGAAATGGGGAAACATTGCATCAGACCCAGTATTTGTCACCACCAATTTCTAGTCTTCCTGAAAGAGCCGACTTCTCAAGAATTTCTTCCAAATCTGAGGACGTTTTGCTGCCTTTACTCCCACGTCCAACATTTCGAGCAAATTATGCCCTTCTATTTTTATAGGTAAGTGCAGCTACAGCAGTGCCAGATGCAGCTCAACCTAGCACTAAATCAGGAAACGTGTTCAAAGCCATTGACTCACTGTGCCAGGACGAGTCTCGAAGCCTGCCGAGGCACCTCTGAGCCGCATGGAGCGCTTCCCACCGTCAGAAGCCCACATGCTGCTTGGCCTCACCAAGACGTCACAGCGTGCTTACGAGCAAGAACACAACATTTCTTCCAAAGCTGTAATTTTATCTAGCCATCTGCTGACAGGGAGGGTTTCTAATGAGGTGGATCCTGCTGCCTGGCCTGTCGTAGGTTTGCAGGATGATGCTTCCAGAAGAAAAGAAAATTCTCAGGCATCCTACTTGCACCACACTTCGCACGCTGCCTCACAGCCCACTCCAGCCTCAAACGCAGCATTGGCAAATCTTTTATAATCCAAGCAGTTAAAAACCCAGCCTAACCTCCTGGTTCATTTCTGTTTAAGCGGGGGAAAGGAGCCACTTAAACCTTCACGGTCCTGCTGGAAGCACTCTGGCTGACCTGGCTTACACCTCCTCATACCCAAGGGATTTGTGCACTCGAGTCTTTCGCTGGAGCTTTTTACCTATTTCTACAAGGTCTGCTGCATCTCCATGGAAACCTGAATTCAAACAGAAAAGTTAGCATCCTTATGCAGAAAAAAAGTAAACACAGCATTGCTCCTCCCATCTGTTTCAGGCCACCTGGCAGCTCAAGAGCACAGTGCTGCTATTACCTTAAATCATTTCATACAGGGCTCATCAGTGGACTGTTTTATCCAGAGGATATCAACTTTCTTTCCTCAGGGAATGTCCGGGTCACTAAATGTTGCATATATAGCTACAAGACTCCATGTCTCCCTAAAGCATCCACCACCAGGGCCCAGCTGATGTAAGCCCCTCCAGATTTTTGGAAGAGCTCGAGAGATTTAAAAAAAGCCGACCTCAAGTCAGCACACAGAACATTCACCTGGGGCTTGGAAACTTTCCATATTTCAAATCCTGCTTCTTCATCTTCAAAGGCCTTTGCAAGCATTAATTAATCCTCACAAAGTATCTTTGAAGTAGGCATCATTAGCATCTTGTTAGACGTAGGGAAACTGAGGCAGAGACTCGCTGCCGCAGGCCAAGGAGTGAATTTATCAGAGAAGTCCCCACGTTTTCCTTCTGTGCCTCCTTGTCTCCTTTCTCCCACCACGCCTCCTTTTCAACTCCAAGACACAGAAACACTGGAAGGAGAGAGCTAAATTCCAGAAAAGCAAGCATTTCAGGCCTTCAAACAATAACAATTGTAACATGCTGCTAAGAATAGACGCATCAGAGTAGGAGCGTGTTAGTTCCCAATAGCCAAGATGTCAACATAGAAATTAAAATAAAAGCTTAAGCTGCTTTTTGGAAAGCAAATCAATAGCTTCAGCATGTAAAAGCTCATTCTCTGTGACAATCACAGCAGCAGAAGGAGAGCAGGTAAATTAAATCATACATGCTCGAAATCTGCACTGACAAGATGTAACTTGAGCATTTCTATTTATAAAACTGAGTAGTCACAACATTTCTGTTCTGAAGACAGAAGGTGTGCGAGCCAGGCATTACTTTCTTCAGTATTTTTAATACCAAAAAGTCAATTACTTTTCCAGTCTGATTCCACTCATTAAAATAAGCCTGTCTCATCGTTCACTTGTTTGGAGGTATCAAATCCACCATCAGAATTCAGGAAGCAAGTATTTCACAACCTTACACCCCTTTGATGTTCCAGCAGGTCTAAAGGCAGATAAAACAACCACCAGCCTACGGCCGAGAAAGACAGCGAGGGAGCTTCAGTCCCGTGGCCAGAGGCTGCGTGTGCCGTGAGCGTTTCTGCTGGGCTCTGGGGCTGGATGAGAAACTTCAGAGGCCAGCTCTGCAAGAGCTGCAGGCAGCTGGAAATGCCGCTCTCTCACCTGACACTACTTTCCATGAAGACGACTGTGAGACCCCTTGAGCAGAGCAGGTTAACGGCTTGAAATGAGATGTGGAGCTGGAAGTGCTCTAAGACACTGCAGTACTGAGTCCCAACTCAACCCTAATCGGGATTTGGAGGTCATTCAATGTCGTGGAAGACTTAAAAGCCAGCAGAGACTGGAAGCGCACAAGCTGCTAGCTCTCACCCAGAAAAATGTCCCTTTGTGTAAATTCTTCAGCCGCCATCGCTGTATTATTCTGAGCACTAAGAAAAGCAACACACTTCTCGAGAGCGCTGCCGCCTAACAAAAATAACTTTCCTAAACATTAAGCTGTACGTAGCATAATTCCCTTCCCTCGTATGGAAACACAAACACCACCGAGATCACTCAGGAAATCGAAGCAGCCCGTCTGGGCAAGAGTTAAGAGCTGCCAACTCCTCGCGCAACACACCTGCTCTCCCAAAATGCAAGGCAGGGCTTAGAAAGCAATTCCAAGCCCAGAGATTTGTTGCTGGTTTTGTTTCTTTGTTTTAAAAGAAGAATCAGCTAACAATTTCACAGACACAGGGTCGTTCCTCCAGGTACAAGACATGGTTTTTAATACTTATACACTCTGCTGTAGGAAACTGTAGGTCGAGAAGCTCTGTGGAGCACCTTCAGGAATAAGTCCCCAGCTCTGCCAAGGCACCAGCTGGGCTCGGGGCCTTGCTGTGCAAAACCACCCTGCCACGTTCCCCGAGGTGCTCCTGATCGCTCCGGAACAGGACTGCTTCCTGAGCGCAGCTTTCCTTCCAGAGGCTTCACCCTGCAGGTGCGGGGCTTTGTTCCCACCTCCCGGTGACGCGCAGGCAAGGAGATCCCAAAAACAAAACACACCAAGCCAAGGTTAACAGTTAGGAAACACAAAGGCACGGGGCCTTCTGGAAGGGAAAGGAAGGAAGAAGTTTAGTTTCAAACACCATTTCTTTAAGCGCTGAAAGCCACGCTTAAAAAAAGCCACCAGCAAACATGCATCTGAAAGTTTCCTCCTCTAAAAATAAGCCAGCGCAGACCAGGGGGATTTAAAACTCATTTTCCAGCACGTGGAATTGGCAAGGCTTGCAAAACAACACGGGTTATTCCTAAAAGAAATGCTTCTTCAGATGGCTGGAAATGGGGTAAATAAAATGCCAGAGAAAATCCCACACCCCATTCCTTCAATGAAGTACTAATATCAGTCCTTCCCCATCCTACCTGCTATCTTTGCTACAACTTGGAGTAAATTGAGCTTCCCGCATGCTTTTCAACCTGATCATGTTCTCCAAGGGCTATAATGACCACCGGTTTTTATAACTCCTTCTACCAAAGGAGAAAATAGAGCTTTCTGACTGTGAAATAGGTATTGCAAGGAAGTTTTAAATCTCTTTCTATCCTGTTAACAGATAGAGATTGAGAACAAAAATCTGGCTTCCCCTTCTTGGAAAATTAACTGTCTTCGTAGATTAGTGTTTCACACAGGATGCTACGAGAAGAGGCAGATTAAAATGTCATAATCTTATCAGGGGTTCTTAAAACACACAGTATGCAAGACTCTACATGTTAAAAGAAGTTTATCAGATGATTCACATCCAGCAAGAAAAAAGTTACTTCGGGTAGCCTTGAGGAATGTTTTTGCTTTTGCTTGTCCCAACCATCAACACCCAGTGTTGCAAGCTGTCATAACATGTACACTTCCACATTTTTAAACCACTTTTTTTTTTCCCCTTTCTATGCATACACATTTCAGGCAGTGAAATCAAGCAAATCCAGGGTTCGTACAGCCTAAGCTGGATGCTGTTGCAGCAGAACAGAGCTGAAGGCAAGCTCTTGCCATTACTTCTAGGCAGCCCTCGGGGAGGCAGAGGCTCAGTGGGGTACCTGGGGGCAGGGGACTGGCCCCGTGAGGCTGGCATTTCGTTCTGCCCTCAGAAACCCGTGTGCCCTGCAGCAGCTCATTGGTGCCAAATCCCCCAAGGTGTTCGGTGGCCATGGACAGTTTCCTGAGCGAGGCAGTCTCTGCGTCTCTCTGCCTCGGGTCCTCAGGATGAGCGAAGGGGAGGCGTTGTGCTACGACGCTGGAGTCTTCTGCAACCCCACCCGTGTAGGTGGCACTGGTGTTCCAGCTCTTCACCCCGTGGGATGCAGCCTTTCTCCGAAGTCAGCACAATTCCTAACGCAAGGAAGAGGCAAGCATCCAGAACACCATCCCGTAACCAGAAGTCATCATCTGTTTGCTATGCTTGCACACAAAATAAATTCCCTTGTCTGACTTACAGCACGGTCATTTAATACGCTTTCATCTCCTGGAAAACCCTCAAAATAAACAAAGCAAGCCAGAGTTGTGTTCGCTGGATACTACTGGAGCTCTGTGTGCGCACTCAAAAACACAAACTCACTCCCAGAGCAGCCAACAGTTGCGGAAGTGACTCAACTTCGAAAGCCTTGTCCTCTGCAGGACCAACAGCAGAGCTGGGCAAAGCAAGGAGAGGGACAGGGCAGAGGCAAGAAGAACAGAAAAGAATCCACTGGAGAGAAACTTGAAGGTGAAAAAAGCAGTACATATTCAGCCACGTGTCCTTTCGACTCGTGGGGACAGGCACGCTGACATGAAGACAGCAGAGCAATTGAAATATGTGCATGGTATAAAAAATTGCAGCCTCCCAAGAGTCTTCTGCCCTCGTTTTTCTCCCCTCAAAGCCATGGCAACATTGGTAATTTTAAGATCACTGTAATAAAAAGAAATCCCATGTATTTTATGATTAGAAATTTACCACGAGCTACTATCATCACTGAAATTTTCTTTGTTTACCTTTAACCAGGGCTACAAGCAGAGATTTCTGCAGTAGCAGCAAGAGACCCAAGGATCTCCACACATCCTCCTCTGTCAAACATTTGAAAACCTGCTGCAAGAAGGAATCGAGATCATCCAGAACATTTTGCTGCATGTTCCTGGCATCCACTGCCTGCCTCGACACAAACACAACGCTGTCGTCACTCGCGGAGTTTGTTATAGGGCACACCAAAGTTGGATTTCAAAGAAAGCTGAAAAGTGGGCTGTTTTGTTGGGTTCTTTCAGTTAGATCCAGTTTCATTTACTATTTGAATGTGGGCATTTACAGTGTATGAACACATACACACACACACAACGTATCCTGGAACTGTAGGGCAAAACCAAAGCCAGATTTATTTCTACATATTCTAATATCCTAATATTCACGTACTCCTTTAAAAGAACAAGCAACTTTGAAAGAGGCAAACATGAAGTATTCCCTCCTCCCCAGCTACTTCTTTTTTCCCCCCAAGGACCGCTCAGTATCTTTATCATTTCAGTCACTAATTGAGTTCTCTGCAAACTAAATAGCGCTTTTTTTCTCCTACTAATGTTCCCCTCTTTTCCCAGGAAATCCTTATTTCTGTCAATTAGCATTAGCTCGCTTAAAAGGGAGGGCACAGCGTGAATTCAACCAAAAGTCACAACTTCACCCAGTTATGCTTCAAAGTTGAGTTTCCACGAAGGTTCAACCCTCAGCTTTCTGAATGAACGTGCCTAATAAATCATTCAGCAGACAGAAGAGCTACACTTCTTTTGTAAACCCAACCCTTTCCCATACATAAAACCCAGCACTAAAAAGCCATCCGAACACTTATTTCTACTGTACATGAATGTACAGGGCGCGTTTTCCTTTGAAGAAAGAGGACTCAGTAAAGCTGTAAATGGCAGATTACTGCAAGAGGCTGAAAGGCTGCTAAAAGGATGCCGTATGTACATAGCCTGCAGCAAGGACTGCTGCATGGGAAATAAAGCCACAGAGGGTGCAGTCCTGCCCAGTGGCAAGCAAATTCAGAATCGAGAGCCAGGTGCCTGCGACAGATTATAATACATCTTATAATACATTGTGTTAACAAATCCTAACGCCACCCTGCTCCAGAGCACTGACACCTGCAGGAGGACTCCACCCGGAGAAGTCTGCCACCTGAACCATCTCAGAGCACTTCTCTCTGTATGGTGGGCATGGTGAAGGCAAAGACCAGAGAGCAAAGGCAGGCAGAACGTTTGCTGGTTTTAGAGAAGCTCTTAGAACCCGTCACTCAGCTGTTTCCAAGAAAATGTTATGCTCCAAAGAAAATCAATTAGACAGAGGGAAGATGCTTGGTAACAGCTGTGGGAGTGAGAACGATCCTGCACATGTTACGCAGACGCGTGGAAACATAAAAAGCAGAATGAGGAACTTGAACGTCATGCGGAGCACGAGGGAACAGAACAAATTTTTTTTATTATTTTTTTTGTCTTGAGGGAAGCAGCAATGCTGAAGTCCTGCCCTGGCAGTCAAAGTGAATACCAACAGCAGAGAGAAACAGATCAACCACAGAATGTGAGCGCCCATGAATGATCAGAAATGTAAACTACAAGGTACCGTTACAGAAGACACAACCGAGGAAATTCCTAAGGAATGATAAATCTATGAGTAAGTTATTTCGTTTTGTAACTCAACTGATGGTGTTTAAGGAAAAGCTACTGGAACACTGCAACACTAATAAAGAAAGACGGTTTACTAAACCATTTAAGTAGGTGTGAAGGAGTTCAAGATCTTTCAACATGTGACTGAAAACATCATGAAGTGGTCTGGAGAGCTCCAGCTTGCTTCAGGCAGCCTCACTGTCCAGCAGCAGCATCCAGACTGTGGAGCAGGAGACAAGGAAAGGAGGTTGAGGAGGCAATTAATGAAGCTTGTGATTAACAGCATTTCCCCATCTGTGATTTCTTTACTGCAGCACTCTGGCAATTTCACAGAACAAGGACCAAAGTGCCCCATAGCAAAGGAATAAGCTTCTTTGCACAGCAAACTATTCTGCTACAGAGATTTCCTTATATTCAGCTCAATTCTCTGCATGTGTTTATGTTACCAATGCCCTCTGCATCCCATCCTAAACTGCATCTGCTGCCAACAATCACACCCTTTAAATACATCTAAGAAGGTAGCAAGCACAGCTTTTCAGAAGGCAATCTACACGCTGTTGGGGATGATGAATTACAGCAATAAAAGTTGGCTCTAATATCAAATTAGATCCTGACTTATACACCAAATATAGTGCTTGAAGAGCACGCCTCAGAACATGGATGGTTTCCCAAAATGCTGATCAGTGCTTTTGAAAACCAATGCTTTATGAATGACTAAAGCAAATCTAGTCATACAACCTACGAAAGCACAGCAGGGCATCCAAGAAAAAAAATGACTAACAACTGTTTAGTTTAAAAGGAAAGTCTCCAGTCCTTTTAAACCCCGTAAAAAGAATAATCTGGTAACATGTTTAGGAAAAAGGCAGCAAGAAAAAAGGAGAAACTTAACTGAATTTTAATGGAAGAAGAATCACTTCAGCACTTCTCAAAAGGCTGGGGTTTATTTTAACCCCCAAGCTGAATAGGCTGATGATACAACTACAGTGAATAAAAAATAGCTGTCAATTTCCTAGCAGAAACCTCAGAGCATATACTTAAGGCTACATTTCCACCTTGATTAATAGGTAAAATGGGGTCTGTATTCAGGAAGTACCAGAACAAGAGAGACAAGAAATAAGAGAGAACAACAGGAAGAAACGGACAGGAGGCAGTAATGAATAATCTACCAGCTTTCCAAAAATACACTGCATTATCTCATCACCAAGTATTTCTTACACATCCCCCGTACTTAATACAATCTTGTATGTGGTGTGTGCAACCACCTTCAGCAGAAGCTGCCTGTGCCTTGCAAAGTACCATAACAAGAAAATCCACCTGTCCACAACGTCTGAGGTGGAACAGTTGCTCCTACCTCCACAGGAGAACACGTCTCTTGGCATTAGTTCAGGTTGTGCACCTGACAGTTGAGTCCACAGGCAGTTTAAGCGTTCTCCTGTGAACCTGTATACAGAGTTTCCTCTTGTCCCCTCACACTGCAACAAGAAATTTTAAGAGCTGTCAACCACAACAATTAGTAACAGCACTTGAATTTAAAGGAAAAAAGAGAGAAAGAGAAAGAAACCAACTTTTATACAAAAGTAACTTCAAGATTTTTTTTTTTTGGTGAAAGTTAGATTGTACATTACACTTCAGCATTAGGAAAAAAAAGTTCTGTTGTATGACGGGTAAGAGACACTGTAATGCCATTTTGATCCCTGGATCTAGAGCACTCAGCAAGTCCCTAAACAATTGCTCCATTCAAGTGAAACCAGGACTGTACCACTGGAGTTGGTAAAAATGCAATAAAAATATCAGCTACCACATAGTGGGTCACTTCATTAAGGTCAAAATGGGAAGCCCACTTGATCATTATCTGGATGCAAACTGTTTTTCTATCAGAAGTCAGGTGTCTCACTTTTTAGCAAAAGAGGAATTTACCAAAGCTTAATTAAAATCATTTATTCTCTCTGCCATGAAGAAAGGAATTCGACTTGCGATGCAGACAGCAAATTCAGGCGTTCCCAGTTCTAGTCTGCAACACGTTCTTCTTCACTGAAGAAAGGAAAAAGATTTTGTACGTCAGCAGTGCTCATATCCCTAGGACACAAGTAATTAACTCTGAAGGTAAGCTACCAAATGAAAAGATAATATGCAATGATAGGCAAGCAAAACAAGAAGGTGGGAAGGGAGCAAGCTTCAAATAAAATTAAACTGAAATATGGCAAGGATCACAGGAGGTATGTAAGAATAACAAAAGGAATGGATTCCTGCCGAGGAACAGCTGTGAGCTGGAGGAGGGAGGGAGAAAGTCCCCTTAAATCTGCAAGTTACAGCCGTGCAACAGAAGTCAGTGATTTGAAGGGCCTAAGAGGACCAAAAAGGTGCACCTTATCCGAAGAAAAAATTAAAAAAAATCCAGTGAAGACTGAATGAATTCACTTCCAAGTCATCAGCAATTCACCGCTTTTCAATGTTTCAAAAATATATTTGCAAGGATAAACTGCTTTCACCTTCGTGAATTCACTGTGGGGAGCTGCCTATTTATTAACACAAAATTACCATCTTGTACGCATGAATGTGGTGTCTGCTGACTCAGCCTATTTATTAGAAATGAGAAGCCAAGACCTGAATATGAAAGAACACTTCTGAGACGCACAAAGCATTTTGCTACAGTGCACAAAGCTGCGTAACTTCGTGGTTATTTCTTTACCACCTGCTTCAAACTGATCCAACAAGGCTGCGCACACATGGATTCAGATAAACTAGTCACAATGCACGACAGCTCTGTAGGGAATTCTGTAGCGCCCTGCTCAATTTTAACATTCGGTGTGCTTAATCCCAGAAGAAGAAAACAAAACAGATCTCTTCCTCTGAAAGAGTTCCCCCCGCATGCTCCAAGAACAGCAAATTTCTTGTCCATAGTTGGCCCACGGAGACACTTCTAAAAAGGACTTTTCCAGTTTTTCCTCCCACTTTCGTCATCATTCACCTGTGTCAACCTTCCCAAAGCACAGCAGCTCGCATGGCTGCAAATACGTCCTCTGCAACTTCTCTTTGGTGATTCTGGCATGTGTGCAGCCGGTGAAGTTACAAGAATGACAGCCAGCACTGCACCAGTGCCACAGAAGTGCCATGGAAGTGGAAGGGAAGGAAATGCCACGGTTAAAAAAGCAACACACACAGATATGACAAAGCACTGGACCCTTACAATCCCACCTCATTACATTTAAAGACTAGAGGAATAAAAAAAAAATCTGTGAAAAGTAATTAAATTTTATTTGGCTATGGCCAAAACCAGATTCTACAGCATTTCAATACAGACAGCCCACAACATCCCTCTCTGCACATTTGAAAAAGACAAAAACCAAACAGCAAGTTCACTGTGCCTTGATTTTAATACGAAATGCCTTAGTTTACAAATGCTAGAAGCACTTCAAAGCATATTCTGTGGTTTAAGTTGATTTGTGGGTCAAAGGCTTATTGATAGCTTTGGCAGCAGAATCTCTGTTACTGCTCGCTACATAAGACTTAAGGTGGCATAATTAAATGCAGCAATTTACTTCTCTAAGCCAAACAAGCAGCTTCACTCTGCCAGCCTTGGGCATGATGTTATCACACTTGTGACTCTCAAACCAAATGCTTCTGTATTTCATCCTTTTTCAATCAAAAAAGACGTATCTTGCAGGACACATACACCCTAAGTTTTAAGTGGGACCCCTGGGCTGTCCTTACCACAGTTCCCCGTTGCCATGATGAGATCCTAAATTCAGATTAAAAGCCAAGCTACGTCACACCTGCTCAAATCCTCCCCTAAAAGCGATCCTTGTTCCACCACCCTTCTCATCTGACAAATGTAAACAGCTAATTGCATAGCTCCACTTACATTGCAAACACAAAGAGAGAAGAACAAACAAGGGAAAGCAATTGTGGCATAAAAACAAACAATTAGGAAGCAATTAAGACCGGACATCCACTGCCATGCAGTACACACAACTTTCACACAGAACAAAGCCACTCTTGGCGTGTTTGTTTCTTCACTTTAAACTGAAGCTTCCATGTGGAGAGAGAAGCACCCGAGAACATCTGCAAGTGTCAATCCTTCACTTCACCAACGAGGTGCACCCCAAAACAGCCTATTAGTGGAAAGACTTCTTTTCAAGCCCAATTCCAAGCACCTTGCAGGCTGAGTGGGGTCTGCCCAGCTCTGTTACTCAGAGGCAGACTCATTCTTTCCGACACGAAGCCAGTGCCTGCGTAAACCGAGCTCTGCAGTCCCCTACTGCCGCCCTTACCGATAAGGCAGCAGCACTCCAGCACTGCTGGCTCCAATTCTTCGTTTGCGTTTCATGGTATGCAAATTTGGTCAGCTGCTTTTAAAAAGAAAAGAATCCTCCTCCCTGGCTTTTGCCATGTCCACACACTCCTGCTGCTTCCACTACTCCAGCACCATCCCCTAGTCTCGCTACACCATCACCCCCAGTAGCTAAATTAGCAGAAAACTAATCCTGCCAAAAAGGAATTCGTAGTTTTCTGCTGTTTAGCTTCCTCAACCAGCTCGTAAGAAAGATGACAAGTGCATCAGCACACTGCACGCTAATAAACTGTTTTATGGTCTTTGGCAAAGACAAGCGAGGAGGGGAGCGCACTTTAAGTAGTGTTTTTCAGCAGTCTGAGAATTGGAAAATGACTTGTACTACAGGTAGTGCAAGGGGAACACGGACACTTCCGTGTGAGCTGTAATGCTGTATTCATCACCATGGTTTCTGGAAGCTTGCTGTTCTTTGGTTCTCCCTTCCTTAAAAGCGATGAGCTGCCAGCCAAGGGGCAAATCTCTTGACAGCAAGCCTTTCAAAACAGGAATTAAACACAGAGTTAACACTGCAATTGGAACGATGTGCTTGAACAACATGACACACCAGCTTCAGATGAGAGTGTGTATTTTGACAGCCGACCATTCAGTGAAAAATATAAGCAGCTAAAAAAAAGAGGGGAAAAAAAGAAAAGTAGAAAAACTACTTCCTGTGTAGTTCAGGGTCACAGCTGAATCCATATGAACTCTACCTCTAAAGAATCCTTCTGGGTTCCTCAAAACTCAAAATTACAGTTATTAAGGCCTAACAAAAATAAATAAATCTTTAAAAACTTGGCAATACGTTTTGCAATCCCCTCTCTGATTTACTCATAGGCAAGCTGAAACCTTTAATTCCCAGTAATCTTCAAAAAAAAAAAATAAAAGAATTGAATGCATCAATTTTGTGGTAAGGCAACATATTCATGTGTCCAAAGCCTTTACCCTGATCTCTTCTCTAGGAACCCAGCCGGCACAGCAGTATTACACTAGTCAAAGCAAAGAACAGGTCACGCTCTCTCCTGTAAAACCTGTATTTTAAAATAAGGAGAACAAAATCATCTGATGTTGGACAGGCATGCGTGCCGTTTCTAACAGTCTGTGAATGCCTACACATTGATTTTCAGTGAGTGAATTCCCCGTTCAGAGTGCCTAACAGTCTGCTGTGGGAGTCCTTGCTCGAGAGGAGAGAAACACATCTCCAGCTTTTAATTACAGAAGGAGCACTCACGAAGCACTCAGCTGCTCTGTTGGACCAGAGTAAGCTGAGGAACTCTGCCCACTTTAAACAGCTTTTCCAACAGGTTAAGTAGCAGCAACTGAGCATCGAGGAAAGCTAAAGGAGAAAGAAATAGCCATGATGTTCAAGAGCAGGAGCAGGCAGGGAAATCGGGAGGGCCATAACGCTCTTAAATCCGGAAACAAAACCACCAGCTCTGATTTTGATGCTGTTCCACAAGAGACGTAAGGGAAAGAGGAATGTCCCACTGCACCTTCCCCACATATTCAGACACACAGAAAGTCTGACTTCAAAAAAAAAAAAAAAAAAAAAAAAAAAAAACAACCAAAAAGCACACCACAACAACCCCCACACAGAACAAACTGCTAAAGGCTCTACCATACCGTGTTAGGTAGCAAAGAGCACATCTTTCCCCTCTTTGGTTTACAAGTTCAGTTTGATTCATAAACCAATTCCCCCCTCAAACAAGGGCTACTCATCCCCACCATTACGTGGCGTTTCCATCAGCTCTTACTCTGCCAAGGTCTCACCACTTATGAGTGCTTAGACAAATCCAGTATTAAGAAACTCCTGGAACACCATACATCGGAATTTTCTGAGAGGGATTTACAGACTATGCAGACAGCTTTTATTAAAAAATCAATAAAAAAATAGGGTTTCATAACACCAATAATAAAAAAACTTTCCTTTTAAAAATAAATTACTTTTATCTAGCTGCTTTTTTACATAAGTTTTGCCAGCGTAGGATAACACCAGCGTGTTACCATATGGCACGCCTACCAGAACTATCTTTTTTTTTTCGTGGAGATGTAAGCTACAGTACCTGCAACTAAGCTGTAAGTTCTTTTAGAGAGAACTTGTCAAGTTGATTTTTTTGGAACTAAAGATATTTTCTAGTTCAATTCCCATTTCAAAATTATTTTATTTATTTTTTAATGGATCACCTATTAACCATTGCAGAAGTCCATAAGAAGTGTTTTCAGAAAGGAAGAAACTGATCGGAAAGAGAAGATGGTGACACTGAGAATAACAATTGCTGTCCAAACCAAGTTGTATTAATTCAGTGACTTGTCTCAAAAGACACCCTTTTTATAATGTTATCCATAGCGAGAGAAGACAATGGTTTCCCTTGATTTTTCTCCCCATGTAGCTTTATATGTCACTGGCCCTAGCAACAGAGAAGAATAGCAACGGATTCGTCAGTGGACAAGGACCGTGCAACCGGCTTGCGAGGGGGGCCCCAAGCACCCTGTGTTATCCAAGCACAATCACCCTGCTATTTGACAGCAAACAAAGTCTGCGAGCAGAACGTGGCTTTTGATACCGTACTCGAGTGTCAAGCTGACAAACTGCAGCCAAGTGGCTGATGATAAACCTGTGTGACAGGTTCATCGTCATTCAGAAAGTGTTTCTAAACACTGACAGCCCTGAGCTGCTGCACTTCTACTGCGCGTTCAAAATCGCGAGCCTGTTCACAAAAAGAGAACAGGACCACACAGACAAAACACAACTTTGTTACCTCCAGACCAAGGAAACTTGCGGTGAAAAAGGGAGAAAAAAATGCTCTGAAAATATGTTTTAGAAGTACTATGAAAATGTGAGGGTTTTGCAACACAAAATAAAAGTTTGAACTACTACATCAGTAAAAGTGTAAAGATGTCTGACCGCTATCACCAAATAGCTCTATCAAGATAACATGAAGTTGGAAAAAAGGTGATGCTGACTTTCTGGACACTAAAAAAAATAATCAGTACTTGCAAGTAACACACACAGCCTTCCTGGTCTTCCCGAGGCCTGCTGGGCATCTCAGGAAATTGTTTTGTAAAAATCCATTTCTAAACTGCAGATGAGCAAATGAGGTGTCGTTGACCATGCTCTGCCAACAACAGCTGTGACAGCTTTGCCAGCATTTCTCGCTTTGCCATGCAACAACTTCAGTTTCCATTTCTATTTTTCAACCAGCGGGACTACTGGAAACAATGGAGGCGGGGGGGAGTGGGGGGAAGGTTTGCTTTCCTAGGTTTCAGAAGGGTCTGGAAAAAGCAACAAAAATCTCATTATTGCCTGTGACGGAGGGTGGAGGGTTTCATGCTTTTCCGTTACCAGTTAGCCAAATGCCACGGAGCGTGAGGCTGCCTAATTTGCAAACCAGACTCCCAGGACACCGTCGGCTGAGAAACCCTGTCCCCCTTCCCCATTGCAGCAGCTGAGAATGATGACGGAGGGGGACAGCTGGGCTTCTCATTAGGAGCAGCGCTCCTGGAGCCGCGGACGGTCAATTTGTGCCCACCTCTGACTCGCAGCCCCAACCCTGCAGCTGAGAGGAGTCTTTCAAATCCCTCGTGGGGCACGGCAGCGTGAGTGCAATTACAGGCAAGCTGCTGTGGTGCAGCAGGGTTACAAGAGAAAGGCCAGGCAGAGGTTCAGAGGATGGTAGCTGGCGGTGGTGTTACCCGTCCTCACGCAGAGCCCGGTCGCTGGTGAAGCGTCTCCTCGGGAAGCAGGCTGCTGCTACAGCTGGTGGTGATCAATATGAGCCTGTACCAAGTGTCAGAGGTTTTGGCAGCAGTCCCGCTCGCTGCTCGCACGGCACTCGGCGGGGCAAGGGCCTTGGGCGAGCTTCGCCCCGCCAGGGCTCCTTTTTCGGCCGCTTGCGTTTTCCCTGCCTTCCCTAGAGCGCATCTCCTCTTTAATTAATAGGTCACTCAACCGGTTCGCGGTAATTGTCACAAGTACCTCGTCTTTTGTCCCCACGGGGAGGGACCGAAGTTCAGCCGGTTGTTGTCTACGAAGCGAAACTGCGAGATGCCGGCTCCTGCGCCCCTCGCCCCTCGAGGAGCTTTTTAAGGCCGCGGCCAACGACCCCCCCACCACCACCCCCATTAGCGCCATCCACCCTGCCGGGCAGCCTGAGCCCGGAATTAACTTTGAACCGCTCTGCGGAGTACAAATAACGAGGGGAAGGTTAAAATTAAAGAGCGGAAGATTGGTGTTTTCCCCACGAAGCCTGCCCTCCGCCTTCCTGCTGCTGCCTTGGGGCCCGCGGCCGCCGTGAGGGGGGCACAAAGGCAGCGGGCGGCAGGGGACGAAGGGAGGCGCGGAGAGGGGCCCCTCGCCTCGCCCCCAAATCCCCCTCCCCGGCCGCGGTTACTCACAACAAGAAGCTCATGGCGATGGCGGCGGAGCGGGACCGGCGGCTGGGCTGGGCTGGGCTGGGCTCGGCGCGGCTCCCAATGGCAGCGGCGGCGGCGGCGCAGGGCGGGCGGCTGCGGGGAGAGCGCCGCGGGGCGGGGACATGGCGACACCGCCTCCCCTCACGGCTGCTGCTGGCCCCTCTCGGTTGTTCGGGGGTCCCCCAACCCAAGGGAACGACCCCGTCTCCAGTGCCCCTCACACCTCTCCCCTCACACACAACGGCCCCCGCCGGGCTCTGTCCCCCCCCTGCAGCCCCCGGGGACCCAGATGGCACCGGGCACGGACAGACAGCATAAATGTTGTGACAGCCTTGGCAGGAGAAATCCTTTCTGCTCTGTGCCCTGCCTCGTGTACCCTGTCCTGTGCCAGAAATCGAGCATTCCCTGGCAAATCTGTGTGGCCTGTCACACCTGTGTGAAGTGGAAATGTTGACATTTCTGTCAGTGAACCCTCAGCAGGGCAGCCCCCTGGTTTTTGTGGAGATACATGTGTGGTGGTAGCTTCTGGGCAGTATATAAGAGCCCCACAGTTACTTACCAATGCTGTGGAAGATCTGTGAAAACTGCTGAAGCACTATGGCCTGCCCGAACCCCTTTTCTACTTCAAATTGTTTCCCCAACATCCTGTGGAGCGAGCCTGTGGGATGCAGGAACAGAGCGGTTTGCTTTACATTAGCATGTCGTGTCACATTACAGCAGAATTACTTATCCAGATTGCCCTAAAAGGTCAGTAAGTGACATTACCCTCATTATCCTCACCTTGCCACAAAAGGGTGCAGCTACCTAAACCCACAAGTAGCCACCAAGGTCATAAAAGGAATGGGGAGATCATAACTTCTGCCCTCTTCACTAGAAGTCGTGACTAAACAAACATATCAAAATGGCTTCCAATATTTCAGAGGTATCACTATTTGATTTTCAAACAATCTTTAACTAAGCTGACTGGGGCCAGCTAAGGAATGACACACCTCAAAACTGAAGATATGGGCAGCTGCAAACTCCTGAGGTAAAAAAAAAAAAAAAAAAAAATCAATCCAGTCCTGCCTTCAAACTCTTGGCAGGTCATCAACACCGCCTTCACCCAGCCTCTGCCCTGAACTGCCTCACCCTGCACAGGTGTGGGTTAAAACCCAGACGTCCTCCCATGCACAGGTATTTTACCTACAGCACTGTCACAGTATCATTCCAGTATGAGACGCTTTCAGAATAAATGCAACTGCATCTTCTCTGGCATTGTTCCACCAAATGCAATCCAAGGGAGCACAGCACATTGCAAAAGACTGCCCACGGCTCATTTGACACCAGATGACAGCTGCAGGCTGTGTTTTGGGGGTCTGGGACTACACTCCCACTCCCAAACCAGGAATGATGCTCTTTGGTCTTGGCTTGTTTCGATTGCTCTATAAGATCCAGAGGAAACAAAGCAGCATCCAGAATGCTTTAAAGTAAAACCTTATATTCAAATCCTACAAGGGCCACACATCCCACTGCAGATTTAGCCACAACCAAGTGTCACCTCTTGACAGAAGAAATGACAATCCCAGGGGGTCATTTCACATGAAAACCTGCTTCTTTTTAGGTCAGTAAGAACCCAGATGGATTTTGGAGAGGTGACAAGGCAGACAGCCTGGCTGTGTGTGAGGACCCTCCTGCCCCAAGAGGATTGTGTGGCTGCAGGCTACCCCACAAAGACTACGGCTGCAGGTAGGCCAGAGGAAAATCTGCTCTTGGATTCATTACAGGGTAAATTCAGTACATCCAAACACACTATAATCCCATACAACATTAAGTTTCTGTTGGCATGCCATGGCTTTCTCTCAGGTAGAGTGCCTTACGTGGTAACATTGAGAGCTGTCATATTCTCTTGTGCTTTTAAAAGCTGAACCTGCATTTTCCACATTCTGGCTCTGTCCTCCTGACCAGGTCCAAAATGCCAGGTCAGTACATTTCTAAGTGAATGAAAATTACACTAGTGTTTTTAGGACACTTTTAAAACCAAGTGTTTTACTGAGCAGCAGCAGAAGCTTAATTAAAAACCAGTTCCCAATGTTTGCAATTTTCCTTTTGGCCACATTAGTAAAAGCAGGCATGATATGAGGCTCGGGGCACTTTTTAGCAGACTTTGTCAGACTAAGTTGAACATGTAAATCCAACTCAAAAACACAGTGCTGACCTTTCGGACACATTCACGTTGGGACATGAATAACCTGCATTCTCTTTATCCACCCATACGCTTCCTTCTACCCACAGAACATTTCATTTTAGTGGCAAGTTAAAATTAAATGCCTGCTACTGCCACAATCAGTAGGAAACACTTTGCCTGTGTGGCTGAAAGGAGAAACAGTTACGTAACGTGTACAGTTGATGTCTCAAATTAGTATTGGTCTGCTCACGATGGCTAAGGGCCACGTGAAGTGCTCACTTCAGACACTGCCGATACAAGGGACTGGCAGCATGCTGCAGTCTTACGTAAGGATCGAACTGCTCAGTGGTTCAAGACACAGCGAATGTACCCAAGCCCTGACGTCTGTCATTTTGGTTTATCCATTATAATGTAGAGCTTAAAGAATTACCCTGAAAAGGCCCTCAAGCTGAAAAAGCTCTTTGGTCCTGAACTGAAGTTTGTAGCAAAGATTATAACACAGCTCAGTAAACACAGAACATTTAGGGTGAAAAAAAAAAAAAAAAAGTTCTAAAATTAAGAGCTGAATCCTTACTATATATGGACTACAGATAGGGAAGCAATTTTATTTTGAAACGTAAAATGTCTCTAAATACTAAACTCTGTAAGTATTCTCTCCATATTCTAGATTAAACTCATCTAGCATCTGATAGTTTTTTCCAATCAGATAGTTGTCTGTGCATTAAAGTAAAGGATTTAATTTGTGTACGAGCAATGCCTAGAGGATTAACTATGGAAATGTAGTGAAGCATTTAAGTATAAATATCAGATTTACCCTGTGATCTGTACTATTCTTTACAAAAAACACAACAGAACAAAAAACTGCAGGAACTATGAGGTATCACACAGCAGTCCTGAGAGCTGCCATAATCATGGAGCTGCAACAGTATATCCCATCAGCTTTGTTACTGCTGGACTGCAGAAAGAGAAATAAATACAGCACTCTGGGGCCTTCCGTGCTGTTACAGTACTCGCACATATGTAATTCCTGATGCAACTTTTGTACACAGTTGTCTCAGAAATCAGTGATTTGTGCAGAACCTTCTCCAGAAATTTCAACAGCATATGGGACATGGACACCATCTGCAGAGGGTTCCCAGTACTTTAACTTCTCCATGCAAAATACGCTCTTCCTCTTTTCCAGTCAGCAGCCTCACTCAGGCTAAGCTTGTTATCTCCTGCTGAATGCTGAGAGGGTTGTACTTGTACAACTTTGTAATGGGCTCATCTTCCACAGAAAGCGAGGGAAGGCTTGAATAACTGCTTGAATAACTTAAAATAACAATTTCAGAATACACTCCAACAGAATATGAAGTCAATTTTACTTGATGACAGATCACAGTGATAAACAGTGTATCCCAACACTAAATATTTGTTTTAGTATGAGCTGACTGAACAAAAGAATAGCTAGTTTAAGTTATTTTTAACAATAATCTTTTTAATGGTGAACATTAAAAGAAATAGTATCTTACAAGGCTGGAAAAGGCTGCTTGGTCAACAAACAGCATGGAAGGGGCATCTTCTTAGTCTCTTTATTTTTCCTTAGTGTAACTGATTTCCTCTGGTAAGTAAGATTCACTCAACATCACTACCGAAGAGTGAATAAATGCAAGTTCTATCGTCCTAGGATGATTTTCTTCTTTCCCTCCAGTTCCTGTTATCAGCAGTGCAGAGATTTTGCTCCCTCGGGCTTGCTGAAGCCCAGAGATTCCTGGAAAACGTCACTGCAGACAGATGCCCAACAAAATGGTGCCCTCTAAAGGTAACTCGCACACACTGACAAGCTACGGGACACAGCAGTGGGCTGTTTCACTGAACTTGGGAGGCAGGTGTTTCGGGGGTAAAGTGAATAGAAGACATATCTCCGTTGAGGAGAATCAGCCTTACCCCTTGTCTAGATCACAAACCTTCAATAAACATCGATCTGCATGAACGAGGAATGCACACAGCATTCACTTGACGTGTAAGATTCACTGATCTGCTTATTCAGTGACAATTTACATACAGCATGACAGCTAGCCTAGAAAAAGAAGCGTTTGAGAGGAATTACAGTAATTAATTTTTGCACCGGTAAAGTTTTCTCATTTAAAGAAGGTTTTAAAGAGAAACCTGAAGTTTAGGATATGAAAAATCTTGAAGGTGAAACACTTTGGTACCACTAAATGAATAGACGTTACTTGGAAAATAAGTATATGATTCGCCTTGAAAATTAAGAATAAAAAATTGAATGCTATTGCCAAGAGATCATCTTTTAATATTTTAATGGTGTTTAATAGTCTATAAGAGTCTCTGAAAGAGTTTATTGCATGAAATAGTTTATAAAAGCAGCAGCTGCCAACAATGAGATGACTTAGAATAGGTTGTTTACAGTTTCAAAACACTGATAAGAAATGTTCAAGGCTTCTGAGATATTCATGGGTTGGCAGTACTACACGGTGAAAGACTTCTATTGAAATCCTGAGACACTTGGATTGATAGCTCGTGACGGCTCGATAACACAACGCTTGAGGATGCCAAGACTGGAAGTAGAGGATGCAGGACAGCAGAGGACCATCCATCACTGCCTCCCTGACCACACGACAGGAAGGTTTGGCACCTTGTCTTCCCAACAAACTGCCCAGAGCCCCTGCACCTCAGCCTCCACACTTTTTTCGTTCCCTTGGCTAATCTGTCACCTTGCTGCTCTCTTCCACAAAAAGATTAAGCTTAGAAGGGACCCATGGAGGCCACCTGCTCCAACCACTGCGCTCAGGAAGAGGCAAGGAGCACACGTACCCATCTTTTTTTTGTTGTTTTCCCTTCCTAACATACATTTGCTAAGGACACCCCCACACTCACGGTGCCCCCCCCCCTCCCCTCACGCCACCGAGCGGGTCCCGGCTCCCGCCCCGCGCTGCCGGCGCCTCCTGGGTAGTGAAGGCGGAGCCCCCCCGGCCGTCGCCCCGCCTGCCCATGGCCGCCACCGCAGTCGCCCGCCGCGGGCTGGCCGCGGTGCTGCTGCTTGGCCGCCGCCGCCTCCTGCCCGTCCCATCCCCGTCCCCGTCGCCCTCCCGCCGCCTCCTCCTCAGCGCCGCCGCCGCCTCCCTCCGGCCGCTCGGCGCCGCCGCCCGCCGCTGCAGCCAGGTAGGGGCGGGCGGGAGCGGGCCTAAAATGGCGGCGGCCGCGGGTGAAGCGTGAGGCGAATGGGGGGGGGGCGCCAACCGCCAGGGCTGCCAAGGGGAGCGCGGGTGGCAGGCGCTCGCCTTTCCCTTTCTCCTTTATTATTTTTAAAAAAGGTGTTTTTGGGGTCAGGTTGTAGGCTCGCCGTCCCAGGAGCGTCAGCTGTCGGAGCAGGACGCGGAGGCACCCAGGGGAGAAAATGAGGAGGCCGTTTTTCTCGTCAGGGCGCAGGGGTTCCCCTTCTCCTGCTCCGAGGAAGACGTGGTTACCTTTTTTGAGGGTAAGGGAGAACATTTACCTGGGTAATGGGTCATACAACCTAATGGGTTATACAACCTAATACCTGATCATTAGTGGAAAAAAAACAACTTACAGACCACTGCTCAAAGCAAGATGGGTTCATCACAGTAACTCACACACATAAAGCCAATGATCAGCTTCCAGGATACTGTTAAGCATCTGGTCGTCTCCCAGCAAAGTGTTTCACGTGTAGTTGAGCACATCTTCCCCTGCTTGCTCTGTGTTTCAGTAATAAAGTTACACTGATCCGCGTTTAAACACTTTACTGGAATACCATTATGGTTGGTTTCCATTCCCTCCCCCCTTCTTTTTGATCAAAAAATGATGCTTACTGGGGGAAACTTCAGAGCCGCTTGCCAATGCTGATGAGCACGCTTTTGGTCAGCTTTGTGAGGCAGATCCTCCCATACTGTAATGTTAAGATGCATCTCTTCAGCGTAAGTTAAGTGATCAAGTTTTTAAGGGGTTTAATAACCTGCTGAACTAAGCTTAGTCTCTTTGAACTCCGAGAGAAAGGAACGTAGAACAGGCAGAGCATAAATGATTGAAAGGTGCTATAGCATTTGTTCAAGATTTCAAATACCTCAAAAACAAATTTTACCAGCAATACGAGGATATTTATTACCCAGTTATACAGCTGTGGATGCCATGGGATGCCAAATCTCCTTCTCAGCGAGAAGCATTGTGTGTTAAAGCTAGTGGTAGAAATGAGAGTTTCCTAACCTGTGCTTCAAGACAGGCGAATGGCTCCATACAGAATTTGCTGTTTTAGTCTGGAATCAAAAGACCCCCCATGGTTGATACAGTTGCGTATGTTTCTGTATCACATGTTCCCTGATTTCTAGGCTGTAGAATTCGGAACGGTGAGAACGGCATACACTTCCTCTTAAACAGGGATGGGAGACGCAGGGGAGATGCCTTGATTGAGTTGGAGTCAAAAGCAGATGTCCAGAAAGCCTTGGAAAAGAACCTGAGATACATGGGCCCACGCTATGTGAAAGGTGAGTTGGAAACAGAGGTAGAATTGAAGGAAACACAGTAGAGTGGATAAGAACTGCTTGAATACCAAGACAGGCTTGTGCCGGGGAGACAATCAGGGACAAAACTAGTGAAAAAAAGTGCCATGAAGTCAAAGCTTCCTGGGCTGGGCAGAGAAAAGCAAAGCACCTTGTGACATGAGGGGCCACACTGGGGGGACCTTTGATTGCATGGGGGGGAATGGGAATGAAGGTGCATGCATGGAGGGAAATGCTGCTTTAGAAGAAGGTGCCTGCAGAGTGCTACCTTCTGTAAACCATGAAGGAAAACGTGTTTTTTGCCTATATTCCTTGCAGTTTTTGAAGTACATGATAGAGATGTAGAGGGCTTACTTCAGAGTCTGCAGAATGAGACGCAAGCCATCAGCGATGGAGTCGTACTACTCAGAGGCCTCCCGTTCACCTCCACTGAGGATGACATTGCAGAGTTTTTCTCAGGTAACTCAAAATAGTTTTTACTCTTGTTTATAAGGTATTATGTGCTCCAAGTTCATGCTCAGCTAGACAGTCATTCCCCTAAAGGAGAGCTACAAGAGCCACATGCAGCCATGAACACCTTAGCAGCGTAACAGGTTGCTATCCCCCTGCAGTTAGAAGGCAACTAAAGCTTTATTGAACAGCCTTCAAGATTATCAATTACCTTTGACTTTCTGCAGGTCTAACCTAGCTTTGGGACTTGCAGCACTAAATTTTAGGGGAAAAATAAGTAAAGGTAGTAATCTAGGTTCAATTTACTTCTCTTGAACTGCTACCAGCACGTAATTTGCCATAGAGGAAGAAGCATGCCTGTATTACAGATAAAGTACAAATGAGTGCAGCATGGGGCCTTTCAGCAGTATAATCGTAATAGAACACGCATGTCAATGTTTAGAACTCAGCTAATTTTTTTTGTTTGTTTCAAATAATGGCTTGTTTGTGGTTGTGAATAGTTACTACACAATTTCTCAGCCAGTCAGCTACTGGACAGGATGTTTCCCCCCTGCCCTCAGGGCTGGAGCAGGCCAGGTGGCTGCTACATACACTTACTAGGAAAGTAGGAAAGAAGCCGTCCTGCTGTTTGCAGAGTTTACTTTTTTAGAAAAAAGATTAGACTGTAGAGTAAACCAAAAACACTTGTTCTCATGTTTCTGCCACCCCAGGTAAGCATGCACGCAGTTCTCCAGCATTAAGGCTCATGATAGTCAACATGATGCCAAAAGCAAGGGCTGCTGATAGTAGATTTCTGAACTGATCGCCAGCAGTTAAATAATGTTTATAATCAATCTAGCACAGAGCTATCACAATGAGGTACCTAGGAAAGCATTTTGAAGTTGCTGTTTCTTTGAGAGCTGTTGAGACCATTCCAGAAGGTCAAAAAAAAAAACCAAAAAAAAAACAATAGAAGATTACAAAAGCAACCACAAATGTTGGCTTTCAAAAGTTCACAGGTGTAGGAACCCAGCCCAGTATGCACTGGTATAATCACTGATTAAGGTAGGACTTGCAGCTCTTGGTCTATATTGTGTCAGATACAACAAAATAATGGTTTACAGGCTCCCCAGAAAGATACTATGCACTTAAAAAAAAAAAAAAAAAAGGTTAAGTAAACTAGATTTTAGCTGGATTTTAAATAGAGAGGAAAAACAACCTGAATTAGAGAATATTTCAAGAGCATTTGTGCTCTGGACCTCCTTCTGTGTAGAATTTCCATTCATTTGTTGTTTTTGGAGTTACTTGAAGCCTGAAGTGGATTTGTTATTAGCAATTAAGGCTTCTGTGAAATGTAGCACAAGTCCTATAAACCAGAGGTTTTTTTTTTTAAAAAAAAAAAGTTAACAATACAGGTATACTTAGGCCAATATGGCCAGTTGTTGCAGGACTAGGGGCTACTGGATTAATTTGTCAAAAAACAGGAGTGAAAGGGAAGGGGTGTCCTTGAGCACAAGTTCCTAACACTGTAAATACTTCTTTCCCTCCTTTAGGTTTGAGGATAACTGACATAGCTTTTGTTTACCGTGGAGAAAGAAAATCTGGAGAAGCTTACGTGCAGTTTGCAGCTCCTGAAATGGCAGCTAGAGCCCTCTTAAAGCATAAGGAATACATGGGGAGTAGGTAGGTGCTTTGCTGTAGTTAACGGAGTAGAACAACTTGGTATGAAGCATGTGGCGTGACTTACAGCTTGCCCCTTAGCTTAAGGTACCACACTCATAGCTTTATTGAGGCACACGTAGAACCCAGTTTCTAGGATTCAAATTCCAGAAGGAATCGCAGTAAAATCTTGCTTAGAGTGTCAGACTGTTACTTTATGGCTTAGAACAAGTCCTTTTTTAATAGTGCCTTCTGAAGGACTCTGTTTCCTAAGCATTACCCCCTCCAGGGAGGTTTTCTGAGGAGCCTTGACAAAGATGGAGATGAGAACAGAAAGCTTTGTGCACTGTAGAACCACATTCAGCACTTACAGCTTAAGCAGATTTGGGGCTCTGTCAAAGAAAGAGTTATTCTGAAGTTCTCCTGAAGCCAGCCTCACCCTGCCCCAAACTGGGTGCTACCAGGTAGATCCCTCCTGCCCAGTCACAAGCGCACGGGGATCCTGCGCCTCCTACCAGGTTTGCTGTTGCCAAGGCTTCTGCAGTGGGGCCTGCAGCACAGGCAGCCCTTCCCTTCCAGCCAGCACTAAGCACAGTCAGTGTTTCCATGTGGATAGCACATCACACAGAGCACAACAACTCACCGCACCTCTGGCTTGAACCCATTGCTGCAGCCGACTGTGGTCAGGTACCAGCCTCCTTGGTGACAGCATTTGCCTGGGCTGTTCTCCTTCCTCAGGACTTCGCATTTAAGTGTGTTTCTCCAGCATGCTGAGGCCCCAGGCTATGTTCTTCCCACCTGAGAGCTTCCCTTGCCTTAAGCAGAAGTATTTATAGCTTTTTTTCCCCATTATCCCAAAGTATATTAAAAAAAAACACTCGTTTTTATGCTGGTTGGCTTTTAGAGTGCTCTCTGATAACTCCCTGATTTATTTTTCTGAATGCCAGATTGCAAGAAACCTCTCCCACCCTTTCCTTCTCACATACCCTAGGAAGGGCTTCCTTCCCTTCTATTCCTTTACTTCCTGTTTCAAGACTTCTTCCTTGTGTTTGTCCCCCCACCCATATTAATAGCAAACAGCTGCTCTGCAGGTGTGCTCAATAATTCCATAGGGGTGGCAGCTCCACACAATTCCCTACCCTCCAGGAGGGATTAATTAATTCCCAGCTTGCCATTAGGGGTTGTTTTAACCTTTCTTTCTGCATGACTAGCCAAGGAACTGAGTAGTTTCCAAACCTGCTGCCAATTAGCTCTGGTTCTTCCTGGGTCATTACTTTTGTCTAGAAAGGGACACTGCTGAGCCTGGGCATGTGGATGCTGAGCTGTAAGCGCTGCCTGGCTGTACATGGGGTGATGTCTCTTCCTGAGGCTGCTCCTTAGGCAGGGAGGAAGGCTGCCTCACTTGGATGTGCGCGTTCTCTTCTCCATCACATTGTTTCTGCCATGCTCTGGGAGCCACCTGCTTGGGTGCTGGGAGCTAAAACTGCTCAAGGCCCAGCTGACTGCTGTTGCCAGCTCTGAAATGTCCTCATAGGAGAGTCTGAACAAGGGGCTTGGGGGTGGGTGGCTAGAGATACAAGGTACTATCCTGTTAATGCTTTTATCTGCTTTGAGGTTGAATTTTTTATAATTTCTTTTTAATTGGGGATTTGGAGGATTTGAGACAAAGCAGTTTGCAGAGGTGTAGTGGGGAAAACAGCCTCAAAAGGATGCATGCTACTGCTGGAAAAAGATCGTGGTTTTGAGTAAAGCTGTATTTCTGCAGCAAAACATAGCTTTGGCTTGTAAACGTAGTACTTCTACAAAAATCTTGGGTAAGGCCATGAACTAAAGACTTTGTCCAGAACAAACTGGCTCACAATACTTGGGTTTATACAGGAAGGTGACTCTCATTGCCTGTTGAAAAGGGCTTTCATAGACATAACTGGACAATTTAAATGAATTCTTCAAGACCTTTGCTTGCCAGCTAAGCCAGAATTGTAACAGCTTGCAAAGCTCTCATACTTTGTGAGCACAGCTGAGCTGGGAAAACATCCGGAATTAATGGTACTTTCTGAAATCCTTGTGTTCTTTCTGGTGTGCCAAGGAGTGCCATGTAATCTTTTCCTTGTAATTTTAGGTATATAGAAGTATACGTAAGTAGAAAGCAGCAAATGCAAAGGCATGTGCCTTATCACAAGCAGATAGCGACCTTCCCCAGGCTGCGACGGGAGCTTGAATTGATTTCTGAAGCGAGGAGGTTGAGTGACAGTGGAAGCTCCGATGCCAAGAGACAGAACCAGAACCGTGAGTCGCACCCTGTGGCGCGTGTGTTGTTTGAGGCCCCTTTGTTTTACCCTCACTGCTGCTGTGGGCACAGCCATGTGAGGAAGGTGATAATTACAAGAGTTAATGATGTTTTCCCTTGATTCCCCAGAACTAGGTAATGAAGAAACAGAAAGCTCTGGGCACTGTTCAGAAACTGGGAGCACCTCATCATGGCCACACATTGTCCACGTGAGGGGTTTTCCTACCGAAACTAGAGCCCAAGACATAATAAAAGTGAGTAGCAGTGGACGTATGCATCAAGTTCAGTTGTAACTACTAATGTAAACCTGCCATCAATCTGTCCAGCTGAAATGACTGAAAGTTTTTGCTTTCTCTGTATCAGTCCTCAGTGCTGCGTGGCACTGAGCGTTGGGAAACTTGAACTGACATCGAATTGCTGAGGGACACTAAAAGGGTCACAGGCTCCCCCACGTGCCCTGCCTCATGGGTGCAGCGGTGATACCTGGGGAAGGTGACAGCTTGCAGGGCTGTGCTGAATGCCCACCAGCATGAACTGAGTGTCCTTTTGTACCCTTAGCTGAATTTCTGCATAACTGACTGTACAGAAATAAATTAAACATCAAATATATTTCATTTTAATAGTGTACGGTCACAGTGAGTGCACCCACATTTGATGCCTTTGGTTATGGTACAGAAGGGGGCTGTGGGAGGTTAGTTCTCCCTGTCAGGAGTTACCCTGACAGAGGGCAGGAGGCTGCACGCAGTGGGGCAGGCAGGTGTGCTCAGTGCCTAAGGTTGGACAAGCTTTGCGAGTACAAACAGGATGGTTTCTGGTAATTTTTTTCTGGTAATGTTCCCCCCCCCCCTTCCTTCCAGTTTTTCGCCCCACTGAAGCCCACAAGGGTCATGGTGGAATACAACTCCCATGGAGATGCCACAGGAGAAGCAGATGTGCATTTTGAGAGCCACGACGATGCAGTTGCTGCAATGGCCAAGGAGGGGACACGGCTGCGTGAGTAAAGAGGAAGGGGGACCTACAACACTGAGACTCCCTCCTCCTTGAACACTGCTTCTTGTCTAGCTACTTGTAGCATCCTGTGCAACAGGGTTGTCTTGGAACTAGAATTCCAAATTACCCTAAAATATTAAATTGGCTTTCTGGGAGATAAAAAGATGCAGCAGCTACAAGTCACTGAACGCAAATTGCCTCTCATATTGTTCCCTAGAGTGCGGTACCATTGAATTATTCCTGAATGAACATCCAAAGGCAGAACAAGACTGCTAGTGACAGGGGCAAGATTGCAGCTTTGGTGAGCACATCTTTCTATCCTATTGCTCCTGTTCTACTTTTAGCATGCTTGATACTTGGCACTTCACAGAGCTTCCAGGCTAAAATTGAGAGCAAGTGGCTGAGGCCGATCATCACAGCTAATCCGAGGGCAGGCCTCATGCCTCACACACTGGCCCATGAAGCTGAAATCCCCAGGGATAAATTCTTGTGGCAGAGGGGCAGCAGCTCTTGGCTGAGGTCACAGCCAGAGGCTGCTGCCCTATCCTGACACTGCAGCCCCACACAGAAACGTGCCGTGCTGTAGCTGAGGCCTGCTGGAATGTGCAGCAGTGCTTCTTCCCCTAGCTTTTTCCTCCTCCCCATGAAGCTGTCCTACTTTTCATCTGTTCAAGGTTCTGATGGGGCCATATTCCCTGGCACAGACACCAAGGAGTGGCTAAATATTTTTCTACAGTCACGGAGTCCCATCGGTGCAGCAGTGCCCAGAACTGTTCCTGCCTTTTGTGCTGGGACTTGGTCCCAGCAGAATCAGCTTCCCCTGTGTCAGATCAACTTCAGCACCACATGAAAGTTACTCACCTCTCAGAGGCTGTCTGTCTCAGCTTACCTTTTTACTGACATCTTCCACCACTGCTGAATTCTACAATTCCATTGTTGGTGACCATAATTTAGAATAAGATGCAGTGGTACATTTTTAAAAAAAGGACTGTAGTAAGGTGCAGTGAGGTAGTGATGGTTTTTATTTCTCCCACCCCTTTCTTTTTAGGCCAGAGTGAACACATTCCTAGGGTACATGCATAAAGCTTGTGTACGAGTGTCACTGCTCAATTAAAAGGACAAACTATAAAATTTAGTTTGGATTTATGTAAAAAGCATGTAATAAACTGTGTTGACATACTGGGGGAAGGTTGTCTGTCCTAAAAGTAGAAAAAGCTGTACTGGAGGAACAGCAAGTGCTACAGGACGGAGCGGTTCTGGCCTCCAGCTGTGCTGGTGTACAAAGCATTAATAAAACACCAGAATGGGCCGTTAACACCACCCAAGCAATTGAAGATGCCAGTACACAGAAGGCAGCAGGTGTGCTGTGTAGTGTAGCTAACACCTCGTCCCTCCTGCCATGCTTCTCTCGTTTCTGCATTGGCATCTGTTACTGGTTGTGAAATACTTTCATACCCACAGCCAAACCAGAAGGGAAAGCCCACTCAGGACGCAGGATACAGATGAGAAAGTTTTTATTGTTGCATGTGGAACAAAATTAACAACAGAAAAAGAGCCTTCTGCTCTGCCCCGTCCAAACGTGCAGGTACGAACCCCAAAATCCAGCATTACCTGAGCAAACATGCCTTTAATATTTGCAGCATCACCAAGTGTAACACCAGTACGTGAAAGCAGAGCCTTCCACCAAGACCAACCAGGGAGGCGGTGACTGTTGACGTGACTGACAGCCAACATGGTCGTGCTCTGGTCTTTCTGAATGCCAGTTTCTGTTACAGCAGCCGGAGCTGTATTTTGAAGGGTTTCAGCTGTCTTCGTAAAGGGCTGCTTGTTCATAGAGATCTCGTGTAACGATGAAGGACCTGCTCCAGAACTGTCCTGCTTTGTACACGAAGATGATCACAACGTTCACTACAAGCAAGCGGAGCAGCAGCCACTCCTGCTGAAGCAGCAGAAAGCTGCGTACAGGTCACAAGTAAGCTGTGATTCCAGAGCTGCAAAAGTGCTCGGACGCCTCAGCAATAAAGTCACTTCAGTAAGCGCCTGGTTTCCAGTTTAATTCTCCAGCACTGAAGTTGCATGGGTCAGATTTTCTCCTGGGGGATGAGTCACTCTGGGTTCGGGTGCAGGAATTTGCTATCCCCAGTGCGTACACCGTGTACACAAAGCTGCTAACAATAAATTCAGTATCTCGTGCGTTACCTATGGTGCCTCACCCCTTCAAAGCAAATGTTTGCTCACACTTAAAGTCTAGGCTTTTCCAATTTTAACACTATTTACATTTTTTTTTTTAACCTACTTTAGGGGATAGCAGCAAGGAAATTCACGTGGTAACTACCACAGGGGGACTAAAGAGCAGATAAAGGGAAAGTTGGAAGTTGCTCCCCTCTGTTTAGCGCTGTCTCTGAAGGGCACTAAGAGGAGTTGGAGAACTTGGGCGGCTGAACACACAGAGGCCTATGGGGAAGCAGGAAAGGGGAAGTTTTTGGTACCAACTCTAGCACCAAGCACATAAAAAACCTCAACTCTGACATTCTTTTTAGTGCAGTTCCAGCCAGTCTAGTGAATGGAAAATCCTCTCTGGAGCGTTAAACCACTACCCCCAATAAAATTTCTCCAAAATCAAATACGTTTGTCACATACAAATACATCAGTTCTCTAGAGATTACAAAACATACTGTGGCCCTAAAGACTGAAGTCTCCCAGTACAGAACAGACCAAATAAACTATGACATACTGCGTGCTTTACGAGGAAGCCACCACTGCTTTTTGAGAAATATGCAATTCCTTTTAACAGCAACAAAGAGATGTAGCATGAATCACAAAAACTAAACTGTGTTTGGATCAGAATTTCTCATAGGTGCAAAGAATTTAAACTCCGTATCACCTTCATTTTGATCTAAAGCAAAACCAGTGAAATACGAGCTGTGTTACAATGACAATTTCACGTGCACAACAGAGAGAAGAGAGGTGCACAGACATGGCCCTAAATCCTCTGTGTAACAGTATTTTGTATTTAAATATTTGTGACTCAAATCCCCCCAGGGATCAAGATAGGAAGCAGAGTTGCAGCCCTTCAGGCTGGCCACCATTTTGTGGCCGTGAAGTCACAGTGAGGGTCTCTGGTCAGAGATGACTTAAAGCACTTCCCTGCTGATCAGTGTAGGTGAGCTCTCACATCACATGCCTTAAGAAAAACAAACAAACAACCTTATCCCACCTCTAAAGTTCCTAAAAAAGGATAATTTCACAGCTTTGTTTGATATTGATTTGCATAGCAAGCCCACGGCCAGAGGACTGAAGAAATTAAGCCAGAATTTTTTTTTTGGCATGTTACCTGGACTCTCTCACCTGGCACTGAAGTAGCACGGTTGAGCCAGATTGTCAAAGGCAGCAGGGAAAGGGGAAATGGTATTTCAAGTGCAGCCAGACGTGAGGATTAAAAAAATGCTCCTGTTTTGCTTTCAGTGAGCCATTGCTTAGCAGCCGCATGCCCTCACATGACATGCTTGGGGATGACAACATCCCTGACTTGGACACAGACACACGGCTCTTTCTGGGGTGGGGGCTCTGTTCTCACAGCATCCTGAGGCTGCTCGGTCACACCGTAAGGCTACTCAATGTGAAATTCCCCAAGCAGTTCCCCCTGGCACAAGCTCAGGTCTGAGAACTGGCAGGTTTTTCTACAGGGAAGGCTCAGACTTTGTTTTAGTCCCAAGAGACTAAACACCATCAAAGCTGCTTCCCCCTCTGGCCTCCCAAGAACACAGGCAAGCGTCTTCTCTTCAAATTCCTCTTGAACAACCCCGGAGACATTGATCAGCTACAACATTTTTTACGGTCACCGCTCTGCAGCCCGGCTCCTACAAGGGACTGGTCGAATACTGCTGGATGAGCTGCTTGTGGCAGGGATTGCAGACGGACTCCGGGTTAATACTGGACGGGAGAGGCAGCTCATTTGCTGAACAGGCCTCGCAGAAGACACCACCACAGTTCTTGCAGATATTCTGAAACAGAAAGAGAAGAGAAAAATTCAGGGATGCTTAAGACACTTGAGGTTTTTCTCATTAACCTTCAGTCAAATCAAATCCTCTACTGGACTAGAGAAAGATGCTCAAAATTGCACTCTTGCCCCCTCTAAAGACCAGAAGCTTTTCTTGTGCTTACAGCATCAGAGAAGAGCAGGTGAGGACATATAGTGAAGTGGTACGAGTAATCTGTAACAAACCATTTAAGTTTTGACTCAGTCTAGTCACAACTTACAGCTAGAGCATTTTGTCCTGAGATTCACGTTATGATTTTATAGTCAGACAAACACAGGAATGACAAGTCTTACTTGAAAGCTCCCTGGTCAGATAGCCTCACTGTGCTCCCTAGCCTCCCCCCAAAAAAATTTCAAAGGAGATATTTGGAACCATGGTACTGGGTCATCTTTAAGATGGTGTGGAGGTCAGAGCCTTGTGCTGGGAGCTGAAGACTCCTCCCTGCTCTGGTCTGTCCCCAGATCGCCACCAGAGCTTTCTGGTGCAGGTCTTGTTAGGAAAAATAGGGGAAAACACAGCAAAACGACACCTAGCTCGCCACTGAAGCACGTGCAGCAGTACAGCCAGGGTGCCTGCTGCACTGACAGCAGTTGGTATCAGTGCTGGCCACAAAGAAGGATAAAAAAGTGACATTTGTGGAAAAAAGTCAAGAGAAAAAGGTATAGTGGCTGAAGTGGAGAAGTAATAAGCACTAACATACTCTTCTCACTTCTGATTGATCCCAGAGAAAATCATCTGGTTAAAAAGGAAATGTGCTGTAAAGGAGAAGGAAAAGCAAACCATGGGGCACAGTACAAGCTGGGAACTCTCAAATGGCCAATGTCTAACAAGTACATCTTATGGGTCAAATACACAACAGAAAAAGGTTAATTTCATTGTCCCAGGTCACTAGTAGGAAACCTGCGCTACTTGAAGAGAAAAATCAGAGGAAATGCACATTCTCCACGTGGCCGAGGTGACAATACCAGCCCTCACAATTACCTTTTTCTTGTTTCGGCTGCTTTCTTCCTGGCAGAGCTGGCAGATCTGGGCGTTTCCAGGTCCTGATGGCTGCTCCTAAACCCATGATGAAAGCCAAGACATTTTGCTTTACCTGGGCCCTGTGTTAGACCCCTGTGATCCTTATTTTAAAACAGGGACGAAGACTTCACACTGTTGTGTTTTTAGCCCCTCTCAATTCACAACCCACCAGGCAGCCATGCTGGGCCAATGTGCATTTATCTGCAGGACAGTTGCCCTGGCTACACCACGGCTCCAGCTGTGCTTTGCCAGGCACTCGGGAGAAAGAACAGGCTCTGGTTAATTTGATGTGCACAGAAGCAACCAAAGAGAAAAACAAATAACTCTTCCCTCTAGCCTACACAGGAACTGGCAAAACCCTAACCCAAACCAGGAAGGTTACACACTGCAATTTTCACAAATATTAAATTATTCTTTCATTTTTTTTTTTATTTTATTTATTTATTTTTTTTTTTAAAGACACCAACCTAGGACAGGAACCATAAAAGAGGTTAATACAGTTTTGCTCAGAAGGCAAAATGAACCCACGCAAATGTAGCACCGACAACTAAAAGCCTTCCTACTGAGCTAAGCAGCACTTTTCCACTAGGGAACCAGATTGTTGCTACACACTCTACAAACATAAATCCTCACAAAGGCAAAAAAAACAAAAACACAAACTCCAGGGTACTGGGGCCAAGGAGAATACTGCAGTAACCCAGGAGCTCCCTCAGCACACTTGCTGTTCAGTATTTCAGTGCTAGAGAAGGAATCACCAACCTGCTCTTCCTGTGTGTCACTCTGCAACCTGCAAGAGAAAAACATCATCACTTTGAGCCAGCACTTCAGTCGCTGCTACTGTTGAGAACAACAAAATCATAGAACCATAGAATATCCCAAGTTGGAAGGGACCCACAAAGATCATCGAGTCCAATTCCTGGCACTGCACAGGTCTACCCAAAATTTTAGACCACGTGACTTAGTACACAGTCCAAATGCTTCTTAAATTCAGACAGGCTTGGTGCAGTGACCAACATCTGGATGATGAGAGGATTCCTCCATTCTGTTGTTAACATCCCACCCACAGTGCTTTCTGGTTTTGTTTCTTCCAAACCACACTGCCAAGTCTGCTCACACGAGAGCTGAGGCATTCATAAACTTCATTAAACAGAGAAGCAAAGAGGCAGCACGTCACTGGCATTGTAGGATAAATGTTAGACATGCAGCACACTCCTGGCTAAATGGAAAAACTTACAAAATGACTCCTGAAAAGCAGAAAAAAGGGAGCCCAATCATGGAAGAACAGTTTAGACAATATACACATAGTTCGAAATTAACATTAAACTTATTGCAAAATGATTGATCCCCCATATCCGTGAACAGGCAATGACAACATTATATTAAAAAGCTGTCCAGACAAATTGGCAGACCAATGCTTGTATTGCCAACATGCTCAAGGTGAAATGGGCAAAAAGCATCAGAGGCCTGAAAGGTTTTAATATCCAGTAAAGAAGATTTGAATAGAGCCCGTGCTATTTTTAAGACAACACTTTTCCAATCACCTTTGCATTAGCATTCAGCGCACCATGTCAGAGCGCTGTGTATTTCCACTCATGTTCAGAGAGTAGTTGCTCAGAGAAAAGGGCTGCTGCCATCTCTGAGCAACATCCTCATTACAGAGCTCTTCCCTATCAGATTTAAAACTTACATTTAAACCTAAATCTTAAGCTTAACTTTCAAAGGCTAAACACATCCTGTGACAACAATCCTCGCTAATATTCTGTTTAGAAACATGCTACCTGAAGTACTTTTTTTTTTTTTTTTTTTTTATAAATATGGCCACATTCTTGAATCACTATTTTAAGTTCTTCTCAAACAGCTATTTTTACCCAGAAGCCACTATTTATTAACTGCAGGTGTCACAGATTCACCAACTCTTCTCCTATCTCTCACCACCAAAATGTACCTTCTTTGGATGCTAGCATCAAAGGTCCAGCTCTGTGCCAGATTTGGTTTATGAGGCTTCATTAAAGATGAAAAATAAGGAAACACTAGGTTTATATAGAAACAAGTTCAAAGGTAAATGGGAGAGAGAGAGGGGCTTTTCACATCCAGAACCCTTGATGGCAAGCAGCAGAACCTGCTTCTTCCCTTTGACAGGGATTAGAAAAAGAAAAGGCAAAAATGAGATTTCTTTTCTTCCATACTTGTATGTCAGGACACTGTTTTCCTCTCTCTGAGGCTGTTTCAGTTTCGCATTTTCTTCATGGATTTTGAGCTTTCCATCCTGCCAAAAGGAAACATTTACCTGTCAGTCAGACCACATTAACAGCTCCCACTTCATCTCTGCCACACTGCAAAAGGAGACTTCACACTGATATTTAGGGAACACTGACCTCACTGACCCACTCTGGACATGGAGGTGTGTTTGGACACTCGAAAACATACAATCCCCAGTCCACCCTAAGAGCAGCTTTCCATGTTTTTCTTTTGCTATGAACACGGTTGATTTCACATTTTAGAGCTGGACTTTTGAACATGTTCAACGGTCTCCTTTTACTAGAGGACAAGAAACTCTGGCCACTTTATTTTATTTTTTTAAAACTTCCGTACAGCAGAGGTTGAAAAGGCAAACAGGCTCTATAGGCTTTTAGAGAAGTGATCAGGGTGACAGATCTTCTCAACCAGTAAAGAAAAATCCCCTCCTACTCCCTATCTGATAACTGGGTCATACCTGAGCCATATATGTATGGAACAACTCTTTGAAACGTGCCTATGTCAGAATTCGCCTGCTCACTACATAGCAAGTGCTGGCAGAATCACCCATGCATGCATGGCTCTCAAGTTACAACCATCATCACAGCACAGCCCTTAAATTCCTGAAAATGCAACCTTCCATTAGACCAGGAACCTCCTACAAGTTTTGTGGCAAAAGATATACATTCTGAAACACGTTTTTTTTTTCCTCCCCCCACCCCCCCCTCCATATTGGCCCATTTGCTCTTAGCAGGAGCAGCACCCTACCGAGGCTTGCTGAGTAAAGGAGGCTAACCACACACCACCAGCTGTTCTCACACCCAGTGACAAGCTGGCACACAAGCAGTAAGGAAAAGCAGCAACTCTGCCTTCCAGATAGCTAGCCAACTTCTGCTCAGGAGATCAGCCTGCCCCATTTTGGTTTGTCTTTACTGGCCAAGAGCACTGCACTGGAATCTCAGTTCTTTCTGTTGAATTATAGCTGTGCCACTAGAGCACCATGACGTTTTGATAAATGAATCGTGATACATAAGTAGCTTCACAGGAATTGTGTGTAATATCAGCTAGGGGAAAAAAAAAAAAAAAAGGAAGCTTAAAACAACCCAGGGGAACCCAGTGAAGGCAACTCTCAAGTGCAGCAACCCACACATGGATTTCAGAAACCACCTCTTTTTTCACAGTTCTCATATTTATGAGTTTTGCTCTCCAAAACAACTGCCAATTCCCAGCAAGACAGCCCGTTTTGTTTTACAGAAAAACCTGTAGAGCAGATTTTCACTTTCAAAGGCAAATTACTTCTAAAAAGGGAGTTTCACTCAGGGACTATCAGTTTTACTCTGGAGATGAACATTGTATTTTACTTTAAAAAACACTGAATTCACTAATGCACAGCACTGAAAGAACACTGGAAGTGATTTGTGATGCCCTTAAAAGATAATTTTGTTTTCCAAGTTGTACTATTTTTCAGGAGAATTTCCCTTGTTATGATGCAAAAAAGTAGAGTGAGCAAGCTTGCTTTTCACTACCTGTAATGCATACAGCATCTCTCCTGCTGTACATTTGGTTTTCATGAACTATTGAAGGAAATCATGATTGCTCTCAAGATTTTGTCAGGTACCCAGCCTGGAAGAGCAATTCTGTGTTCTGCAATTCAATGCAATGTGTAAAATCTTTCTTCTGAGTCCCAACCAAATGAAATGCCTATTTACCACGTGCAAGAAGCGTTCCAAAGCTTATCTTATTGTGACACATGAACAGTACTTACTTATTGCCTAATAAAGCTTCAGAAAAGAGAACGAGCATAATGAAACCTTACTTCAAATTTAAGCCAAGAGGAAAAAATAAGTTGTGTTACCTACCGGTTTTAACCAATTCTTTGGGACTTTTTTGTTTCCTTGGCTGCTTTGGTGATTCTGTGACCATCTGTCTCTTTCCCGCTTCAGTTCCAGTTCAAGGTGGCTCCTGTAACATCAAGGTGGAATTAGGAATAAAGGCTGTGGTTTTATAACACTCAACTTCAAGAGCTGTTACATTATAAAAAACTAATTAATTCTCTTTATCCTAGAGCAATTGAAGCCCAATTCTAGAGCTAAAAACTGCCTCTCAGTAAAAGGCTGTTTCACATGCGTGAAGCCACAAAAGGCCAGGATGGAGAATCATAGAATCATAGAATATCCTGACTTGGAAGGGACCCTTAAGGATCATCAAGTCCAACTCTAAATGTTCATGTAATTCTAGCATGAATTTGCTGAAAATAAGCCTGTTGACTGTGTCTGCAAGTCCTTAAAAAATACCAAGCTATTCATCCGTTCTAGCACTGTCAATCAGTGTCCTGTTCAAGACATTCTTCAGCAGATGACCTGCTTCATGACAGGCTGTGAAACCCAAGGCAATATCCTCACACACTTCTCAAAGCCATCCAGACATGACAGACAGAGTCTTCCTCTCTCTGAGCTGTGGCAATCCTTCAAGCCCTTGTGTGGACTTGAACAGGAGAAGCGAGCCCCTGTGCTGGAAGCAGGCCGTGTGCGCTGTTTTCCAGCCCACAGTTACTTCCATGGCCTATCCTTATCGGTAACCACGGGGTGATGCACACTCCCTCAGACTGCTAAGCAGCCAGGCTGCTGCTCTGCGCTGCAACCCCACCGAGGCTTTTGTGTCACCTCATGCGGAGCGTGCTGTGGTACATCGGGCCAGAGGGAACAACAGCGAGGCTGAGTGCAGCACATTTGTATTCGGGAAGACAGCTGATCAGCGGGTCAAGGACAGATGAGCAAGCACATCTGAGGTCCCCGATACAGCCTGAGGAAAAGCACAACTCCAAATCCAGCTGTGGGTCACCCACCCTTTACTCTAGGGCACCGGAAAGCTCCACAATCACGGCCTGCCAGCACACAGCAGCACCAAAGCTCTTGGAGCACACAGAACTGGGGGCTGAAGCACCAGAAATCCCATTTTCTGAAATCTTTATGAGGTAATTGGACAGTAATATGGTAGATACAGTGAACAACAACTCCTTCTCCAAAAGCAAAGGCTAGAAATTGAATAACATACATGCTGGTAAACACATTGGCAGGATTTGTCCTACAAAACACTCACAATCCTCATTTCTGTTAAGGAAAAAAATATGTCTTATTAACCTCACCAGTCTCAATGCTCAAACATTTATTTTTTTTAAACAACTTGACTGCATCCTCATTAATTACAAAGCCTAACTGAAATGAGTAAAGCTGGTGGAAACTTAGATCAAGAAATTAATCCTAAACCATGTGGACATTCGAAAACAAACCACCCAGGGGAAATCTTGCTTACAATTTGATTAACACAAAATTCCTCATTTCCTCTCAAAAGGACACAATTCAAGCAAGACTACCTGCTACCCTCACTTAAATCTATCAGTACAGCCTCCTGGTAAAGGAGGCACAATCATTTTCAAACTGCCACCTCGATCTAGCACGAACAACACTGTATTCAGAAAGGGGTGGATTGATGCCAAAATATACCGATTTGAAAACATCCTCCCCAGGTGCTATACTAATTCAGTTAAACTTAGTGTGAGGTGCATGTGCAAAGATATATTCCCTGCATATACCTAATAATATCACTGGACTCACCCACACACACCTGGGACTAGCACGAGTTTCTGATCAAAGCCATTTGCTGGCTTTGTGGGCAGCCTCAGTAACTTTTTGAAACAGGAAACAAAAGAAACCGTGCCAGGATAGGGGACAAAAAAAATGCACCCAGCAGTGCTTCCACACCATTCACTCCAGTGACCTTGCTGCAGAAGAGAGGAAGCGTCATGGCTGCAGATAGAAAGATGCTCTGCTATTTTAAGATAAGAGGATTTCTGTTTTCCTCTTGTTGGTAAACTGATGACACTGCAGAGGGGAAAGCTGACAGCTCTTGTTAAGTTTCCTGTATTTGGCTTCCAGCTTTTTAGTTGTCACCCAGCAAAACTGAGACCTCTGCCAGAGTGGTTCCAAAGAATGTTTATCAATATGGTGATAGTCACTTCATATGAATATCTATATTTATACATGTGAAGGCAGGGTTTCAACTAGAAAAATCATAGCGCTTTGTCGGACTGACCATCAAGATCACTTCCCTTGCTCCTTAACCCTTCTACGATAGCTCTAGGCAAAGACATCTCTGAGCTACATCTGACTATGAGCACCAGACAAATTGTTTGCTTTTCTTGTTTGCTTTAGACTGCCTTCAGGTTGCAGGTTATGCTGCTACAAGTGAGAAGTCTGGTGTAATGCTAGATTTCGGAGACGTCTATCTGGCTGTCAGAGGCCTGACTGCACGCTGAAGCATACAGCCAACTAACTCGAGCTCCCTAGAGCAGGCTAACCTGCAATAGCATCTTGGTGCACATCGAGGACTGACCAAGCTTCCCAAACACATTTTGTACTTTGCCGTGATCTCCATCCTCCTACCTCACTAGCACTGCCAGAGATGGTTCTGGGCAGATGCCCAAAGTGCAGAAAGCATCCATGGAAATTTCTGTATTCAAAAAGAATATCCCGACGTTTCATTTCTACCCAAGAGATGTTCTGCAGCCTGTTTCTGATATTTCCTTGCCACAAAGATTTGTGCTTTTGCTTGTGAGTTCTGCTGACCACTCAGTGGTTTGTTTTTTTGTTTGGCATTTCCTTGCAATCACATTTTCAACATTTTAACTTTAAAGATACCCATGTTAAAAGCCTTGCTGTCTCACAAACCTCCCCACTGTTAATGTCACCTGGAATCAAAAACACGTCTCGTCTCTCCGCCTGCAGCCCCTTCCTTCTTTTAGAACTGCCTTGCCTGCTTTTGTCTACACACAGTAAGAACAGCCCAGAAAATAAATTAGAAAAGGATCTCTTCACCGCTGCCTGGAGAGCTCTTCCACTTCTAGCTGGAGGCTGTTGATTTTGTCCCCAAACTCTTGCTTGAAGAGACGGTTGTCCTGCTGGGCCAGCTGACGGTCCTTCTCTGCCTGTCGCAATCTGGATTTGAGCCACATGAACTTGTGATAAAAAACAAAAGCCATGGTGGGGAGGAAGACCGAGTTTAAACAACAAATTAAAAAACCCAGTGAAAAGGTAAAGCCAAAAAAAGGGATGGTAAAAGCAATGGGAAGGAGGAAAATATTTTAAAGAAATGCAAAATGCAGGTGAACCAGGCAGAAGCGCTGATTTTCAATTTTTTTTTTTATTCTATTACTACAGTTTACAGCCATTAGATGAAAAACATAAAACATCACTTTTATCCAGATTCAAAGCAAACCTCAAGTACACAGAATTTTAAGTCAAATTTGAATTTAATGTATGTTACATCTCAGCTTTACGCACGTAACTGGAACTTGCAACATAGGTTAGCTACTATATTTAGAATTAGTGCATTTTCCTGGTTTCTTCCACAGACTGTCACACTGACTCAAGCGCCCAGGCATTAGTACCCCAAAGCATCTCTGCTTCGGGCCTGACATCAGAAATTGCCAGATGCGTAATTCTGTCTGATTTTAACATTGTTGTGACAGCAAACGAAACCAGCCCAATCCCCTATTCCTACAGGGGAAATTTGAGGAGAGGCAGGGGTGTTAATAGTTCTAACTCGCTACTCGGATACGCCTTGATGAAAGCTTTCACCATTTTTTTGCCCCCCACAGGTAGTTAAAATGCATTTCTAGTAAAGGATTACTGAAGGTTAAGTTTATACTTTCAAGCATGAGACTTGGGCATCGCTTAAAGATCGAGACCTGGCCTCCAAGTCTGCTTGTGTGCGGGAGTCCATTGAACAAGCTAAGCAGTGGTACACGCTTGTGCATAGGCTGAGCCTCACAGGTTTTTAAACGTACCTAGCGAGAGTCAATAGGTATCTTTTCCCAGTTGTATTTCAGTCACATCTGCCTCCTGCTGCCCCACGGAGTGCTATCCAACAGCACAAAGGGGGAACTGGCACCAAAGAATTTTTACAACCATCTCACCAGAGCAAATAAACCTCATTTCACTCAAACCTCCCAAATATCATTTTCTTGAGAGAAAAACATCTCTAGGAGCACTTATAAGGTAAAGGCTGTAAAGGGCCAGCACATTGAACTTCTGTGGCCACAGGGAGGAGGATATTAATTTACAATAGTCCAAGGTACTGTTGCTTACAGTTTTGCACTAGGGTATTACAATGACAATTACTTTTCCTATCCAGAGATGTTTCCAAGCTTTAGCTGTTCTTTCACTAGCAAATTCCATGTTTGTATTGAGCAACAGAAACTTCGAAGCAAATGAAAGAAGTGTAACAGTAAAAGGCAACTCTTCCTTTTAAACCACTAACTACTCATTCAAGGAGTGGTCAAGTACCAAATTACCGTTTCCACTCCCCACCACTGCACATTTTTCTTTTTATTTTGTTTGTTTCAAACACTAGAGTATAAAGATCAGATTTTTTATTTTTTTTGTAAAACATGTAACTTCCCCTTCTAGGGAGAGACCTATCAAAAAACACCTCTCCTCAGCTTCCTTCAGTCAGGAAGAACAGCAAGGTATGTCTAGAGGGACTCATGGCAGAGGTAGAAGGCAATGCAGAGATAAGGAGGTTTTCACTGAACTTACCACTCTATCATGTTACTCTAAGACACCTAGCTACTAATTCTGGACACATGAAGTTTAAAGGAATAAGGATAAGTCCCTACCCTCCCACCAAGTCACTAAGGCAAAATCGTTGCAAGCAGTCTTGGTTACAAGAGGGCTGGTCTTCGTGGCGATGAGCTATCGAGTCGTGCCCATCTGTCTTTGACTTGGGGCTGAACCCACAGAACAGAAGTGAATGGGTAAATGGCTTGGGGTACGCACACAACTACTTTCAACAACTTCCAGGGATGCATTTTCTCCTCTACTTCACAAAAAGGGAAACACAGAAAACTAGTTGACTTTCCAGAGCTGGCCAATGCAATATCGGCTTGGCCAACGCGCCTAGTATCCATACATGTTGAAGACTTGTGCTGCTGTATATGGCATGCATCACCGGGATGTACAGAACCACATTCCTTACGCTTTTCTGGTGTGTTTATTGGCCAACTCATTGGTACTTTTAACAAAGTTTAAATGGTAAAGTTGGGGGTTTTTATATCCGACTAAATCTCTGAAGAAAAACTCACTGATTTTAAAAACTCAGCAAATTCCAAATCAACTTTAGATGACAATTAACATTTTAACAGTTGATTTTTAGCAATTCTCAAGTTCTTCCCTCATAAATGAGTTCTGATGTCAGAGCTGTGAGGTGACCAGACATAAAAACATCTAATGATGTTTCTGGATCAGTTTGTTTGCTGCACTATTTAAGGTTTTTGCCTGTTTCACCAAATCCTTTTCACTGTATAAGTAAGTCAGAATGAGGATGAGGAGGAAATGGAAAAAAATAGGAACAGCAAGAGAAAAAGAGCAAGTCAAATAGCTGAGAAGATACAGTACATTTTAAAATACAATTTTTCTACAAGCAAACTGACCTATGTCATTAAGAGTCATAAACCCTAAAAATAAGAACATCAATTTAGTGCAATGAACTAATCATTAAGTAAGTCTCACACAATACATCTTGCCAGGACCTAAGGTTTCCCCTGGATTTGCTCAAAGCTAGAAGTTAAGGCAATTCAGAGATCAAACTTCTGAACCTTTGGCCAAACAAGAAAAAAGGGGAAAAGGAGCACTGCTCCTTGCCATATCAACCCAACTTCACTGCCGAGGCCCTCTTAATTACATGAGGGTTAATAACATGAAAGCAACACAGCCTCGAGGTTGGAGCTTGCCCTGGACTAGATGGATGTCATTCCTACAGGCTATCTTCATCATCCTTTAATGACAATCAGGCTGCCCTATCATCTTCCTTGATGTACTTTCACATGAGATTTTTTTCAAGCTTATTTTTCTCAGAAAGTATAAGAATCAGAGCATTTGTCAGTTCATAAAGAGAATGGTTCAAATTTTAGGGTGTGTTCTTTTTTTTTTTTTTTTTTTCAAAACAGTACCAGAGAGATCTGGAATAACCAAGCATCTGTAAAACTGGTCTCTGCTGTATGTTTGTCCTCCTTGCTCCCATGGCAATAGCTATCAAAAGTCAGGCACTTCTTTAACTGCATGACTGTGCTATCAGATGTATCTGTGCTATCAGAGATGGTAACTGACTGCGTAACATACAAATACACAGCTGACACACATAAACAAAGCTGCTACCTTTAGTACTGTTCTGGCAGTACATTTTTTAATGCAAGCCCTCCTAATTATGCAAAACACTTCTAACAGTATCTCAAAATTATAGCTGAGATTGAATCCTACTCGCTTAACGTAAAGCTATTTAGAGGTGACTAAGCACTGCATTTGGGCTCTCACCTACTTCATTCATTTCAGTGTGACACTATCACTATAGTGAAAACAATTATAGTAATTGTAAAAGTTTCATTTTTTACCTTTGTTCAAGCTGTTTAATGGTAGCAGCCATCTGATTTGTTTTTTCTTCCAAACGGCTGTTTAATTCACTCTTCTGTTTCACTCCCATATCTGAACTCTAGAAAAAAATAGCAACGTGCTTTCTGTAAGTACTGGTAAAACCAAAATAAGCCATGACATATTACATAGTAAATGAAATGAAAGAGGCAGAACCCAAACAGACAGAAGGCATCTTGCCCTACACGTGCAGACTTTATCTGGGAACCCCACAGGAAAGCAATACCATAATCAGTTCTGCTTTCTGTATAATATTGTAGTAATTGTAGTGATGCAGCAGCTGCTAATATCACTCAACTGCTGTGCACAGAATGATTCTGTGCTCAAGGAGCACAGAAGCAACACTTTCCTATTCTAAAATTTATTTTACTGTTTATTTCTGAGAATTATGTGCTGCTCATTGCCATTATGCAGTGATGTATGTAATGATACCATATACTTTCAAATATGAGATCGTATAGGAACAGAAGCTGTCATGGTTTAGTTTTTAACCACACAAAAGCCAGAAGATGCTTTCCCCAATGAAACATACATTTCCAAATCATTGCCAGTCTTTCTTCACAACAAACAGCATTTTCCTTTAACTCCTAACATGGTCAATTGCTTAAAACATTACAGCTTTCTGTCTTGCCCCTCAGCAGCTCACATCCTCTTTACTAAACTGAAAAAACATCACTGGGATTACGAAGCACATACAAAAGCTGGAAAGCAGTTTGAACCAAACTGCATGATTCCTGCATATGTCATTATAGAAATATCTTCCTTGAAGTTTCTTGCACGAATCAACTTTAACCTGAAGAATGCCAGCCCTAATGCGAGCAGCAAACAGAAACAAATGTAGAAAAAAAAAATATACAGATAGGGAGAAGGTTTAAACAGGAGCAAGACAGAAGTATGGTAGACTGCCTGTCACCCTTCCACACCCAGTACTTTTTAAACAAGGTGGGGTGTGGAAACCAAGGCCCTAAAAAAGTTTTATCTGGAATTTGTCCCATTTGATTTAATTATTTTCCTACCTGCAGCTTGAAAGATAGTTCATGCTTTAGGGCCCTGAGATCGTCCAGTTGCTGTCTGAGCGCCACCAGAGCATCTTGCTTCTCACAGACATCTTTCTCCAGCATCTTCATGGCTAACTCCATTTCCTGTCTCATCCCAATCTGGACCTCCAGCTCCTTTTCCACATCCTGGAACACACAGCTCAGTCAGCACTACTCGCCAGCTTTCTTCACCATCAATGATGTAATCACTCTTAACTGGTGCTCTTGGCATTGGAGTCACAACTCCAAAGTGTGCTGCATTGCCACAGCATCACAGTTATAGATCTGACACATCAAAAACAATTAAGAAAAACAAATATGTTATTTCAATCCAATATTAAAGCCATGTAACCAGCATTACTAGTAAAGAGTCAGAAAGCACTACCTGAGTCCATCCTGATGGAGGGGACTAGTGAAAAAGCTGGCAGACTTAATTTCCTTAAAAGGTTCTGCTCAGGCATTTTATTTTGCACCAGCTGAACACAAGGTACTGAGTAACAATTCAGATAGTGGCAATATCCTTACCTGCAAGGGGGATGTGTCAGACCTAGAAAAGCAACTGCGCTGCTCATTTTGAGAGAGAGACCTTGAACTGATAAATAGTCACAAAATTAACATTAATTCTGACAAGACTGTCTCAGATCAGTGAGGTAGACAGGCAGAAGTGACAGTAAGCCCCTAACCAAACATGTTGAGAAGTGATCATCTAGCATGGAGTAATTATGTGAAAAAGCCATTTGTAGTGAGCTTCAACCTCATGCTGTCCTTACCAGCCTCAGCTGAGTCTCTTCCTTTAACTGTTTCCGTGCCTCAGTCAGTGCATGTCCATCTGCAGTTCTGTCTTTAGTGACCTAAGGAAGAAACCCAATTATCATGTCATTATATATGCCAGTAATCCTCACATTTGGTGATCATTTGTTTCTCCCACTTCGAAAACAAATTCTGCAAGTATCAAAACTCAGCAGCTCTACTCAGTTAATGCAGCATGCAGCAGCTTACGTGAAGTGACTATCTCCCCATTTCGCCAAGCTGCTCAGTGCAATTCAATGAATATGAATAAAATGGGCAGACTTAGACAATATACTATGTATGGTTACAAAGTCTCAGACAAATATCTGATGGGGTTTAAAACCCGTAACAGATTGTCATAGTTACTAGTACTTTCAGCAAATCAAAGAAAAGATGATAGAGTATTTCAATATCCTTTCCTGCCCCTTCATTTCTGAAAAGGATAGCATTTTGGGCCAAAAAAGCAGAACTCCTACTTTCATTTTTTTTTTTTTGCCAACACTTAATTAAATCATCCTTCTTCCTGTCCCTTCTGACACCTCCACCCAGCAAGCCACGAGCATGCTGTGTTAGCTTGCAGCTCTGCACATGCTCACTGTTTCATCAGCTAATGCCAGGCAGGATTTACTGTGGCCAGGGTCCATCTGTTACCCTCTGCAGAAGGCCCACCCGGAGTTACCCTTACTACAGATTTCCGTGAGATACATAAGGAAATTAAGTCTCTTCAAAACACCTACTCTACATCAAGTTTGGGCTGGAACTGCCCAAAGGGTTCCAGAATCATCTACACACACACACACACACCTTACGATTGGACTCCAAGATGTAAGAACTTTCTTCTTTAACCCGCTCCATCTCTTCCTGCAGTGTAATAATCCTGTTGTTTGCAACAGCAAGCTGTGAACAAAACAGAACAACAGAACAACAGTAAATATACCAAACACACAATTGGCAGGGTTTCTTTCCCCCTCTAGATAGATTTCCTATATTCATTTGTTTACATTCCAAGTGAGAAAAACAAATAGTTGAAGTGACAAAAGACGGTTCAACCCCTGTCATGAAGACAGACCATCTGAAAGAGTATCGGTTAGCCAACAGTGGAAGTCTGTCACTGGTAACTAAAACAGATTTTCCAAACCATTTCTGTTCATGTCTTCCAGTCAAGTTATTCAGTTCTAAGGGTCACTACCTGCTAGACTCTACATAACCCATGGTTAGCACAACTCAATGTAAAACCTTACTCCATTCCTCTTCCTTCGACAGGCATAACAAAACAAAAAAAAAAGTGAACATAAAAAATAGCTTAAAAAAACACAAACAGAACTTTAGCAATGGAAATAAACAACCATGGAGGTAGTACTTGTGTGGATTTGCTACAGCTTTGCTAGCTTGGATACGTTGCTACTCAGAGCATCTGAAGTGCAAGATTTAAGCATGCACTTCAGATGCTCTGAGTGTTTAAGCATTTGGGCAGGAGAAGTGCTACTAAAAGTGCTCCTCATTACAAGGAGGAAGGCTTAACTGGAAACTGAGGGTCAGCAGCACACACCACCCTTCCGAGACAACAGATTGCCTCAGAATAATTTCCCATAGGCATCCCTGCAGACTAACAGACTACTTGGAATGTGTGGTCAAAGTCCAAAACAACTTCCGAAAACTCCTTCTGGCTTGGTAAATTGTAACTTTTTGTGTGCAAGGCTTACAGAAAAGATCAGTTACTTTCCAAGAGAGACTTCACTAAGAGACAGGCAAGTTACTACAACTCAACATATACTTGACTCATTATTGTAATTAATTTCATGGATACCATGCTTAATGGACACAGCGTTCATACACTGCAGGTAATAAATCAAAAGCTATATATTATATTAACACTAATTGAAGCCTACTGTAGACCACCTTCTCAAAATTAAAAGTTAGTCATTTTTAAATGTGGAAGTTAATTCTGAGAGTGGATATACTACCTTCTACTACTACAGCTTCTCATCATTTGGCATACATCCATTAGAGAAGGTGTTCAAGAATCAGACACACAGACCTCTGACGAGGGTGAACAAACAAGAAAGAATTTCTATTTCATATTTATACTGCCAGGGCACTGAGATGTCCTAACCAAAGTCATTCTGCTGAGCTAAGTGACATGCTGACAGAGACGCTGTAAAACTTTTAGGATGAGAATTACTTTCACCCATTTGTCGTAGGAACTGACCTGTGAAGATTTTATTACATATATTCCATTATTAATAAACTGCAAAACCAAGTTCAAGACACAGATTACACTTACAACTCACATGCCAACTACCTTCCATGCTCAGATTGAACAATGTTTTATCCAGAAAGACTTGATTTCTTACAAATCATGACAGGCTAGAGGAAAAGTTATTGCTATGTTTCAAATAATATCTTAACATAGTAGTAAACTTCTGCACCTGTCAAAAATAAACAGAAGTTTATAAAGTTTTTCATACCATCTTTATGTCTCAAACCTTGTCAGCTATATGGCATTTGAAACCGCATCCATTGTACAATTTACTTTAAGGCATTTTCCAAAAATCAGAAAGCACTCATAAGACTTCAGAAAGAAAAAACAGATTCAATTCAGTTTTGATTTTTAACATACACATTTAGCTGTTTTCTACATCATATTTAGTTAGCAGCAACAGTTAACGTAATTCCTTGGCAGCTCAGTTATTCCAGTTACATTATTAAACTGACATCATTACTTACACCACAACTCTGAAACTAAATCCTCCCTTACCATTTCTACACTTAATTCCGCAAGGCCAAAACATCAGATGCTTCCCTATTACACTTACCTCCTCAGTCAGTTTAGTGTTGGATTTTTCCAAGGCATCCACTTTTGCCTGTAGGTTGTTCACTGTAGCACTGTTGAAAGGAAGAAAGCCTACGTTAATTCCTTCTTTTTTTTTTTGTAGTCTCATTTCTATTGTGCTATACTATATAACAAAGAATAAATACATCATGTATTACCTTAAGTGTCTGTTGAGTTCTTCTACATAGTTCTTCTGGTCCAAAATAGCAGTTATCTGACCATCTCTGGAAAAAAAAAAATCACTCAGCTTAGCCAGAGCATAGTCCTTTCATATCTAAAACCAGTGACTGCGTGGCATGTTTGTGGAGGCCCCAAGCAGATCAGAAGGTCTTCTCCACCAAGCCAAAAGATGACAAGACAGAGAGGAGCCAACCCTAAGTCATTCAGCCTACTTTTAGCATGCACATATCTAACTATGCTACCCATCCTGATCACCCCACAGGGGCTTCTGGCCCGGCTCCACACTCCACAGAGGGATGGAGGCAAACCATCATTCTGAATGCTTACATGGACAGAAAGACAAGCCGAAGAGGAAATAGCACAATTTCTCTTTGATCCTAAACCTCAGTATTTGTATTAATAGACCTAAGAGACACCATTAAAGGTCTAAGAGGAAATGCAGCCAACTGCTAATGTTCAACTAGACAACATTCAGGCAGTTTGTCACACATGAAATGGAAGGATTAAGGCAAAAATGTTTTAGTGAGTACAAAACTATTTTGAATTAAGAAACGGCTTTTACTACTTTTATATGGGACAAGAGTTATCTTGCCAAAATTCATTCAAGGAAAGCCATCAACAAATGTGCTTTTTTGCATGCATTTCCAGCAGGAGGTCCAAACTAAAGAAGAGATCTAGAAATGACACTACAGATAAAATAAAGGCAATCAAAACACCAGACCCTGAGGTACAATAATTAAACATGTACTTGATTTCAAAATGGCAGAACCTCTTAAATAAGAGGTTCAAAAGTCTCAGAAAACCACAGGACTGGATCTGTGTGTCAGTGTACCCACACTATTTTTCAAGATCTTGCTCTGAAAGTTGCATAGCTACATTTGTGTACACTGGCACAAGTATTCAGAACTATTACACTTATGATCAGTTCCAAGTGGAGAATTTATTTAGGGACGGTATGGTGCCAAAAATCAACTGCTATCCTGCCAGCTGCACAACTGGTAAAGGCTACTAAGCTGCTTACCAAAAAGGTTTTCAAGAATGGCAGACCTAACTCAGCAAAGGGTCACTGTTAAGATACTGTCATCTTCCTAAATTGCCAGTTAATAAGGAACACAGAACTCCTGGGACACCTTCCCCACCCCTGCCACCTCCCAATACTTCCAGTATCTTATTTATACATTGTTTTTTCATAGAGGAACAATTCACTCTAAGCAATGTTTTAGTGAAAAATTTAACAGCTTGCGGGGCAACTTGAAATACTTGAAAAGTCATCAAGAGATAACAATTTATCTTGAAAACTCGAAAGGTTATCAGGAGATGACAAGCAGGACTCTCATGCATGTGCTTACCCTTCATTGCCTTTTGTGCTGTTCCCATCTTTCAAATACATTGAGAAATCAATAACTCCAACCTAGGGAAAAAAAATACATTTTACATTAAATTCTTCTCTTAAGAAGAAACACTGTTCATAGCTATGGAAGTTCAGGGTTGTTCAGTTAGAACATCAGCACATGTTGTATTATAACAAAGATTCATTATACCAGTAATCTAGCCAAAATGAAGGAAAACATACCCTCATTCAAGCAAGAATATGCTAGCAGAAACAGCAAGCTAGCAAGCAAGTCTTAGGAGATAAGGACAAACATTATCATCACTAGAACCATAGATTGCTTATGCAAGCTGTAACGTAAGTGCACGTGGGCCTTTCTCTTTTGTTTAATAGCTACATTGATCTAGTCACATGGCAGGAGTGAACTACAAGATCAGTCCACTTCTCGCCCCCTTTTTGGGAAAGTCCATCCCAGCACTCTGCTTTATCTTCTTCTACATTTCACACCACAGCAATCCAAATGCAGACCGCATGAAAGCATAACAAAGAGAAAACCAAAATCTTGAATCTCTGATGCCAACTAACTGATGAACACTATAATGGTAGCAAGCTTGTATTAGTCTTAAATGACTTATAGAAAAAGATATGAATCTCAGATAAACAAAGTCCTCTACAACAGAAAATTAGTCCAATTTAAATGAGCAGAAAAAACATTAACAGAACACCCAGTACCTGTGAATCCAGGTCTTCTCCTTTCATGCAGAAGTTTGCATCAATGACATTCAAGCCTACTAGCAGGCCAGCAATGATCGCACCTTCTTCTTCCATCATTAGTGCATTAGGCTCATAAAATTCACTGCAGGATGGACAACAGGAGAAAACAAGTGTTGCATCTTTTAAAATTCGACCAGAACATGGCCAACTAGAATGGCTTTTCTGGTATTTCATACAATAATAAAACAAGCTCAGGCATAACAAAAATCAGGCAATAACACAAACTACACAGAAGTGTAGTCCTATCAATAAATTGATGCTCTGACCAAACATCTCCCAGCACAGTACATCTTGGGGTGAGGCAAAGACCCAGCAAGTAGGAGATCTGGGCTCTCAGCTGTTAGAAGGTGATGCAAAGCAAGCATGAAAGTTGAGTGATATCAGAGCACAGTGAGGATTCAAGATTGAGGCTTAATGTTAAGAGTTTTACAAATAGCATACTTTTACTGCTCCATTAAATACTTCTCTAACATAAGACACCACATTTTCCAGTGGACAATAGAAAGTTCTCCTTTCCAGCCCCGAGTCAGCTATGGATTTGCATGGACAGACAACAACAACAAAAACCTACTTGTTTACGTAAAGAAACATTAACATATTTATTAAATCCTACTACTTAATGTAATCATAGCAGTTCTAATCTGTGGATTTACAATTACCCTAAAAACTAACTGCTGTTTTAATGAATGGGGAAGCAGACAGAGAGAAACAAAATGACTTGTTCTTAGTCAGATGTTGATGAAGTGACAAGGTCAGAAACAAGTCCAGGGCCAAGATCTCACAAACGAGAATACTGCATCCCATCTATACAAATATTTCACTCAAGTCACCTCTTTGGAAACAAAATTTTTGTTTATTCTAACAGACAGACACTTGAGACAATAAGGATGGCAAAACGGCAGCTCCTGAATGAAGAAAGAATATTAAACACTTTTATTCCTTCAAAGGAAGCTCTACATTTCACAAACATTACCATCACATCAGGAAGAGTACACACACCCTTATTTTTTTTTAAAGATCTTTTACACCCAAAAGGTATCTTACAATAGGGCAAAAGGTAACCTTATCTAATCTGAGAGCTCACTACTCACCTGAGAAGATCCTTTCTGTTAATCAAGGCCTTCATGTATTCTGAAAGTTTCTTCTGCATTAGTGCCAGACGAAGCCAAGCTCTTCCTCTACCCACAGGTGTCCTACAAAGGCAAGAAACAGAAGTTACACACAAACTGCAATATGCATTCACAGACAGCTTTAATAATCCCATTGTGTCTGAAGTTTCTGCACCTTGAAGATAGAGCTGCCATTGATGACAAGAGGGATATACAAGGTATTTAAGCATGAATAGTTACAGACAAGTTTATCATATAATCATAGAATGGTTTGGGTTGGAAGGAGCCTTTATAGAGACCACATAGTGCAAGTAATTATGTAAACAATTATCTAAAGAATTATCACTGCTTCTCCCCTAATTCTGTATTTGTTACTACCTTAACAATATTTTCCTGACTTCACTGGTGCTGAATGGTACTACACAGAAGGTGATTTACTGAAGCAGATGAACTCTAGTTCAAATACAGTTTTATATACAGCAAATCTGAAGAACACGTGTATATTCAGCTCAACACTGATTCCCAGGCATCAATTCTTCATGTAGGTGTTAAGCCTGCTGAGAATCCACAAAGACAACAAAATCACAAATTCACCAGTGTTCTCTTCAAGCGCTTTGCTCATGAACGCACTCACAAGATGCAATAGTGTATAGTCACAGCCCTTCCAGCCCTTCTCCCCATTTCTCCTGACAATCTGAAGCACACAGCTTTAAAAAAATATGAGAACTGATATGCTGCATCACAGCTCTGGCTCCTCTACCCTGGCATACTGGCCAGGAGCCAGTATCAGATGCTCTAAAGTAAGGTGTTCAATCCCCCCGTGTTGAGCAGTACCCTGATTAGAAGGAAATTTCAGTCTCCAGCAGTCAGCTGTCTTATAGCAAGCAGCATGTGGAGCACTTTATTTTCTAATCTTAACCAGTGTAAGTAGCAATTGCCCGTGGAAGTCATCTTCGTTATTCCCTGTTGTGGTCTTGACCTCACTAACGCATGACACTTCATAACCCAAGGGGTAGTATGTATACAAGACCATGTTTTAGAGACCTCTTCCAAAGCTGTCCTTTATTTTATGTCATGTTGCAGTTTTCTGGTACAACAGGAAAAGGTAACAGGAGCTCTGGCATGACACTCCTAGCGCTCCATGCTGATCTTGTAAGCTGTTCCAGGCAGAATCCTGCACAGTCCTCTAGTACAAGCACCTGTCCATATGTACTTCGCTAGTTACTAACCCAAGAGAAGCTGCTATTGAATATATTCACCCTTTTTTTGAGCAAGGATGATCTGATTCTTAGTCATGATGCTCATACAAAAGTTTACTCAAACTTTTTAGCTATTTTCTAGACTGAAAACCTTCACACTAACAATTTTTTTTTAGTAATGGAATAAGCAAACCTCAATGTATCTGAAATGACTATGCAACTTTTAAGAGCAATGTATCCTCAAAGAGGTTTCTTTACCACACACTAGTATCTTCTCCACCTCTGTGAGCCTTCCTTTTACACAAACTTTACAAGTTCATCTGAATTTATTTAAAAAGAAAAATGACCTCTATAGCCTTCCTTCCAATTCCCTTCCTCTACAGTCAGGGAGTCAGTAAAGACTGACACATTCCTAAGACACATTGCTAACCATAAATGAGTGACAAGCAATGTACTATCATCCATAAAACCCTTGAGCTTAATATAAGAAGTAACATATCATTTTCTCTCCTTCTGTAGTTCCTTAATTAAGGAAAAAAAAAAAGACTGAAGAACCATTTGTATCAACAGAACATGGCAGACAAATTCCTGATTATGTTTGTCCCCCCTTCTCTTCTTCAGGATCCTTCTTACAATTAAAAAGAAAAAAACTTATTTGCGCAGTAAAAGACTATACTTACTTCAGACCTGGGAGATCCTTAACACTTGCTGTAATCTCTGCAGCTTCAGGAACAAGTTTTTCTACTAGTTCTAGAGGTCCCCAAAATGACTTATTTTGCCCAAGAAAAGTCTTTTTGGCTGGAAAAGGGAAAGATATAAAATTAGTCCATTAAGCCTTCGTTGACTATCTGCATTCTCAAACAAGGTCAGAAGCCAGTGAACAGTTGCCAGAAAGATTCTACTGGGCAAGTACAACAGATTACTTTTTATGCTCAGGTGTAGCAATTACTGGCATCATTCAAATAAGGCAACAGGAGCTTGAGATGGATGGCAGAAATAATTTTATACATCCCAGATACTGCAAAACAACACCCAGTGATAACCAACAGCTGAGATTCAGTGCTAGTGGCAAAAGTTGCTCTCAGTGTCCAAGTTACATGTTGTGTGCGCAGTAGTTTTCCCTCACTGTCCATCACATTACATGAAAGAGAATTGCATCACTTTGAATCCACTCTTTTCATAGCTTCCAAGAGCTTCTCTGTACATCCTTTCCTCCTTTGGGAAAGACTCCTAATAACCCCTACATTTTAGAACTGTTTCTAATAACCCCTGCATTTTAGAACTGGAAATGAATTTGCTTCTTCCATAGTTTTACTGCTACTTCACAGCAGCTGTAAGGAAACTGAGAACTCAGTTAACTTAAAACCTGCAGTAGGGACACCAGCAAACAGATAAACAAAGCTGAGGAGTATGAACACTTCTCCCTTGCACAACGTTACCTTACCCAGCGCAGAAATCGCTTCATCATCGTGTAATGCTGAACTCAACTAATAAAGCAGCACTGCAGGATGTACATACAGGCGCTGAGAGGGAGTTTAATATCCCCTGCTTTTCATCCCAAGCTACTATCAAGCAAGGGCGGCAAATGAAGTAGCATGATACCGGGCAGTTTAAGTTGTGACTCCATATTGTAAATATAAATATACGCTCTGCCTGTCATTTTAAAAAGCAGCTTACATGACAAGAGCTGCACACAGCCCAAATCCTTGATTTTGGGAGAACCGAGAAATGATCTCAGCACTACACCTCCACTTCCAGCAAGAGGACTATTGCCCCTCTGAACTGTGAAGACATACAAAAAAAAAAAAAGTGGAGTTGTGATCTTGCTGAGGAGCCAACTTTATTCCTAATGACTTTGTCATATTTGAGTCACATCTGCAATGCTGTTATAGCAAGTGACAAGCAACATCAACAACTGAACTTTTCACCTGTGCTATTACATCTCCAGCAGAAGATGTAATAGCACAGGTGAAAAGTTCTTCTTTCTGTCACGTCACCTGTGATCATAATGGACATCCTGCTCTCTTCAGCCTGCTGCTGAATACCACACCAGACCCTGAAACAAGATTTCTCTTTCTTGCTCCTATGCTACGACCAACAGCCCGGGAGGACTCCTCTCAAGGAAGGTTACCTTTCAAGCCATGTTTAAGACAATGTTCCATCACAACGAAGAACTGCTGAAGAGGTGCATAGTCAGAGTCCAGCGTCCTGCCCAGATTAAGTGCAGATTCTATCAACCCCTTGATACTCAGTTTTGCCATGTTCATCAGGTTCATGCGTTCATTAGCCATGAGATAATTAGGATCTACGGAAAATAGAAGAAAAATACTGTTGAGTAACAGAAGTTATTCTTAGTACAATAAGATACCCCATCTCCCTCTTTCTGTCCCCCAGCTTGAAGATGTTTTTAGTGGCAGTAACAGTTTGATGAGAGGTGCTCTCCACAGGTCTGTTCTTGAGAAAAGTCAAAATTAACTAGCACTTTATGATGAAAGCCATACTGACATGGGAGTAGGCAATATATTAAGGGTTTCCTCAATACTTTCACTACAAAATCCTTAATTTTTCAAGAAATCACAGTTTGAAGGCTGATGATAATATTGTGCTTTCCATCTTGACAAGGTGTTACTGAATGTTACGGCTGTCCCTTGCTCTAGCTCGAATCCCCAGCTATACCCAGCAGCTACAACCCAGTAAGAACTCTGCAGAGGTGATTTTTTTCTTCAACCTACAGCCAACCATGAATCCTCTCACACTTAATCCATCAATGTTCTTCTCTATCAAGTCTTGCATCTTTCATGACTTTTTTTTTTTATTTGGGTGTAACAGAGCTAATTCACCTTGTCTACAGGCCTCGTGCCCCACAACTTGCCTCTGTCACAGCACAACATGCCAATGCCAACACAAAATGCCTCTCTTCCCAAACACCTTCCTTTCCAACACCTCAAGAAACAAACTTTTTTACAGCATTACTATCCTGTAACCAGAGTGAAACTGTCATATATCCACAGTACAGCTTGCTCAAGCTTTAGGCCTGGAGACACACAGTAACAGAGACAAATCCTTGCTGTTACAATACAGAGTTGCATCAGCTGCAAGTCTTCTGTTTGCTTCTGCTCCACCTGCAATCTCATACCCAATTTTTGAGCTCAAGTTCCTCAGCACAAGCAGCAGCTCCGTCCTTGTAAGGCCCATTTATTTTGGGGTGCTGTAGACAGCAGCAGACCTTTGAACGAATCTACCACCTTTGACAGTGAGTTTATTACACCTAGCAGAAAAAAGGTGACCACAGAGCATCTAAGGCTGGATGCATACCCAGTGCTTAGATATGTCACCCACTGTACTAACTAAACGTGCTTGTGCTCAGCAAGCAATTAAAACAAGTAAATACCTGAGACAGAAATCCTTGAAGGGTTTCAAGAAAAATTGCATTTCTGTTGCAGAGGACGCAGAGGAAAGCAAGGCTAAGTTAGATGGAAGAAGCCACCAAGATAACTACAAACCTCAGCAGTGGAAGAATTGACATGGATGTTGCTGCTACCACCCAGCACTACCACTTACACCCATGAAATGACTCTTGTTGCCACTGAGAGGCTTCTCAAGCTCTTTTTGGCTGCTCAGAGATTCCCTCTCCTCAACGCTCAGACAGCTTAGAAGGTTCCTATGTCTCTCTCACCTTGAAACATCCGTCATTGTTGAGGAGGAGATGCAACCCCCCATCCTCAGTTGATCTCCTCCCCAAGTAAGCTCCTGCAGAAGCCTGGGTTTGTCTTCAGCACGTCTGCCACTGACTAGGCATGAAACCTCTGCCAGACACGTAGACTTGAGCTGTCTGGGTTTGTAACAGCTCCCATCTCCCCCTGTCCATAGCAACATGAGGGACGATCTCTCATCCTCTAAGACGTAACAACCTAGCCAAAAAGGTTATGTTTTCCTCAGACTGCTGCCGCCTCCTTTAGCAGCTGTTGTGCTGATGAAAGGCATCATCCTGCTTCATCACGGCGCCGATACTGATGAGCCCAGTTGCTTGTGTGTGGGCGACTACAGCCTCCTCGTCATCTCAAACATCCTACCACTGCGACGAGGCATCTTGTCAGCACCCACCACCCCGAAACAAAGCAAGAAGCAGAACTTCACAGAACTATAAAGGTATTAGAAATCACCCTGATCCTGCTTTCAATTTTGGCCACCTCATGAAAGTTGAAAAGCACTGTAGGCCCAACTGCCTCTAGCTGATATGAGCAATATTTAATTTTAGTGACCTATGGCTGAATACAACATAAGCAACAAGAGCAGCAGCTGCTGCTGTGTGATTGAGACTTCCTGCGCCAGACAAAGGAGGCAGTGAAAGACACCTCGGGGCTAGGAGAGGAAAAGCAACTACTGAAGCGCAGACAGCCATCCCCAATCAAAGAACCAGAGAAATTATACAAGGGGATCAAAAGAGAATATTTGTGAAATCTAGGAGCCAGCAAAACCTGGGAACAAGCCGAATCTGCCTCTGAAGCACTCCACATTCAGGTTCCCACGGCTCCAAAACTAGCTGGCACTCCACGTCGTGATGTCTGGGTATTGCTGCTTAGTTTTGCATGGCCTGTCTGCTAGCGGATGGGCTGCTTTTATCAGGGATGCTGATGGCCCAAGAAATACTCAGACCTAGCTCTGTGGCAATTCAGCTAGCAACAGTCAAGTAGCTCCTGTTAACGTTAAGGGGTGTGAAAAAATCCACAGTCCGGGGAGAGGGACCCATCAGGGCAGCTGCCACCACTCAAAGCTGGTACCGCAACTGCTTTGGTTTGGTCTCTTCAAGCGTGTTAGGACAAGGCCTCTCTCTCCTCCCTTTTCTTCTCCAGGATCAAGCAGTACCCGAAGCTGTCTTCTCTAAATTTCACTGGAACCATCCTGGCAGGTCCTGCACACAGCAGCTCCAGCAGTGAAGCCATCCGACGGAAAAGGAGAGCATGGAGCCAGTGCTAAGCAATGCACTGGCTGAAATCACCATTAATCGACAGCCACGAGCCTCATTTCACTCCAGGACACATCTGCTGCCACAGAAGAGTGTCTTCGTTTTCAGAGAAGCACCAGACAAGTTCAGCTGGTCCTGCATCTGCAGTCTTCTACTGCTGAGGGACAGAGCAATTAAGGCTCCTGGCGAGTTGTGTTTTAACTCTACACTCTTCAAGCACTGATTGATTTGGCTCCCGGCTTATAAAAAGTCTGGGAGAAGGCATTTGCAATTTATTTTCACCGTTTAGGTAACTTAAACTATTCGTTTAGCAACAAAATTCTTGCAGGAGCATTGGACTGTAGAAAGATGTAATTTAGTGGGTGAGTTTTATTGCTTTTGCAGAACTACTACTATTTTAAACTGATAGATTTGGCACTTAAATTGAGCAGAATACCTGTTTTATGATTTGCAATCCATTTTATGATTTGCTGTGTAGCTAAGAGAACAGCCACCATTACTAGAAATGCAGGCCCAGGAAAATAAAAAAAATCAGATGCAATATAACACCAAATTGATTGCAAAAACATAATTTTTGTGCATGCAGTTAAAAATACATTCAGCACTCCTGAGTATTCCCTTCTATGCACTTCTGGATGATGCTAACGAATGCCACCTCTGACTATATCCATCACAGTTGCCTTCTAAGAGCACACAACTGTCACTACAGCATTTGCTTCTACCACAGCGGGCTGGTAGGCACAAAATTACGTTTTGCTTTGTTTCCGTGGCTCAAACCCCTTCCAGAACCACCTCATCTACAAAGAAACAGCCAGCTCCCTCCCGCAGGACTCCATCTACAGCGGACTAGACTGAAATCTTGTCAATAATCACAGCTTCTAGTTCTTCTTCCCTATCGGGGCAGCAGCAAGACACAGGAAGATGGAGAGAGCTTCTATCCTTCCTTACCAGCATTTTTTTCCCCACTGGCCAAGGCGTGCCTGTAAGTAAGGGAGCCCTGCCACAGTACTGAGCTGTGGGATGCTTCGATCGCATCAGTAGCGGGGCCGGCATCCAAAGTGATTCTGCTCAAGTAGCAAATCAATGGCTAATGCAAAATTAAAGAAACCTTGCAAGATACCTACACAGAAAACGTTACTTAGGCTACAGCTATCAGCTTATTTGAATTAGGATCGATTCCAACTACACTGTTCAGAATTCAGGTGCTATTCCACTCACAGGAAACCATATACATTTCTTCCAGTACCAAGAGTTGCTGCCTCATGCAGACCCACGCTAAGGCCAAGGGTATGCTATGCTTTCTGAGGCAAGATGCGTGGTTTTCCATGAGTCAGAGGTCTGACTGCCGTGTATCAACCAGCTTCAACGCGACACTAATTAAAAAAGAAACAAAAAAATGTGCATGAAGCACATTCAAGGTAACTACATTCTTTCAACACCTCTAAAAGATAAGAGGTGATGAAGATGCAAGCTGATGAAAGCACTTAGTTAAAAAAGGGAAAGCTGGGCCATGTATTTAAGACTAAAACACGGTCACAGTCTGAAGAACTATAACACCATATCACTGCAAAATGTTTTAATCGCATTGACTAATTAAAGGCAGCTTCTTCATTAGTCTGTTGTGAATGATGGTGCTCTGTGTATGCATCTTACCCAAGATTTTCATCCTGTAAATAAATCAACTGTCATATGGTATAAAAGTGCATAAAATCCCAAAGACTTATTCCAAAAATAAAATCCTAAATAACAAATACCTTGTTATATGTGCTGCAACATGCACAACACTGAGTTTGAGTCTAAAAGAACAGGGCATGCAAGTAAAAATGACTTTCATACACTAAGACTGTCGAGGCAGCTTCAAGTCAACCCAGCCATTTTCTGCTCTGACAACCCGAACCTGACATCAAGCTGAGATTCTCACTTCTTGCCAATACCTTCTCCAACTTTCTCTCTCTGCCGTTAACTGCAGAAAGCTCAACCTGTGTTGACCATAAATGCCACATTGTGAACTTTAAGAGTAAAGCCTTGGTCCTTACACTTGGCCTTTCAACGTGGTCTGGATTTCAATTCAAGTAACCTTAAATTCTCCAGACAATTTTGCTATTTAAAAATCATAGCTTCTACAGAACAGACCTACCGTGACCATGCAGTGGTCATGATTGCACTGGGCTTGCATCCCACTAATATGGCAGGTATTAAGTAATCTGCTCATTCTGTTTCCCTAAAACACTAAACTCTCAGGTTTTTGAAGATGTGTAACTCTGCCATAATCATTCACATACAAACTGCATGAAAAGCAAAGCATTCCTGAGAAGATTCAAGGAAAAAAAAAAAAAAAAAAAACTTTTAAAAGCATCCAAGAACCTCAGGAACCCCATCATTTTTTTAAGACAGTAAAACTAGGAACATAAAAAGTCAAAGGAAAAGTCAACGCAATATTGGATCTCAAAAGCTTAAGCTGTGACTGTGCTTCTAGGGACTTTCCTCCTAGCGACAATAAATTTTATCACTCCTCATACTGAATTCCTGTAACAGATTTAAGAAGAAAATAAAGCCAGAACTTTGATCAAACGCAGGGACTCATGAAATGCTCTAAGTGCAAAACGTCTGCTCAAAGCAGTGTCTATTGATTAGCAAGGTTGTCCACATACTGAACCTATTTTAAAAGTCAAGAATCCAAATTTCCAGCCATCTGAAATTTATAAAGGCTGCTGCTGTGCACAAAAGAGAAATAACTTGTGAGCAGTTCATGCTGCACTCAGGTTAACTGAGATACGTGGTAATGATGAAGCACTGGCTTTCACAGCAAACCAGCCAGCACTGAGTTTCAGTTAAGCAAATTCACATTAGGAAAGACATTAGTTCTAGCTGCTCAGGCTCTGAAATCATGAACACACGTATAATTTGAAATAAATGCAAATTAAATAAACTTGAAATAAATCCCTAGATAAATTAAGGACTTGAAATGACTTCTTCCATGCCTCTGTTCTGCCATGCTACATGATACGGAAGGTGAGAAAACTCTCAAAAAGCTGAAGCTGTCTCTCTGCATATTATTGACAGAGTCCAATAACCTTCCTTGCCACAAGCCTGAGGACATCAGGAATTGCCATCCTTGCGGTCAAAGCCACAGAGTGTACAGGCACCTACCTGCACACCAGCTGCCCTAGGGCACGGCCTGGTACCCAAATTCAGGCTGACAGCAGGGGCCTGTGCTAACAGACCGATTTATGGTCAAGGTAACCACGCTGTGGTCATCTCCTCATTGCCACCCCAGCTTTAGTGGCAGCTGTTTCCAGCTGAATGGCTCGCACAGTGAGCTGGGGGCCAGGGGAGTACCTGCACCCTGAGCTGTTTGCTTTTGGCATCTGATCCAGAGTCTGTCAGTCCTGATGGACAAATAAGTTCAAGCAAGCTCAGGCTGTTTCAATACTGCAAAAGCAAACAGGAGTCGAACATCCGTGTGTATCTTTTCAGCTTCTATCTCAGCTGGAGCTTTCCTGACACTCCCTTATATCCAAAGTCCTCACCTGCCTTCTTCTGCAGCACACTTCCCTGCCTACCACAGCCAAGAAGAGGGGATACACAGCTTCTGCTTACCGCCAACTCACTCCCTCAGAGGTAAGCAGCAACTAAAATAAAAATGAATGAACGCTCACAAGTGAACAGTAGAGGCATGCCTGTTTCTACAGAAAAATGTTTTACTGCAATTTTTTACTTCTGCATTCCAAACTCAGCCTGCCTACTCTAAGGGACTGTGGATAAACTGGAAAGGAGCTGTACTAACACCACATTACGAACATGCATCTCATTTCCTGAGAGAAGCAGCATTTCTATAGCATTTCAATGGTTGCCTCATCTGTTCTTGCTATTATGCTCTTCATCTTGGCCTCAAGGGGGAAGGCACACTCTGTTACCAGGGAGGACAAGTTCCCAACAAGCAAGCATACAAGAGTTTCAGCAAAAACAGCACAGGGTGGTAGGCAGGGGAAACAGATGCAAGGGCAAACAGACAGGTCAGACATTTCAAATGTATCTTTGAAATACATTTCATCACCATCCCACAAAAATAAGAGCAAAAAATCTAGACAATGTTTTACAGAAGAAAAGAACCAACCCCTTTTCTTCCATAAAGGCTACCTCGGAAATCTCTCGGCTGGTGCTGCTGGGGCAGAATTAGCTGCTGTGTCAGGAGAGAGCACACCTCCAGGGCTGAGGAGAGCTGGCTGTGTCCACCAGGCAGAAGCCCACGTACATAACCCGGCACAACAGTTAGGGAAAGCAGCACCCACAGCAGCTGACCAGCAAGCCCTCCGTGTAGTTGATACATCAGAACAGTTTCTTGTGCACAACACACCCTCTTCAGAAAGATTTATACCATTTCAACTTCCAAACATAAATAAAGATGTATTTTTGCTATGTCATGGTTGCTTTTGCTTTTTTCTTCAGCCAGAAATATGCTTCAAATTCCTTGCATGGGAAGGTTTTTTTCTAGCAAGCCTCATACCTGCCGCATTGTTTTGTCTCCGTATTTATCAGTTATTTCTCTGCTAATATTTACTACATATTTTAAGACAGAGGTACCGTTCATGCTGTCACTCAGACTTGACCTTCTATTTAGAACCCCAAGTCTATCATATAATCACGCTTCACTTAATTTTACCGTTTTGCTTTGCCAAGTTTAGGTTTAAATTGCTTACCTGTACTATAAAGCAACAAATGAAGTTTCTGATTAAGATTCTTCCAGTGAGAGTGAGACCAAAACTGAACAAAGCACTGGTAAGAAAAAGAAGCCACTGTGTTGGCTCAACTCACAAATTGGCAAAAGGAGCCAAAACACATCTGCTGGTTTTATTCCTTCATGGCTATCAACATGGGAATAACAGGACTTGTGCTGCTCTCAAGACTTCCAGATTTCAACAGCCCTAGTGTTAGCTTCCAATTTGAGATCACCATTTTTAAAGAATTTGGCCTATAAAATATATGTGCCCAGAATCATACTTTTACATTGCATTTTATATTCTTCCAAATGCTGAACGTAAACTTCTCAGCTTCAAGAGGAAATTTCTCGTCTCTAAAAGGCGCGTTCACCTTCCGTGCTGCACACGCTTCCACCCCAGCCAGGCAGAGCTGGTTTTAGTCAGACTACAGGTTTAATTCAGTGCATGCTGAACTGGGATTCACTTATTTCATGCTTGCCCCGCTTTAAGAATCAAGCAGTGCAATATTAAAAATTCTGATTTATGACAAGTTTTAATCAAAATTTGCAAAACGAGTTTGAGAGTCTTTTTTTGCCAAGTCTTGATTTGATAAATAGAAATAAGTACCCCAGAAAAACTGAAACTTCGGGGTGAGTTCTGAAACCTTATTTAAAATTCAGCTTCTAAATATTGCTGGATCTTTTAAGTTGTGTTTATATCAGGCTCAGGAAAACAATCATCCTAGAACCCACTTAATGTAAGAAAATCAACCCCTTTGTTCACTTTTTCTACTTTCACTTCAAGGCTCAAAATTAGTAGCAGTTTTTTTTCTTCCTTTTTTCTTTTTTTTAAATAAAAAACTATTTTTTTTAAATAAAAAAAAGAAAACATTGATAGAGTATCCCCATATTTTCTAAAAGAGATCAGTGAGAATTTAGAAGCCAAAATTGATGACGCAGAGCTCATGAAGGCGTTGGTAAAATTTAGCAGAAAAGCATTCAAAATGCCCATTTTTAAGGTAAATTAATGGAATTGAAGGAGTAACACATAAATGAGAGTGATCAAAGGCATTTTCTTTAACATGCTAACAGCAGACCCCAAACACCCATCCGCAGTGCAACGAGTACAGCACGTTCTGGCTGTGAACCTGGTGCAACCAGACAAGCATGTTCAGAAAGCCAAAGCTCTTAGCACTGGAAAGGAGAACCATATTTTGCACTCAGGCTCTAAATCATAAGTCAAAAGCCAATCATTAGTGGAAATAATAAGCTGAAAGATGTTGGTGTGGCACGCACCTTCTGTATCATCACGCAATTGCTCCACCACATCTGTCAAATCCTCCCAAGAGTCTTTGCAAACAGCAAAAAGAAAGGAAAAGAAAGAAAATGTCATGCAAGCCAAGATCTAAAGGAAAGATTCAAAATCAAGGTACAAGGGAAGGATAACTGAAAGGGAGATTCGCATAATACAAGACTCAATTCATATTGGCAAGGAATTTGCAAGTCAAAAGGGTTTGTTAGTCTGCACAAAGCAATACAGCAAAGCTTATTTTTCCTCCTTGAGAAGCAAATTAGGGTAAGATTTAATAAAGCTGTAGGAACTGTTGCTTTATTTGCATTAAGACAATCAATATTTTAGTAAAGCACATCCTAAAAAGAAAAGCAAGAAATATGTTATTTTGTTTATAAGACCAAAGCACGAAACTTTTGGTTGTTTATGCAACGTCAGCATTTGCTTCAATTCCCTCCTACCCAGCCCCCCCCCAAAAAAAAACAAAACAATAGGGAAATGCAACTATATATGAAAATCAAGCATGACAAGCTTTGCACATTTCAGGAAAATTACATACTGAGGACTTTTTAATAGGCTTCAATGAAGGTCTAACTCTGTTACAACCATCAATTCAAAAAGAAAAACAGCGTAGAGGTGACCCAGCTTAGCCTGGACTCGGGTCACAGGTTTCACGTCATCATTCTGATTTGATTCACTAAGACCTCAACCAGAAAACACTTTTCTCCTCGCTGGGAGCTTGCAGAGGGCTGGCAGGCACGGGGAGGAGGTAGGTTTCCTGGCAGAGGAGCAGGCAGGACAGGGCAAACTCGTTTCAGCACACCCACTAATTCCCTGGGTTTGAACCCACAAAACAAAGCCTGATAAAGCCCCGGACGGTCTGTGCCCCGTGGGATTTTCCGTTCCCTACTTACGTGCCCGCTCTCCCCAGCGCTGATTTGCAGCCCGCTGAGGCACAGGGAAGGCTCTATTCCCCTTCACACGCCGGCCGTGCCAGAGTCCTGAGCAAAGTACACATGCTGCTAGGACCTCCTCCCTCCCACGGAAAAGTTACCACCAGCCTTCTCCTGCCCCAGGACCCAACAAACAGCACATTCATGCTGGCTGCATTTGAATAGAAAAAAAGTCTAAATACCACTGTGACCAATAATTCAGCTGATCCCCAAAAGCTTCTTATGCTGCAATAGCAACAGTCACCATATCCTCACAAACTATTTTATTCTAGATGGTTTTTAGCAATCAGTTTTCTCCATATAGCAGAAATTCACTTCCTCCCCTATGGCTGAGCATTACTGCAACAATAACAAGGGCAGAACAGCACCGCTCACTGTGTCCTACCCATATCCCCATGCTGAACTGACCACCCGCTTTGGATTCAGCGGGGATTTTCCCCCATCCTAGTTACTGGTGAGCAGAGAGGGAAGATAAGAGCAATCAAATCAGATCCACCTACCTCCGCTCCCCAGGTGAGGCTGGCAGTTTCGCTTGAGAAATTCCCTGCAATTGTAGCAGCAAGGCACCAATGATGTTCCCCCCTACACACACGCACACACCTGCTTCCGCTCCACTCATGGCTTTTGGTTGTTTATTACAGGTGTTAACACCGTCCCAAAGGCTTCCCGGAGTTCAAAGTTAAAGTAAACTTTCTGTAGCTTAGTGCAGCAGTGGATGGATTTCTCTTGCACTTTTCTGGACTCCACTGCACTCATTTCCTGGAGTGCCATGCCCCCCTCCCCTTGTTTTTGGTACATGTAATGCAGATACCAGTGTGCTTCAAGTATTCAGTATCTGGGGAGAATGCTTTGCAAAACACATCTACGTAAACACGTTAATACAGCTAGGATTTCCTACCTGTATTTCTAGGTATTTCTAAAATTAAATGAGGCCAAGATCTAGCTGCTCATACAACCATTTATTTGATAGCATTTTCCACCACGCACAAAGATCAGAACCAGATCCTATTCGTTCCGTAATCCCTACCTGCACACTGAGATCAAGGACAAACATCCCCAGTGAACAGAGACCTCTCACCAAATATTGAGGGCTTTTTTCCTTATCCGAAGTGTAAACGATGAAGAAAATATCATAACCAAAAAATAAAAAATAAAAATCTGTCTCTATATACATACATGCACTGCATGGGCCACACATAAGCCAAGTATTTAACATCTCTACTCCTCTAAGGCTGTCGTTGCTCAGCTCCGTATCCAGACACCGCCCTGGTCCTCCATCTTACTACGAGCTGTTAGCAAAGGGCAGGGAGGCTCGCACACTGAAAACACAGGTTTTGAACTCTCATCGCTTGGAATTATTCTTCACCAACATGGGAAATAACTGAACTATGTCAGGTCAGCAAATTCCAAGCAGTCCACTCCCCCTCCACCATCACACTGGGGCTCAACGTTTCACAGAAAGGTGCAAGAAACCTCCCAGCTGAGCTGGCTACATCTGGACCATTGCCACCGAATTCACATTACAAGACGAAGCTATTTTGTTTGGTTGGTTTTGTTTTGTTTTAATTTAAACTCTTACCAAGTAGCAGTCCACGTAAAGCTTGCAAACAAGCGTCCAGTGCAGTCTCAAATATTTTGTCCTATTATACCCCTGCAGGCAATAGTCCCAGCCTCTTTCCAATGAGAAACACTTGCGAGAATTGCATGGATTTACATTGGCACTGAGGGACTATGGGACCCGCACAGATTTAGAGGAAAAGGAATACATTTAACTAGCACCTCCTTTCATACTTTTTATTCATTTCCTTGTGCATCTAGCTGAGGGTTTGCATACATTTCATCTCCTCGTTTACACTGCACAGCTTTCTCTACTTCTTTGGAATTTTCACCTAACAAGACTGGGGAAAAAATTCTTCTTAAGACACGAAATAGTAGCAAAGAACTGCGAATAGATAGTTTCTATGCTCCTCCTCACAGTAAATCCAAGGTAAATTCAATACTTTTGCTTATTCTGCGAAAATGATAGTGATAACAAAGCAGCTATAACTGATGTATACCACATTTAGCAAGCAGGCTGACCGAGACTACGTCTCCGTAGAAGAGCTGCCTCATTCCAACCAGACTCTGCAGAAGATTAGCACTATGGAATTGAGTACCACGCTGGAATAAATACACAGCCCTGCTCTTTACAAAGGAACCAAAACACTTATGATTAACACATTAATCATGAGAAACCCATCCATCATTTTAGCAATAAAGTTTTGTAAGGTTATTTTCTCCTCTGCTTGGCCGACACAGCAGCAGTTACCTTGACTGGTTGGAATACAAGAGACAGTCTGGATCCAGCAGCAGCAGGAGATGCACTTTGGGCTGATCCATCCACTGGGATGGAGCCATCTCCACAGGGGGGTGATAAAGCCCTCACAGCCCCAGTAAGGGGGCTCCAGCAGCATGGGAGCAGCACGAGTTTAGCCACACTTTTAAAACCAGTCACAAAGCCTACCAAATCCCACATCAAATAGGGTTTTTCAGGACATTTTTGTCCTTTGCTAGCAATGTTGAAAAAAATAGTAATACAAACACATCTCAATGAGCAGGGAAACTAATGTAGACAAAAAAGCAGCTGCTCCCTGCTACCACTTTGTTTCTCCTAACAGTGATGTTTAAGGTGTTGATTAATGAATGATGTGTACAGTATGAAAACAGTAACAAAAAAAAATGAATTTGTTCACATCTCAATTTTTGTATTAGCATTTCTCAAAGGCATATGCAATACCTAACAGCTGCACTGAAACTTGTACCAAGTCATGCAGGAATAACAGATATTGCCAGCAGATATGCTTCCCCAGAAAACAAAAGTTTTTATAATTAAGCCCTGGAAGAACGTACCAGTATAAAAATAATTCCATGACAAAGTTGAAGTCCAAAGGCAACACTGCTCAACAGCGATTTGCCACACTTCTACACAAGGCCAAGTAAACATGCTACATGCTGAAGCTGACTACATGAAGGGGAAGTCAAATTGTGGCTTGTTATATCGTGGGCAGGTCAGGGATAAAAAAGGCACCAGATTCAATTTACAGGGTTTTTGAACAGGTGGCACACGAGAAGGAAACAGCTAGAGTTCCCAAATAAATAGAAGCATCTGTGGGGCATTTTTAACAAACCTAAACAAGTGCTGAACATGTGGCCTTCAATAAATGCTGAGCAAGTTCCCGAAGACCTGCACTGCACAAAAACTCACCTATTTCCCCTCAAACTGCTTTTACAGAATGAGTTCATTAAGAAATAGTGTGAAATGCATGTTACCAGGTCCAACAGCGTCTCAGACTATGCTGGGATACCACCTACAAGTAGACTCCCACAATTCACAGTAAGCCTAGAAGTAGAACTCCAAGTTCCCCACCACGCAGTTTCCCAGTCCATCCCACCCACCCATTTTCTGCCCATGTCCTCTGTACTTTTATTAGTAAACACCTTGCGAGTACAACTAGCAGGATGGGGAAACCAGAACTTCATATATAGCTGTAGCATTAGTATAAAGAAAGATGCACAGAACAAGGCAGTGAAGCCACACTTTTTTAAATAGCTTTCAAGCATAATATGAGAACCAAGTTCCTTCAAATGCAGACTAAATAGGTCAGGATCTGGTTGGGTTTTTTTTGTAAGCACAGAAGTCCTTAAAACTGCATAAGGAGAAACTGAGAAATCAGTTATTAGCCAAAAAAAACAGCATCAATTTTGGGAAGTGAAAACAGAGGCTGGTCCAGAAAGTACTCAGCAACAGTGAAATGTGAATCATACCTCTTTGGCTATGAAAAGACCTGACTTGAATCTCTTGGGTTTTGCACAGGCACTTACATAAAACATTAACTCAGCCAAAGATTTACAAACAGAAATCCAGCTAGCCCTTGGCCCCCACGTTCTGCTCACCAACCAGAAAAGGTTGTTTGTTTGTTTTTTTTTAAGCTCACCCACAACAGGGCTTGTGACACACACTGCATATGTCAGCAGCTAAGGGCCAAGACCATAGAGACAACCAGATTGCACTCAGGAGGTCTTGATGCACTTCTGTCTCAAATCCCCTCTGCTCCTGCTGGTGATCTGCTGTGACTGACAACAGTTCTGAAGACAGAAGCAAGGACAGCCAACATATTTCAAATAAGAGCTACAGAAGTGCTGACTAGTTGGTTATGACCAAACAACATAGGCAGGAATCCAGACGATGCTGAAATGAACTGAATCTAACTAAATTGCAAACAAAAATGCCAAGCAACAAGGGTAGCTCTCTCCTGATCCCCCTTCATCCTCTAAATGTACAAACATCTACCTTTCATCTAAGGCCCAATGTTCAAAGCTCTCCAAGATATTTATTTTTTCCTCCAGAAAGGAAAGAAAAGACCACTCCTCCCCATGCCTTATTAACAGGCATGAGCCTAACTACAGCACTTCTCAGATTCACTTAAAGGCACTTCAAAGAGCATGTGAAATTCTACAGCAGCTATAAATATAACCATAAGTTACAGATATTTTCACTGTTGGTCATGTCTTATTGTGCCCTGAAGAGAAGTACTAGCCATGTCCTACAGAGGGCTGCTAATGGAAGAAATGATGACACATGTGCTCATTAGAAGGTTAAAATCAGACAAATAGTCCTATAATTAGCTTTAGTCTGCTGCTCTAACCACTTGCTCGTCTTTTCTGGGCCAAAGCATCCCACAAGGGAAAGTTGGAAGAGTTCTCAGAAGTACTGAATATGCACGACAAATTGCACTTGAGTCTTTCTTTTCTTTAAGGCTAACACTGTCCTTCATTGTATGGGCAACTAATACTTTTACCATTAAAAGGAAAGCTTTAGTCATGTTCTTATGTGTTTTCTTAAATTGCATTATCCCATATTTAATGCCTTAGGTATAGTAATATGTTTAAGAAGGAAAAAATAAGGCAGTCAAGAAAGGTATGTAATAAATAATTTCTTCATATGAGCTGTGCAAATCAGGTGGCTCACAGAGTCAACGAAGAAAAGGGAACAGCCAAGAAGAGATTAAGCATCACACGGAAAGAAATCCAAAGAATTCAAGAAGCGACCAGAGAGCCTGCAGACCCTAATTACAGTAACTATTTATTTAAAAAAATAGAGTGGTTTAAAGAGAAAAAAAAAAGTTAAACTCTCTACCTAAAAATGGGGAGAGAGAGAATGAGTGCCTTACGTACAGCAGAAAAAGAGTCTATTCACTTCAGCCTGCAATTTCTGCCTGGGCAAGCTATTCCCAGAAGGGGAAAGTTAAAAAAAAAAAAAAAGATACTAAAAACCACTTAACACACACGTTGTCCTGTCCTGCTGCACTGACACATGCCCACTTGCAAGTGCCAGCTATCCTTCCAGTGAGAACAGCAAACACCAAGCACACAGGTACCGCTGCCTCCCCTCGCTGCCCAGAACTGTACTTTGCTGACGTGGCTGATGCTGGCACAGCCAGCTCTCTGCAGGTAACAGTTAATTTTACCTATTTCCTCCAACCACACATCACACGTTGCCTCAATCCCTGCGCTGCTGCGCTGCACCTCCTGTCCTCACCCTCTCAGCCAGTGCAACCTTACCTGGCATCCAGCTGCCCAGAATTTCTTTCTTAACCTCACGTTGCAGCACCAACAGGTTGTGCTTCCATCAATTGTAATAACTACGTGGTTTTAGTGAAAAAAATTACACTTATGAGCTTCTTTTAAAGGCTGTTGTTAAGGCCATGAATAACTCCTATGGGAAGCTTCTGATTTTATTTTGGCGCTTGACAGTTCACACATAAACAAGAGAAAAACCACCCTACTTCTTTACCACCGTCTTCCACTTCCCATCTTGGTTAACACCTAGGGGGTTTCTCTGCAATTTTTGATTCATTATTTCTGAGGGAAGTAAACCTTCTCCACATTTCCCAGGCTCATCTGACTTCAATTAGAGTGAGCAAGCTGAGGAGAGCAAACAACTCTTGATTGCAATTTCTTAATTACAACCTTGAAAATATTTACAGAAGTTTAACCTTTAAGACATACCCAAACTAGAGGAGTGCTGATGTGACATCCATCTCATCCTCACCTAACAGGGCATTCTCTTTTCCAATTAACCTGAGGGCTGCTGCACAATACCAATCATCCTGAGGAGCTTTGTAAAGCTTCATCTTCTTTCCCCACTGGTTCAGGGTCAAGTCTTCCATCGGTCATTTCTCTTTCTTCACAGCTCTCTTCCCGGCTTGTGATGGGATTCAGTGCAAATACAGCAAGCAGGGCATCTCCTTCCTCCTCTCCAGGAGGAGGACAAGCTTTATCACGTTACTTTCAGTATGTGCTGTCTGAATGACCTAACTGCTACTCCAAATACCTAGGGTTATTAACAGACTAACGCACGTATCTCACACATAATCGACTTTGCCCTTGTTCTATTAAATCCAGCCTCCAGCTCACGCCTGTTGGGAGGGCGCATGACCTAAGAGTACCACAGCTGCCAAGCTGGCAAGCCACATGCTTTTTTAAGCTCCTTCAAACTTTTGGCCTGTTCAGAGGTTTGTGCCACCATTCACACATCAGGAGAGTACATTTCTGACAAAAGAATATATCTCAAGTGGTTTCTGCCGGTGAGTGAAAGGTCGCTGCTACTCTCAGTACATTGCTTACATTGGATTTGGTTTGCAGTCTGAAGGGCACAATTCATGGGGCAATTCCACCTCTCCCAACAGTTTGCTCTTCCTATTCCACACCACAGAAAACCTAAAACCAACTATGAGTCCCCAGGGTTTCTTCCTAGGTGCCTTTTGTCCTATGCAGACCAACAATTCATACCAGGCCCCCAGTCTCCCCATTCACATGGCCCAGTCTGGCACCAGCCCCTATGGCACACGATTTGGACAAAACCAAATGGCTTTGTAGCTCCCCCACTGAAAATGAGGCGATTCTCGCAGCCCCCAGCATGCAAACTTCCGTGCTGAGCATCTGCTTGTTTGCAAAACAAAAACATAAGGTCATGCTGCTCGTGCAAGAAAGATGGAAAAATAGCTACAGAGAAAATAGAGAGAAAAGGTAGAATCTAAAGGACAACCTAATAGGCAGAGTAACAGATTAACAGGCAGGAGGCATTTGAGCACGTCAAAGTACAACTTGTCAGTAACAGCAAATCCCCAACTTCTACCCATGGCACCTCACGCAAACATGCAGCTGAAAATAAGACTTTTAAACTAGAGGTCAGAAAAAGTAAAGAAAAAGCCAATTTTAGCTAGCAAAAAATATACTATGGAAAAAATGATTTAATCTTTGCATGTTATGAACATACTGCTCTAATTCCCCATTTTAGAGCAAATACAATAGGATTTTTTTTGAATTGATACTGTAATAGCTGCACATCACTTCAGACCATACAGCTACGACATGTATTCCTTCTGCTCTCGATTACAAGCTGATCTCATGAGGATTAAAATTTCCATTGCACTAACATGAAGCTCCTCATAAAGAATGGTTAAGTCAAAGCAAAAATTTGCCATGCTGTAAAACAACACAAGACCATATTGCACTTACTTTGTTGCCCCAAAAGGTCAGATCAGCATTGACTCTTATCTCTGCATGCATGCTTGGATGAGCAACAGAAAATATAAGGTGTTTCTCCACACTTTGGTCCCTAAGGATGCCTCAACTGTTATATATATTGCAAACAAACAAGAGTCTAATAGTCACCAGAGCCACATCTCACCACTTCAGTATAGAACAAAAGTTTTGACTTCCTAATTAAGACCTATCGTTTAAAAATATATATATTTCTAGGCTAAGCAGGCTTATATTTTATAGCAAAACAAGCGTATTTCATGCCCAAATAACTGTTCCAAAAGAAAAGGAAATACTTTCATTGTTAAACTGCAGCATCCCTATGACATGGTATATTGCACACATACAGTTGCAACAAACTCCCTAACTGTGCTAATGAACCTACGCTACTGCTACCCAACTTGAGGAACAACTCAGTTTTGCTCTGAGTTACGCTACCAAACTCCAACTCTACGGCAAGAAATGAAACCTCCCCAGATCTTCTTCTCAGACCAGAACCCATCTCCCAGCACAACCAGGCTTGGTTTTACTGAAAATCAACACCACTACAGGAAGATGCCTACAGTTCTTTAACATCAGCAAATACAACTACGTTTACCACTAGGTACTGAAATTGCTCGCTCCCTCCCTGTCCCTCCAACTCCAAGCACAAAACTGGCCTCAGGTGGATTACTCCAACAAAGGCTAAGGCCAACAGATTCCCACGGAAAGGGCTGGCAGCAGGTTTGGCCTCAAAAATAAGCACCAGCTGCCTCTCTGCTTGGGGAGCTTTCAAAGCAAAGTCAGGAAGCACAGCAACCTGCCTCTAGCTCCCCCTAACATCACATTTCCACAATCTGGCATTATTTAAACTTGTCCTCTGATGTCTCTCTCTCACTGAAATTGAAACGCAAGGCTTTGATGAGGGATATCAAACCAGAGTAAACAAGAATCACTCCCTTTAGCTACCTCTTGTACGTTTAAACCCTATTTCCTAAATTGTCTGCTCTAAAGCGTCAATAAAAAAGCAGCAATAAAAGTAACAGCTAACAACAATCTCCTTTCATGGGAAAGAAAAAAAAATGCAGCTACTTGTTTAGCAGCAATCCAGGCTTCTGCTATTTCACTTGTTTAGCCCTGCCTTTGGTATAACCACAACAACAAAATCTTTAAAAATACAGAAACTGAATCTCACACCATAGCCAATAATACGGAGCAAAGCTTGAAGGTGTAAAGTCTGTAAGAGTTACTGGTTTTAAAATAAAATAAGGGAACCCAGAAGGTGCAACTGGAGACCCCCGGTCTCCCCTGGAACTCCTTGAGTCATTATAGGGCACCTCGTGAGAGCAGCCCCGAGGAGTCCAAATTCTTGAGACTCAACTCTTACTTTCCCATCGCGTTTTCAGCCTTCCCCATCCTCTTTGCTGTTCTGTTTGGGACCCTCTGTCTTGTCTTCTGATTTTTCCACTGCCCAGAGCTGCCGTCTCCCTCATCCCCAGGTCCTCTCCTCGCTGTGAGGTGACGGGCGGGCAGTTCTGGGTGCAGACGGCTGCGATGCAAGGCCAGGAGCACGGCTGCTGCTCATCCCCAGCACAATGATGCGGGAGGAGGAGGAGGAGGATGGCTGCTTGTGGGCAGGGGAAGGGGCACAGCAGGTCGCAGAGCGGCTGGAGGCAAAACCTCTCTGGGAGCAGCAGGAACTGAAGGAGGGCAACCTGGGGCTTCAAATCCTTCTTTCAAGCAGGATGTTGGATGTGCAACTGTGATATATTCATTTCATTTATTTTATGTGTCTTGATTCATAGGAAAAAAATGCAACTTGTTATTAAGCCTTGGGCAAAACCCTAAGGCTTTTTTTTTCTTCACAGCCCCTACATTTTTGCATCAGTATTATAAAGCTGTTTCAGAACAAGCCAGCCCCAGCTCCTCTGCGTTTACAAGCCCCGTCATCCTGTCCCCTCAACCCTGGCACGCACCGAGGACACCGAAGCAGTGCTGATGCAGTAACTCTGCAGTTCCAACGCAAGGGATCAAGCTGTGTCAGCTCTCCTATTGTGAACACTTCTCCCTGAGCTTATCTCTACTAAAAACATAACTTGGATCCAAAAAAAGAACAACTCTCCCTCCCAACAAGCAAGTTTCTTAGGTTATGAATGTATAAATAGCTGCATCAAGGTCACTATGACAGAGCACTCTTTTTACTAATTTTTGACATGCAAATGAAATAATGTTGCAGTGAAATGAGCAAATGCTGTTTTCCAGCTCTCTCTGATACCTGCAAGAGACTGACTATAATTACAGCTTAAAAAGCAATTATTTTTGTAGTTTGGGGAAGGGTTATTCTAGTGCTTGCCTTGTTTACAGAAACATGCAAGAGTGCAATCTGTAGTCTACAGGGACACGCTTTCAGCATATTTGAGAAAGGTAATCCAGAGAAGCTTTGTTACAGGACCTGGATTCATCTAAGCCTACCTTCCCCCTGAGTTTGGCCAGAATGAGAAGACGAAGAAAGAAAAGATGCATACAAGAACAAGGACCTAAGTAACAAACTCACTGTGCTACAGAAAGATTTTCCAGGCTATACCAAGAGCCCTAGACTGCTTAGATCAGTTACTAACCACAGTGTGACAAACCAAAAGGGCAGTTAGAGGGAGGGAGAAGGACAAAGAGTAACAATCCACCAAAAACAAGATGATGCTGATAAAACAACACAAAAAACCTGAAGCCCAAAGCCACACAAGACTACGTCTATGCCACACACAAGACCATAGAAATGGGAAGTCAGCTGAATTACTGCACCCGTGGCTCACCCTGTACTGACTGCTCTGGCTCCATTTTCCTGAGCATCTCTCTGAAAGGCTGGGATGTGCTTCAAGGGGAACCTCAGCCTCTGCTTTTTAAATCTCACTCTAGTACCACATATTTGGCAAGCAAATCCAAACCAGAGGGCTGCTGCCACTGAATTAAGTTTAAAACTCGAGTCCTCACCCCAATTTAAGCTGCCTCATCCAGCAGAACAGCGATATTACTGAGTTGCTAAACCAGCATCAAATGGGTCAAGCAGGACTACTTGGTGGGACCACACACTTCACTAGTTACTGGGAAGGAGATGAAAGATGGAGTTCCCTGACCGAAAGATGCTCAGCATCTGGCAAGGGGCCCTCTGAACCCAGCAGCATTGGTGCTAAGTGACCATGGAAGCACCAGCTGCCTTACAGTAAAATTCCTGCAGAAATTCACATCTTCTCCTTCCCCACTTCTTTACTGATAGGGCAATGCGTCGCTGTCCTCTTGGTCTGTTTTTTTTCTCTCCCCTCAGTTTTCACAAAGCTTTCAGTCCTTGTTTCACCTGACCTGGTATTAAACTGCTTCCACCATCAACCCAGATGACAAATCCTTTCCCAACAAAGAGCTAGACGTGTTACACCTGCACATTTCAGGCTTCCGAGCCATAATAAACAACAGCACGGCCAGCAGAAATGAGCTGCAAGGCTTGTGATGCTGTTATCACTTGACAATCAGCATAGCTGCGTAATCACTTGGGGCTTTCCAAAACTACCCACTGGCCATGTACAGACAGGAGGCAGTACTTTGACAGTGTGCTCCTGCTGTAGAAGCTGACATCTGACACACACAGCTCTAAGATTGAAGTCATGATTACAAATGTTATTGAATATACAATATGATGCGTTGCTTCCTGAGACACAGAAACCTGATCTTTCCTGATACGCCCTAAAAAATTAAAATAAACCACAAGTCTGTCTCTGTGAAAGGGTGGATTACAAAGGACACACCAAATTCCAACAGCAATCTGAAGCACCGAGGTGGCTTTTTGGTTTGTTAGATGGTGTCCAGGTTCTCCAGGCAGGCCAAGAGCATCTCATCCCAGAGACACCCCCTCCCAACTTGTGCAGCGGCCGTAACAATGCGGCGGCTGCGGGGATCCCGAGGCAGAGAACCGGACCGTACCTTCGTGGGTAGGCTCTGGGTCGGGTGTCAGTGAGATGTCGTCCAGCTCGCGCAAGCAGAGCCATTCTCCATCCATCGACACTCGGAATTTGCAAAGATAGATGGTCTCCATGGCAGCCTGAGTGATCTTGTCTGTGGTGGGGGTTGGCATGTCGCTTTGAGGCGTCAGAGCAGACATGATGACTCAGCTGGTACAACAACAACAGGGGGAAAAAAAAAAAGAACTAAAAAGAAAAGCTTTCTGAAGAAGAAAAGGAGAAATACCTTGCTAGTATAGGACAGATGTGCTCAGGATCGCACAGACTGCTTTGGCCTTTTCATATATAAAGCAAGGTAAAAACGCTGCTCCTTCACGCTTGTCTCTTCCTCCCTCCTTTCCACCACTGCCGTTGTCTTCAGATATGCTGAAGGCTATTGATCCTAAGCAGCCACAGAAAACCTGACGTCCGCATCAAACGTGAAAAAAAATTACAAACAGAAGAAAACAAGCAGGAGGAAGAAAAAGAAAGGCTTCCTCTGACGACCACCCAAACGAAAACAAAGGAAGAGCAGAGAGCAGGGTATCCAGGTTTGCTGAAATCAAGCCGCAGGTTCCTTTCTTCCCAGCGAAGCCAGGGCAGCGAGTGCCGGCAGGATTGGCTGTGCGCAGTAAGCAGGGTGTTGACCAAAATGGCTGACTAATGAACTGAACTGAAAATCCAGGCTCATGTGATCAGCTGCTCCGAGCGCAGGGCGAGCAATTCCCAGGATGCTTCGTGGAGGCTGCTGATGCAGGGAGGGCAATTAGGCACTCATCAGCCGCAGCACCTCCTCGCCGGGCTCGGCTGGTCCATCGGGGAGCTCCGGGGAGGCGCGGACCCGCGGCGCGAGGCACACAAAGAGGCGTCTGTATTCCTTTCACGTGCCCCGACAGCACCGGGTGAATGAAAAATCAGCACCTTTGTTGTCACAGGAGGTGCGCAAGTCGCGGCTTCATTTTATTTCATTTTTTTTGTCACGCAACGTTCTCACAGGGAGCTAAGATTCCTGATATACAGAAGTATTTTAGGGTGGATTTATCATCTCAGGGAAACAATGGGAGGGGAGGGGGGAAATATCCAGAGGTAAGCATTCCAGCACTGGGGGATTAAGCTCTTCTAGAAGGGCACACGCACACGGAAGAACAATGAGGAAGAACAGCACAAAGAGAGGCACTTGGCTGAATCCTACACTTAAAAACCTCATCTGAAAATGGGCATCTTGCTCAGGTGATGCTTGCGAAGAAACATTACCACTCAGCAGGTAGAGGAAGGGGCTTCCAGTTTCTCAAGGACCAGGTGACAGCACTGTGCCGTCCTGCGGGCTCAGGCTCCTTGGTGCCCCCACCTCGAGGGCACAAGGAGCCAGCAGGCACCCTTCTTGTTCCTAAGGTCACTGATTAACCAGGGCGCCTGACACAGCATCATCACCCACCTGAACTGTGATATGAGGCAGTAATAAATTAGTTTATCTTATTCCCACGTGGCTCGGGGATGTTGTGGAGAGCAGCTGGGTAGCATCTGAAATGGATGCCTCGTGCTTCTCTACCACAGAAATCCGGTGAAAGCTGACTGTTCACCAAAAAACAAATTAATAGAAACACGTGAACGATTAACTCAGGAGACCTTAGTTATTGGCCATATGTTTTTTCCTTAAGAAGCACTCAAAAGGACGCGTGTCTATTCCTTAGCAATACGAAATACAATAACTGATCACAATAATTGATCACTTGATGCAGAACTCAGAATGCCAACACACACAGCCTTTTGAAAAAAAAGCACCCATTCAGCCAAAAACTCATAAAACTGGCAAAAAACAGGAATCATGGTTGCTATTTCTAACAGGCAAGAGGAAGCAGTTGCTTTCCGTGAAAACTTCCTGCTTGGTGCAGAGCATTTTGACTCAGCAACTCTTTCTCCCCATTAGACTAGAACAAAGAGCCATGCAGCACATTATTGCTGCGATGCAAAGGAGAATTATTTCACAAATGACAACAGTTCCTATTGTTCCTTCTCCCTAGGAAAGAATGGGTTTTATAATCCATGCTGACAGCATTTTAACTGGGATTGTATTCATAAATCCTTTCAACAACAGTCTCCGGTTTCAGCAGTCACATTTTAGTACTTGTAAAACCAGTGAAAGTTGCCATATACAAACAGGTACAGGAGAGCAGCTGTTCACTTCACTCTTTCTACCTTTTGAAAGGACCTGAACAAACAGCAAACAAATTAAACCCTTGAAAATCAATCAAGTACCATAAGCTAGTAAGCAACAGATCTAATTGACAGTCAAACTTTTTTCCTTTGGGGGGAAAAAAACAAACAAACAAACAAACAAAAACCAAAACACTACAAACAGCATCAGGTGAACCCTGCAGCTCCCATTTCACAACAAAGGTCTTCCACTGAGTCAGCATTGACTAATGACCCATACAGGGGGACCACAGCTGAACTTGGTTTAAAAATTAACCAACTGCTCTGTTTGTTCTTTTATGCCATTTGCTGCTTCTTAGCATGAAGAAATAAAAGAAGCCAGGCTGTCCCTTTCAGCTCAGTTGCATTTTCAGGCTCCCTTATGCAACGTTCCTGCTGTGGAGACTGCGTAGGGATATTTTATTAAAGAAAACGGAAGTAATTACAAATATTGCCCAGCTCTGAAAATTTTCAGTGGATTAGTATGTCTTACATAAAACAGAGCTTTGGACAGAGCATACCGCCCAGCAGATTTTGAACAATTGCCAGCTTAAACGAAACAGAGTTACTTCACCTCTATAAAACTTCTACTCCTTATGGCACAAAATCATCATCTATGCAGATACCTAAAAACTGATTAGTTTTTTATGTTTGTTTGTTTGTTTTTAAAAAGATAAGTACAGAATTTCTTTTTCAAGTTGATTTTTGTTTTTCTTGTAGAGCTCCAATATGGGTATTAGGGTAGCTAAGAACTTCTCACCTGCCCTGAGAAGATGGCAATCTCCAGGTTTTAGCACGACTGAATTTACTCCCAGGGAATGGAAACAGGTAATTTCCCTTTCAAACACCACTTTCAGGTTAGGCTAAGACGAGTATCAAGAATGCTTTTAAAAAAAATTGTCTGTATGTCAGTTACAGCACTGTTGGAAAATAAAGAATATACTCATGAAGCCAGCAAACAACGTTCCCCCATTCCACCCACAAACCCCACCGCTAACAACAACAAGCAAAATCTCACAAGAACTATCCTGTGACTTACTGGCCTGACAGCCTTTTACCCCATCTGGAAATCAGGATACTAAATCTATGCCCCCACCCCATCCTGTGTTTCAAAGCTCCAAATCAACAGAGAATCTTATAAAGCATCAGTGGCAAATATTTGTAGGCTTCATAAAGCATTTGATAAAAATGCCCTGCAACTCAATACTGAGTGCTCAAGCTTCAGGAAGGTTCAAAGACTGATCAAAAGACAGAAGAGGACCAAGGGTAGGTATAAACAAAGAGGAGGTTAGTAGCACAGAATCACTTTCTGAATCTCAGACAAGTCAGGCAGCTTTGACTGGTCTTACAAAATTCTAATATTAACCACGCGTTGGCAAAGCAGAACAGAGGCTTGGACAGGAGACAAAATGCAGCAGATTACAAAAATGTTTGTGCTTTAGGACTTAACCATCTGAAAGCAAACCATTCCACCAGCCAGAAGCATTTCATATCTCAGTTGCACTGAGAAATCTGCCTAATTTATTCAGCTTCTGAAATGAAAGTGATCTAAGCAATAAAAACCAAACAAATCCCCAAAGCACCTCTTGGACTCCAGGGGGCACCTTTGGGTGGAGTTTTACTGCCAATGCCAGGAAATCAGCCTGCAACCAAGCTGACTTAGCATCCTTACGAGAAACCTTTCCCTGATTGCTGTGCAGAGATTGCACAGCAGCCATACAACAAAAAGGCAAAGTTGGCAATGAGATTACTGCTTCAGATGACTGCACTATTTCTGGTTATTTAAGATTGCAGGAGACCACAGAACCATACAAAAGCCACTAGTGCTATGCAAATGGGAACCACTGCTGAAAGAAACTGTTGGTAACAGCTCAGATGCACCGCTGAGCTCTAAAATAACTGCTCAGAGCATCTCGAAAAAGAGTATGATATCAGAGGTAACTTCACACAAAAAGGACACAAATTATGATGAAACACAAGCTTTCATATCACAGTGTAAGATGAGCATGAATCATGAGCAAGTTTGTGCAAGTTTCTCCCAAAGCATGTAACCTCTTTGTGGCTGCTGCACACAGCCTGCCAATCTGGTCCAGCAAGGCAGCTCCCACACTTCTAAGTGAAAAAAATCTGGTCTTGCTATTTGCTGCCCATGCTCCTTCCTGATACGCAAAAACCTCTTCCTGGCACACCTACGAACAGGACTCCTCCTCTCGTGCCACCTCTCCTTCAGCCTGTGTCTGACACTTCTGCCAGCACAGACAAACACACACACCTCACGCGTGGCACTTCGAACGCTGCATGCCAAAGAAAACATAAACAGGCAGAAGACAATTTAATGAGCTGGAAACCAGCGACAGAATTTCACAGCTCCCTGAACATGTGATAAACTTTGTTTTCTACCTGCTGGGAAGTAGAGATATTTAAGGATTTAAATACTTGACATAGCTGAGGGTACAATTAAGTAACAGGAAGGAAAACTCTACTTGAAGTATTGTATCTGTCAGGCTTTGAGTGGGAGCAAAGAACTTAGTTGTTTTTTTCCCTCCTCAAAGACAGCACGATCAAGTTGCTTTTACAGCATTTAAGTCTTCTGAGGACTCACTACAGCTCAGCATGTTTAAGTCTCCCTCTTGTTCTCTGTCTGGAACTATCTGTATCAAAAAAGCAGGTGCTGCTGGCATTAAAAGCTTTTGCAGTCTCCTTCCCTTAGCAGCTCTCATCTTGACCTGACATTTGGCATCATCTCATCTCTCTCACCTTGTAAAGAAAACTTGGATAAGAAGGAGAAAGATCAGTCCTGGAAAAACAGGGGGGAAAAAAAAGCACAAGACAAAGTCGATACAGAAAATAAATAGTTATAACAGGAAGAGTAATAACTACTCTTACAACTTCATTCGTTGTCACCACCGATGTTAGTTGTTGGGCTTCACCTCACTGGCACCAGACAGCTTGCTCCACTGCCCTGATAGCGTGAGGGTGAAGCTGCTGCCTGGGCACGAGTAACGCTTTAGTTGGTCTCTACCGATGGAAGCAACAGTCGTACACAGAATCCCATGAGGCCACCGCTCCCCAGGAGAGCCCTAACGGAGCTACAAAGGCTGCAGTTACTTTACCAACAGCAGATATGCTCTCCTAGATGTTCAAATATGACATCAAACAGCTCTACAGGCCCCTTCTACCCTGCAGAGATGCCTCCCTCAGGAGAACAGTTACATGACTGTGTCATGACTGTAAATAAAAAGACTACTTCAAATAAACCTCCAAAACATCCTGCAATATTGACTTTTCAGTGCGTTGATCACTACCTTCACTGTAAGAGGCTAATGTCAATAAGGAGTAATTACTTTCGTTGCTATTTGTGGAAATGACAGGCTGCAGGGCACTGAAGGGAGGAACTCATGAGCTAGCAGGATCCGTCATTCACTTGAAATGCTCCTTTCACTTTACAGCTGTGTAGGGAGGGATTAAGCATTCACAGAGTACATCACATTTTCGTAACACGGGCACATCACGCAAAAAAAAAACTTCTTCAACACTCCTCACTTTATCTCAACTCCAAAAATAACTAAAGAGCTGAAGAATCAAGGGACGCAGACGTGAACAATCACTTCAGGTACTGCTGCAGAACAAAGAAAAGCAGACCAAGAACAGTCGATGCTAAGCAGTCACATGCGGTTGCAACATGAACTCCCAACATTTGAGAAGAGCCCGTAAAACAGGCCAACGGGTTTCCCCAGTAACACAGGCAGGACAACCTTGATAGCCCGGCCACCACTAATGACACCACACCTCAGGGCTGCAGAGTAACAGCCATCTAGAGCAGATGCAGCAAGTGATGACAGCTGCAAGGCCACATACTCCACAGGTAGCTGAGACTCAGTTCAGCACTCAAACACACAAACGCTGCTTTCTGTTGCAGAGCTGAGCTCTACCCACTGCTTTAACATCAGTCCCGAAGCAGCAAGCAAACAAGCCAAGCTCTGCAGTAGGATCCCCTGCTCCTGCTGCTCAGCAATGAGCAAACAAGAGCTACTTTTTCAGAGACATGAAAACAAAAAAAAAAAAAAAAAAAAAAAAAGCAAACACCACAGAACAACAGGCATGATGAAAAAGTTGATTTGCAGGCAGGACACCCCCCAGGAGAAACAGATCAGAGTCCATGACACTGTGCAAATGGGTTACGATTCCTGTTCCCTTCGTACCCACCTATCGCTGTGTCAGTCGCCGAGCAGGCTTCAGCATGATATTGCGCAGGCAGATATTACCTCTGAGATAAGAAAGAGCAAGGGAGACTCCAGATACATTTTATAAGGCTTTTTCCATGTAGTCTGTATGAATATCCGCTGCAGAGTAACACCAACACAAGGGATAAAGCAATGCTGAGCTGATGAACGTGTACACTAACTCCTTGTGCTCTTGAACAAACATGCCTCAGCCTCACCACATCTACGCAGAACCCCTCCTAGAAAGGTACTAGAACAATTAAGCAGTTTGAGCAGTACGAGCACAACAGCAAAGACTAAATAAATATTTTTAAACCCTTCAGAGAATTCTTTTCTCTGTCACAAATAGCTCACTCCCTTGCACACACATCACACATCTACAGAGTGTGAAGATTTCCTGATTAGTAGACACTTTTTAAAAATATCATGGTTTTGAGAGGAAGTTACCAGTTGAAAATGGCGAGTCAGGAGGGAGGGATACTTAGTCCGCAGAAAGAAATCTGCGACCAGAGAGAGCCCTTCATGTAACTAAGAACAAAGGTGGGTCACTTCACCTGCTCTTTACATTACAGAAATTAATTTAGCTTACTGGTTATAGCTTTGCAGACTAATAGCTTAAATAATGTACATTACTTTCAAAAGGAGTAAAAACCAACAAAGATACTTTCCCCCCAAATCATCAGCCATTGTGTGAGTGAATACACACCTGAGATGCAGCCAGAAGGAGATAAAACAAAGGTAAAAAAGCTGTCACCCGCGCCCAGGCACAAGCGCAGAAGATGACAAAGCTACTGGCAATTTTCAAGATGGATGGATAAGGGAAAACCTCTGCTACATGCACCCCTATGCATATACTTTTTGTTTCTAAAACACACCCATTTCGCACTATTTCAGTGCATTTATTGAAATGCACTGCAAGAACATCATAAAGATCACCGTGAAGCTGAAAACAGCTTCCCACCCAGCACGCCCCACACGCAGCAAAACCCCTTGGCCTTGTCTGGCACCCAGAACAACTACCCTCTGCCCCAGCACAAGGAGGAAGCCCAAGCGGGTGTTTTCCATCTCCTAACCACGCTGTAAGGCAGGGCTGGGCTGTGAGGCTTCGGAGAACTATTGATATTGGAAAAGCCCTCCAAGATCCAACCATCCAACCGTCCCCCTACCGCCAATGTCACCCACTAAGCCATGTCCCCAAGCACCATGTCCAACCCTTCCTTACACACCCCCAGGGATGGTGATTCCACCACCTCCCTGGGCACCCCCTTCTGATACCTGCCTGCTCTTTCTGAGCAGAAATATCTCCACATTTCCAACTTGAACCTCCCCTGGCGCACCTTGAGGCCATTCCCTCTAGCCCCATCGCTGGTTACCTGCCACCAGAGGCTCCCCACGGCTGCCCAGCTCTCAGGGGCACAGCCCAGAAAGGAGAGAAACCCCCATTAAGGCTTCTCCGTGGGCTGCATTTGGGGTGCAGCACACCTCCCCTCCCCGCAGGCACACACGTGTGCTGCGCTGCCACGACGGCGCCTCCCCAGCCCCGCTCCCCGCAACCCCCCCAGCTCGGGGGGCGCTCAGGGAGGGTCCCCCCGCTCCCCACATCCCCACAGGAGGGCAGGAGGGAGACTCACGGGCGCCGGCGGCTCCCTCCGGCCCCGGGTAGCTCAGCAGCAGCACTGGCAGGGCGGCCCCGCCGCGGGGAGCCGGGGGTCTCCACACGCTGGGCGGCGCGGCGGCGCCTCCATGGCCGGGGTAGAGGAGGAAGAAAGGCGGCGAGGCTGGGGGAGGCGAGGCGGGGGGCGCTTCGTCTTCTTCTTCTGCCGCTCCACGGCAGGGCTCGTCCCGCCGCTCCATGGCGGGGGGCAGCTCCCCGCCGCCCCCGTCCCCGTCCCGGCAACTTTCGGCCACGAGCGGCGCCCGCTCCGCCTCCGCCATCGCCGCCCCGGGCCGCGGCTCCGCCCCGGTGGCGAAGCTGGGCCTGGGCCGGCCTCCGGCCTCCGCCCACGGCCGGGCCCCGCTGCTGTGGCGCCCCCTTTCCCCTCAGGAGGGACGGGGGGAACGGCCTGGGACCCGGGGGTGGCCTCAAGTTGCGCCAAGGGAGGTATAGGGTGGAGATGAGGAGACATTTCCTCTCAGAAAGAGCAGCCAGGCACTGGGAGGGGGTGCCCAGGGAGGTGGTGGAGTCACCGTCCCTGGGGGTGTGCAAGGAGGGGTTGGACGTGGTGCTTAGGGATGTGGGTCAGTGGGTGATGCTGGTGGTGACGGGACTGCTGGACAAGATGATCTCGGAGGGCTTTTCCAATGTTAATGGCTCTGTGATGCTAAAGCCCCACGTCTCCACCACAGGAGGTGTTCACAGAAGCCAGGCTGTGTCTGTGGCAGTGAGCAGGCAGCCCCAGCCTCCCTGCTAAAACACCGCTGCCCTGCTAGGGACAGCCGTGCTTCAAAACCAGCCGCTGCCCCTTCCACCTGCACTCCCGATGTAGCTGGCGAGTGAGCAGCAAAGAATAGAGAAAGCAGCCCAAGGAGGTGCGGGGCTGCCTCAGCTGCTGCGCTTTACTGGGCCACAAGTTTCATGGGGGAAACGTGGATTTTAATCTGGGGAAACCCAGATTTTAATCTGGGGAAACAACCCCCAGGAAGTCAGGATACCACATGTGTTAACTTATCTGTAAAGTCAAGCCATGTCCCCACCTCTTGCCTCCCCCTCACTTTCCGGAGTGCAAGATCTTACTGACAACAGCATTTTCGGATCCTTTGACAAGAGGCGACAACACAAACTCCAAATACAGTCTTTACCATTAAAACAAACACATTGGTGGTGCCCCATTGGAATCTCACCTCAAAAACAGCCTTTAGAAAAGCGGTGATAAAGAATTTTCATTCAGGCAGGGCTTTAAATGTGGACCACGGTGTTATCAGCAGAGGGAGAATGCAAATCTGCCAGTTTTTAAAGAATATCCTGTATATTCAGTATACTTTGGTCAGACTGAAACAGGATGCTTTTTTTTTTTTTTCAATCTCACATAACAGTTGCAAAACCAAAGCTGCAAAGGCAACTGATTGCTGGAGACTTTGCTGTTGCGCTGCCCCAAGTCATGCAATATGTTGCAGCTAATTTAACAGATGCTTTAATCCCTTTCAGAAATCCAAACGTTTGGGTTTGAGATTTGTATTTGCCAGTGCTAGCGAGAGCAAAATCTCGTGCAAACTGTTGCTGATGGCAAACAATGGGAGACAACTATGAAAGCCTTCACAAAATTAAAGCAGTAGCAAATGTACTTCCTTCTGAGTTATCAAATACATTTTCCTTACCCTGCACAAACAGCAATTCACGTTGTGACACAGAAAGCACTGTCCAACTCTCTGCCCTTGGATTTTTTCAGTTCCAACTTCTAAAGGCAAGCCAGGCTTACTCTGGATGCAACTACTGGAAGAAGGAAAAACAAAACAGTGTTAGCCATGAACTTGCTCCACTTATTTTCCTAACCATCATCCGTGATCCTTCCCGTCTTTCACATGCATCTGTTTTACCAGGGGTCTTCAAAATCTATTTACCATCAGGGATTGCCTTTAAGCACTAAACATCTACGAAGCATTTCTTAGAGCAATGCTATGGTGTGCCCCCTCCCATGGCATTAATAATCACAGCCTTCCCATGATTACTCACACATAAAACCATACTGGAAAGAACTACTGATGGCTTCGTCCAGTCTCTGAACCAACCAACTGAACAAAATGCCATGTTTCATCTTCATTAAAACGAGTTGGTGCCGCAGACCTGGGAGACGAGCTGGGCCATCTGCTGGCTGCCTGCGGTGGGCACGCTGACACGCTGCGCTTGCTCTTGCCTTTAGCCCTAATCTTGACGTTTCTGGAAAGCGAGCCTGTAGTTGCACCATAATATACATCCCTTATTTATTGCTCAGATGGAAGCTGCCAGAATTTTGCTTGCCAGCTGCCTAAAGCTTTTTGAGGGAACACAAAACCACCTTGGATACTTGCAGCTTGCCTGCCTGTGGAAGCGCATCAGCCCCTCATTTTCGCACAAAGTGCAAAACGTGCACGAGCAGATGCTGTAGTAATGAGATCAGTTAGCACCTCTGCGGGACGTTTTTCACATCCTGTGTGATGCCTGCCAGGAAACACTGCTCCTCTGCTGAAAAATCACCTAAGCTGCTTTTTCCCCAGCACATAAGCTTTCACCAACCAAAAAGCGTAGCTCAGCATCATCACTGGTGGCCTCCATCATGATTCCAGTGCAGAATTAATAGAAATGGTTTCATTTTGGGAAAAGCACCAGTTCCCTCCTCGGTAAGGCTTAGACTGGTTTCTCATTTTGGAGCAGACTTGTCATGTTTCACATGAGCAAGCACCCGGGAAGAGTGTCTTCATCCCCAAGGCCAACAGGTTACACTTGGCCACCTGGTCAGACAGGGCATCACTCAAATGAAAAGGCATTTTCAGTGACCCCTTCAAGCAAGCCTCACATTTGCCTTGGTGATGCTCTTGCAGAACAAGGGTTTGACATGTGCCTCTTCCCAGCTTCCCCAGAGAAGCCAGCTGCAGGGCCTCAGACAACAATTTTCACCTTCTAGCAGTCGCTGCTGGGACTTTGGGATGTGAGAAATGAATCCTTACCCTTGCAATCACCTCCAACCTTTCCTCTCCCCACGTAGAGACCTCCTACCAGCACAGACAAGACCAGCACTGACCAGAAACACCAAATTCTTCTTCTCTGCTGCTATCAACACTCCCCAGGCGCTTACAGTCATTTCTATTACCCCTTGCCGTGCAAAATGCCTTGGCTCTGCAGGCAGGCAAAGACCTCCCGGTCAATTGCATGGAGGGGATCAATTCACAGCGAGCTGGTTTCTATGGAGCAGGGGTTTATTTTTTTCTGTATTTTTTTAAAGCAGTGTTTAACTGCGGTTTGGCCTACGAACAGCAGGGGGCAAACGAATACAGGACCATTAAAGTCAGCAGAACTTGTCATTTCAATTATTTAGCCCTGTGCATTCATATACTGAACTGAGTTCTCTCTGAAATTCAGACATACAAAAACTACAGAAAGCTTCCCTACTTCCATTCCCATCTGTCCAGTCTATGTTTGTCTTTTTTCACCTCTCCCTTTAAGAATCAGCTTTAAAAGTTACCAAAACTGTCTCCAGTCAGCAATCAAGAATGTTCCTGGCAGGAAAAGGCTTAGGATGGAAAGGTTTGCATCAATGCTACGGAAACACTTTTCATGTGCAGAAAACAAGCAGTATCTGCATGTTTTAAGTATATCACCTAGCCTGTCACAGGTTCACCCCAACCCATTCATATTTTGGCCTACCTGAGACTATTGCAATAAACACTAGCTACACTGGTGCTTCCATAACATGAAATGGTTGTTACTAACTAGACAACTGTCCCTTTTAAGGGAGTTCACATGGCAAACAGACAGAGTGCCTTTCAGGTGGTACTGGTACCCAAATAAGATGCGGGCTCACCGAGACAGATCCTAGCCACATATGCACGTCTTACCTCAAGAGTGTTACACTTGTAACATTCATGAGAAAATCAGTGATGACTCCTTCACAACATGAACTGGAAGTGCCCACTTACAATCAGTTCCCAGCAAGAATTTATTTCAGTGCCAGGTTAGATGTGTTTTTCCACCAGAGGGAGGTAACCAAAACATGTTGAAAATTTACCTTCGAAGTGCAAACAACATCAAGTCTTACCAACTTGTCCTGCAGCAATGCCAGATTAGACATACAAGTGTGTAACAGTTAGGAAATTTATCATAGATTAAGTTAACGTATTCATCATAGGTAAGTAACTATGCAATCCAGAAGTGCCCTTGCTTTGCCTCTCACTGAATTCAGGAGCAGGTGAAATAGCATCTCAGGCCATATGGGATTTAGGTAACAGCTTCCTGCATCACTATTGAATTAAAAAGATTTAGGAGGGTGAGAACAGTTGATTCTTACATGTATGAACACAAGGATGAGTTAATCAGAGCACAAACTAGAGGAAATACCATAACCATGTATCTGTAGCCCTATGCAGAAAAAAAGGATGTAAGAGGACAATGCAGTAAGGAGGAGGTGGTGGTGACAGCTGCACAAATCCCATTCTCAGCCCACCCTTGGAAGGATGTTCCCTCTGCCCTCATCCCACCCGGTCCATTCCCTTCCCCTGACCTGACACCCCCCTTGCAGCCTCTCATTGCCTGTATTTACAGCACAGAAAGACAAAAACAAGCAAAAAAAAAAATCAAAGAAAAAAATCCCACTTAAGGATGAAAACCACACATTCTTTAACAAAAAATTTATTGTACTCAAAACTGTTATTTGCAGCTCTCTGAAACAGAGAAAAATAAGTTTCACTGAAGCTTTCTGCTTTTCTTAACCCCGGCGCGAATGCCAGACAGCTCCCCGCCGTATCGGTGCATCTCCGTCCGAACCTCGCGGACCTGGCCCTTCCGGCGAATCTTGGCCTGCCGAAACTTCTCCCGGTGCTTGACCCTGGGGTTGCGATCAATCTTCTTCCTCTTGGGGGTGAGGCCTTTGTTCTTAATCATCTGATAGGTCACACCTCTCTTTTTCTTTGGATCCACCTCCTGCAGCGCTTCTTCTTTGAGCACGTCCTGGTCTTCGGTTCTCTTCCTCTTGAGTTTCAGCTTATCCTCCATCAGCTTATAGTATTTTAGGGCAGCCTCTTCATCCAGGTCGGACTCGTCTGCCTGTTCCTCAGCAGCAAGCCGGCCGTTAGCAACCCCAGGAGCACGTTTTGGTTTGTTCTTCCTGGCAGCCAGATACAGAAGCGCCGGAAACTTCTTCCGCTCTCGCAGTTTTTCCTCCTTCTTATCGTAATAGTTCCTCAGAAGAAGGCGAACCTGCGAGAGTAACCTCTGGTCTATCACAGCCAGGTCATTGATGATATTCCTGTAAGCAACCAACCGCTCAATGACGGGGTGACTGTGAGCTGGCATTCTCTTTGACTTTAAAACCAAATAGAAACTGATATTGGCACAGTAATTCAGGTAAATCTGATACTTCATCTGCAGATAGCGGCTGCCTTTCCCCTGAGGGATAGCGCCACTTCTGACCATTTCCAGCAGTGGCTGCAGCTCATCCTTGAGCTCCATCAGCTTGACTTCAAAGTCCTCAATCAGGTGCAGGAGTTCAGGGGACTCCTGCTTCAGTAGCTTCAGCTGCTCCTTCTTGGAAAGGGCCTGCAAATCCTTGGCAATCTTCTGCCCCTTGCTGTCGTGGGTTTTCTGCTGCCCCGCCACGTAGCCCTGGATCACATCCAGCCCATAATCATCCTCCCCCAGGTCCTGCACCAACCGCCTCTGGATGACTTGAGCCTCCTGCTCCTCTTCCTCCTCCTCAGCATCGACCTCTTGCTGGCTACGCTTACCCTTGGCCTGGCCATCACTCCCGTAGTCCGTGTCGTAGTAGAGCTGCTTGCGGCGGCCCCAGGACAGCTCGTGGGGGAGCTCGGTATCCTTGCTGCGCTCTTCCAAGTCGCTTTCCATGGACAGGTCCTCATCTTCATCCCCCTCATCCTCCTCTGCGCTGCGATCCAGATAGAACTCGGCTCCCTCCTTCTCCTCCTCACCCTCCTCCTCCTCATCATCCTCCTCCAGCTGCAGCCCCAGCACTTCATCTTCCTCCTCCTCTTCCTCCTCCTCGTCCTCCTCCGGCAGCTGCAGCCCCAGCACCTCCTCCTCCTCCTCCTCGCTCTCCCCAGCCTCCTCCCCGCTCTCCAAGGCCGCCATCACCGCCTGGAACTGCGCCTCATGGAAGTCCTCCACCTCGTCCCCCAGCCCCTCGGGACCCACGTCCCCTCGGGGGGGAACCTCCACCTCCTCCTGCTCCTCATCCTCCTCCTCCTCGCCCCCACGGCGGCGGGCGGGTCGCGGCGGGGGCCTCAGGACGGTTCCGCGCCGCGTCCTCATGGCGCCGCTGCCGCCTCAACCCCGGCTTCCACCGCCGCCCCTTCCGCTCCGCCGCCTCCCCGCTCCTCCCCGCTCCCCGTTCCCCTGAGCTGTGGTTCCCCCTCGGCCCGTGCCCCCAAAACTGTTTTATTTAGTTAGTAATTTATTTATTTTTAGCTGACGGGTGCGCGGAGCGGTGGCGGATGTCAGCTTATTCTGCCATCATTAACGGGAGTTTCTCCTTGCCTCCCCGCAGCCAGGCTGAAGTTTCAGAGGGGAGAAGTGCTTGGAAAGCTCCCCCGAGCTATCTGTATTATCCCTCCAGCTCCTCACCTTCACTAAATTGCGTCTCTGACAGAATTTGGGCATCTCCTGGTAGGAAGCACTGCTGGGGCTGCTCGAGCAGTGCCCGTGCTCCTTGGATCCCCCCTCTCATGCCAACAGATCCAAGCAGGGCAGCAGTAAAGGAGCAGGGTGGATTTTCAGCAGCGGGGAAGCCCTCATCAGGAGGGTTTTTCAAGTTGTCTGTACTCCTTCAGACTTACATTCCTATCCTGGATGGCTGCTTGTTTGTTTCTGGCATCAGGCACAGAGGGCCTGGCCTGGCCTCCCCCAGCTTTCCCCTGGGAAAATCAAATTAACACCAAGCCACATGGAAGCAGGCTGTTTGGAAGTAATGTGGACATACAGCCACGTCACAAGAGTAGACGGAGTAAGTGAAGAGTTCGTGGTAAAGAGTTTGGTATGGTCTGAACCCTGCCCACCCCCCCTAAGTCCGATAAATTTGGCAGCCACACAATCCCAGGAAGAGAAGTTCTGTGCAGAAGCAGCGCAGGTGCTTTTTTCTAGCCACAGAACAGGTGCAGCTTTATTTATAAATACACGTGTCCAGCTTCCTGTGGAAAAAGTCACACTGGGCAAATATTAAAGTTAACTAAAGCAAGAGGATGGGGTGCAACTTCACTCACTTTTTGGCGCTTCACTTGGATTCTGACAGATTTGATGGTAGATCAAGCTCAGTTATGAGCCTTTGTCCTGACATGCTCAGCTTTTCCACCAAGTCACTTCTGGGTCAAAATTTTCCGTACTTGCTTGCACACCAAAGGTATGTTTTGCCTCAGACAAGGACACCTTTTCCAAATCCATCAGTGCCAATTTTCAGATACCACCTCCTCTGGATACAGGCCTGTGTCAGAGACAGCAATAAAAATGACTTGGTTTTGAGAAGTGAGACATAACATTCGCATAGCTTGTTACCTACACATAGGTAGAAATTCTCACTTTGTACTAGTTGGCCACTAAAATACAACCATCTTTGCTGATCAGACTTTGTAATCTGCCTGCTTAATCTTACCATTTTTTTGTGAAGCCCATCCAGAGCAGTCTGCAGCCACATGGTTAAAATTCTAGATAACTTTTGCAAGTGTGTCTCCAGTTTGAGTTAGTTTACCCCATTTTCAGGACTTGACAGGCTGAAGCACGCTGCTTTGATGTAGGCAATCACTGCTCCTCAGATGGCAACTGGTGACTGCTGCAGGTCTGTTTTTAATCCACTATTTTCTCCGCTTCTGAGTGAGAAGCAAGGAGAAAAGAAAGATGTGGGACAGACTGTGAGTGGATAGAATGTTATTTCGAGATACCCTGTGCAACGCTATGGATATCCTTCTCTCCAGCATAGCAAGGGCATGCAATGACCCGGCTATTTTGCCTCACCTCATCCAGGCATCTGCCCAGTTTCTAATCTGGAAAAGCCTAATTCATTGTGTACCAGGCTAACTGGAGGCACAGTGATGCTGAGACCCCAAGGCTGGTTTTTATTTCTTTTCAAATTCTGTTATTCTTCCAGTAGCCTCTGCCTTGGGTAGCTCCCCACTCAGCCCAGAATTCAAGCCTGGGATGATGGTTTGCCAGCCCCTTGCCAAACTGCCTCCATTTTTTTAATACCTGCTTGCCCAGATAATTTTATGGTTATCTAACATGTCACACAGTAAAAAGGGGGTAGTCCTTAAAAGTAACAGCCCGCAAAACAGATTCTACTCCAAATAGTTTGAAATCTAGACAGAAAGCCTCAGAGAAATGCAGGTGGCTGAGGGTGACTAAAAATGGCTCTCACGCCACCACGTAAAGACAAAGGGACTGCACATGCAGACACACAGATTTAGCAACTGAAATTCAGCTATGCTGAGTACCAGCAGTCAGGGAATCCACCGAAATCAACAGAATCACACAGAGTATCATTCTGCACAGTCTCTCCATTCATTATCTTTTTAAAAATTCATAGATACCTCTGCTTGGATTTTATTGGTGCTGTAATTTTATCAACGTAGATATGCAGAATGTGTCAGCCTCTTTTGCCTGTGCTCTATTTTGCTGCATTCATTCTTCCTTCTTATTTTTTAAAAATCTCCTTTGATTACAAAAAATGACTACAAAAGGTGACTGAAACAAATAGTGCTTTAGATAGATATTCCTTCCCTGCTTCATCCCCACCATGGTTAGCCAGGTTTATTTTTAACTTTATGCACTAGATGGGCACCTTCCTGCTTCAGAAGGAGGCTCCGCATTAAACTCTGTTGGCAATACTTTCTGGGAAGGAGGAAGATGAAAGGAAAGCAAATTTTGCTATCATAAGGCTGCAGCGTCACTTTAGAGATCAGGTTTTGTACCAAAGAGTTATGGAATATGACTCTTGGAGCTGGGCTTGCATCCATTTTCACCTGCTACCTCCCTGGGGAAAGCCCCTTGTGTCAGTGCTGCTGATGCAACACAAAAGCTCTTTGCATCATGCGACTGCCTGATGAGATGCTTGTGCTGGCAGGAGAAAGTTCAGGACACAAATGCCAGGGTCTTCAAAACAGCTCAACTGCTAGGAACCCAGCTAGCAAGGTCCAAAGAAAGGGAAAACAACCTGTAAAGTGACAGGCTGCTATTTCAGGGTCTGGGATGTTGGCAGTGTTACAAATAACATCAGTCTCTTGAGAACCTGGCATGAGTGACCAACCCTGGGGAGCCAAGGGTGGCACGTGCAGTGCGAAAAGCTTGTATAGCATCATGGGGCTGCTGCCCTCTGCGTAAGAAGAAGCTGGAGCAGCACAGGGAGATTTGCTGTGTGCTGCTATTGTTAATCAAGAATAAACTATCCTTGCAGCCAGCAGAAATTCAGGAAACACTAATACTGTAACCCTAAGAATGGGCCTGCTAGCATCATACCTTGCTCTGCCTCCCTTCAGCCTTAAATAAAATTACAAGATTTTATCCCATCGTAGATGTCTCTAACAGCACCCGGTAAAAGGTGTTATTAGAGATTTAACTTCCCTTACAAAGTGGCCTTTCCTGTGCAAGATATATGCATACACTCCAAAGAAAACCCTAGTCATTGCAAGCTATATTGCAATGCATTTTTATTATTATTTTTTCCCAGAGTTACAGAGGTGAACACAAACCCTGGGACAATTAATAAATAAATCATCTCCACTACTCTTTTTTTTTTTTTTTCATCCAGAGTGAACCAAGCATATTAAGGAAAGTCTGCATGACAAATACCTCAAAGAATTTAAAATGTCTGCATTCACTGGAAAATGGTTTCCTTGGACCTTACACAGAGCCCTTCATATATCATGCATCCCATGGAGTCCCTTCTCTATTCATAGGGAAAGAAACTCCTTGATGCCACAGGCAGAGCACTGGAGGAAGAGCTCAGCTTTGCCATTGCCATGCTGTTGCTTTACCTCTTTTACCCCTCCCACGTCTCCTTTTGTCTGCTTTGACTGAAAACTTCTTGGGGGCCGGTCAAGTCCTTAATATATGTTGCACAGCATCTGGTGCAAACAGGATTCTGATTCTGAAGCCTAGCATGTTCTTACAGTACGGGTCAAAATATCCCCACAAGAATCTGATTGCTCAAAACTCAAGAGTAAGAACTGTGACCCCTTGGCTAGCTGGACACTTTCTTACGTTACACTCCTGAGCTCGAGGTGGCAGAGTGCCAGTGACACCAGTGGTAAATTGGTCCCTCGAACCCAAGGTGTTTTTTCACTCCCTTGTACCCAGAAGCTTTGTTGCATGTTGGTGATGAACAGAACTTTTGGTGATGAACTTTTAAGTGCACAGTAATAGCGCAACCCCTACCCCCAACCACCTTTGAAAGGCAGAAGTCTCTGCGCATTGAACATGCCTGGTTTCAGTCCCCAAGCCACATCTTTCACAGTGTCAGTGGTAGCCGGCTGGGCTGTTTATTTTAGGAAACAAATAGCCGTATCATTTGCACACGCCCTTATAGGCAGACACACGCTCTCCACTCACATTCTTCAAAAGAAGTGAAGGCAAGATGAAGAGCTCTTTGTTGCCGTGGGTGGCTTTGGCTGTCTCCTTGGAATTCGTCCTTGTGGCAGGTAGGTGAGAAATTAAAACCATGGAAAACTTTGCTTTATGAGGGATGTGTGCTGTGTAGGTGTCTGTTAATAATTTTAACAGTGTAAATCAAAGCTTGATGCCTGTTCAAGAAGTCTTGCTTTGGTGGTGCTTGGACACGTCAGTGTCTTCCTGCACCACGCAGAGTGGTGTGTTTTTAATTCCCATTTATTTTTTTAATATATTTATGTTAATAAAGCCTAAAAGAGTGATGAATGGTGGCAAATTCAAGCTTTTGTAATTAGCCATTCTTAATCATGTATCTGAAGCAACAAACCACAAAAATGGAGCCTGTTTTTATGCAGCCCTAGGTAGCTTGAAAGACTTAGCTGCTAGGTTTTAAGGCTTCTAAAATCCTCTTGGTGATCCTGTCAATGGGTGTGGCCATTTCTAATTAAATTGTTATTTAACTCCACTACATTTTGTGGAAGGACTCTTGATTTTTACCATGGGTACTGAGATCAGACTCTCATCCCAGCACATCATTCAGTGTGGTTCACAGGTAATGGATTCTGACTATCATTCTGCCAGATCTCTATACAACAGTTTAAAGTCATCCTCATTCACGCAGCGGATCTGGTCCACAGGACTAAATCCATGCTTAAGAAGAACTACTCTAGCAGCACGGATAACAGCATCCATGCATTTCCTCCAGCTTTTGGAAAGCAGCCTCTTACTGCAGAGCCAGGCAGGTCCTCGAAAAGCCCTGCTTTCTGTGAAGTATATTATAACTGCAGGGAAGTCAAAATTTAGTTGTGTGCAACTACAGGAGTGACATTTGTGCTACTTACATCAAAGTATCTTTCTGGCCTAACTGAGCTTCTTCTTCCTTTAATGAAGTAGCCACCTTCACATGCAGCAGAGTTTGAACAGGTATTTTTGGAATTAATTTGCTTCTTCAACGTGCAGCAGTGGGATTTTGTTGAGCTTTGTCTCCATATATCATATTACAGGATATTTTCAAATATGAGAAATGTTATCAAAATCTCTGCATGAATATTCATCAGGGAAGAACATCACATTGCAGTAAGTTATGCACCAGAAGATCCAACCCTGCAAACATTTAGAACAGCATTAAGAACTTTTGTATTTAAATACCTTCTCTTTAAAGAAACTTTACAGGCCAACTCATGGAATCATTACTGATAAATCTAAAAAAAAAAAATCTTATTTGCAGCTTTGTAATTTTACTTTAAAAATATGGAGCACCTGTAACTTTTATGGTTACTGAAGCCAGTACTATTACACAAGGAATTAAATTCAGGACAGTGGTTTTAGAGTATAGTCTAAAAATCCCCTCATATTTATTAAAAAACAACAAAAAAAAATTGTTAATAGCATTTTATGATTAAGATAAATTAAACTGCTCCCAAAGGTTTGGGGACAACTTAAATATTGGGTTTTGATAAATTTCTTAGAAGAATCACACACAATGTTGCATAGAAAATACAGTGACAGACAACAGGGGAAGATCTCTAGCTTCTTGTTCTTCACAGAGTTTTTCTATAAGAAAAAAGAAGAAAGACCAAGACTTAAAGATACAGAGACTAAAGAGACTTTTTAAGTTAGCTTCTGCTTCAGAGGGCAGTGTTTATGTTATATGATGAGTTGGCAGCAAGGAAACATACAAAGCAATAGAGAATGGAAGAAGGTGTGCGAAGACAAATAAGTACCACTAAATTGTGAATATTCACCTGTGTCACATTTTGGATTTCTGCCTTGGTACAGCACAATCAGACGTGAGACCAAACTTACTTTCTGCATGGTTTGTAATTGGCATTTGTATAGATAGCTACTTGTGCTAGGTTCAGTACAGACAAATGCTAAATGCCAGCCACTGTTGTAAAAGGACTAAACAAGCATATGCTCTAGATGGACAAAGATAACCCCATGAGCAGTAGCAAAGGCGGCATCTCCTCCATGCCTGTAGTGGCTTGCTCAGTTGGACAAGAGGAGGGACTGCAGTAGCTTCTTTCCCAACTGAGAACTGCCCCAACGAACCTTCTTTAGAAGGTATTCTGCTGCCAGTTATCACAGAAGCAGCATTTCTACCGGTCACTGAATTTTAAGATCACTCTGAGGCATGATTTCAAGATGTTTTAGAGCCTTTTTCATCAATATGAGGCTTCTAAGGATCTTAGTAAATAACCCAGTGCAATGCAAGCAGATGGGACCAGTGTATTGTAGGGACAGGAGTGAAGCTCCAAGAAGTCTTATGTAGAACACCTGGAGTGCTATTTACATGGCATTGTATGGACTCTTGGGACATAAAGTAAGGTCTCCTGATCAGTGCTGCAGAGGTCTTGTTACCATTCAGTCTTGGGGACAGTTTCACCTAACAGTTGAGCTTCCACTAATAGCATCTAACAATTAGAAACCTCACAGTGTGACTCCATGTGCTTCTCCTGGATCCCAGCTTTCCTAGTGCTCCCACAGGTGTGAGTACTATCCCTTTCACCCTGTAGCAACAGGATCTGCTGTTCATACAAGCCAGCAGCATTGGACATGAAAATGAAAAAGCAGCCGTGAGCTTATGCAGCAGGGGCAGCTACTTCCTTAGTGAGCCATTCTTCTGTGATCCAGAAGTCCACCTATTAGGACCAAAGCTGTTAAGTGACTCTCAAATCCCCCAGTGACATGATGAACATGTTTTTAGACTATTTCGTTCTCCCTATGGTTAAACTAATGGGTTAGAAGTAAGCAAATCCTCAGAACTGAAGTCTGTCTGAGCCCAACTATTCCTATCTTTCAAACACTCAGAGTTTTCTCATACTTCTACACGGGCTGAAGGTACTGTTGGAAGAGTGATGTAGCAAAATGATAGCTGTGACTATATAGCAGCATTAAGAGATAAAGGAATGTGAAAATGACCATTTAGGAAGGGTGTGACTGTGCATGTAAAAGCAAAGACAGCTTGTTACAGGTGAAGAGACCAGAGGCTGCTGGGGAAAGACAGTTAGGAGAGAATAAATTATTTCAAATCCATTTGCATGTTCAGAGAGGAAGCAGGCATAGCATGCCAACAGAAACATTTAAAAAGTCTCTGGTCGACAGATGGGAAGTTTTACCCAGCTGTTTTGACTGAGTTTCACATTGAATAATATGCTAAAAGTACAGGATACAAACATACCCAGAGCTGGCTCTTCTCTATTTGACTCAGCTCCACAGCTGCCAAACTCAGTTTCATTAGGAAAAGAATATCAGAAATTCAGGACTGGAGTTTTCTGAGCAAACCATGGGATTGTAAGGGCCACTTGCTTTCCAGTACCAGTTCATCAGGCTGCCTTCCTGCTTCATCCTCTAGTGCTTTTTGTCATTGATTCCCTCAAGAATCTGGAAAGGAAAATAGCACTGACAGAAAGCTGACACATCTGCCGTGTTGGCACTGTCATAGATATTTAGAAAGCCCAGATCTCAACTAGGGTTTGGACTGCTAGACCAGTCCTTGTGCGTGATACAGCAATCAGGTAACCTCTTAGCAGAGGCAAGTGTAAAAACAGCACTTTAGCTGCCAGGTATAGCCAGAGGCTTGTGTTTCATGAGAGATCCCGACTTGTTTCGTCTCACTTATCAGCAATGCAGTGCTCAGGTTCATCATTTTCTCCCTGCCACTTGCATCTCCTCCACATCATATAGAAATAGACTGTAGGCTGAGCAGGCAAGAGAGTTGAGCCCATCTTTGTCAGTTGTCTCATTTCTGCTTGTTGTGACCTGAACTTCAAGCAATATAGATGCCATAATGGGGCATCGCTGAGATTCTCATTTCTTCACTTTCTGACAGAGCATGTCACAAGGTTTTTCTTTTCTACCCCTGAGGCGGCATATCCTGTGTTTGCAGGTACTCTACTGGACTATGATGGTGAGGAGCGTGTGCTGGTTAACAACAAGTGTAAATGCACAACAGTGACCTCAAGGCTCGTCCCCTCCAAAGAAAATCCTGATGAGGAAATCCTGGAAAGAAACATACGCATCACGTAAGTGGCAGACAAGTCTTAGGTGGAGATGGTGAGCAGTAGACTGTGTTGCAGGAGTTCCCCTTTTCCTTGCATTTTTTCCACATGTCCTGGTGTTGACAATTTAGACCTGTTTTTCCCATGGACTACTTTCTGTACTATCTTGGAGTAACTCCTTTTGAGCTCAAAAAAATTTATTTATTTTTTTTTTTAAGAGAAAAGGAATATCAGAACTGATAGCTTGAAAATATCATTAGTGAAAGGCAGCACTTTCAGAAGTTGCTACATTATTATTGGGGTGAATTTTACAGTCTTTCCAGAGATGCCTAGAAACCAGGCAAAAAGTATCTCATTGCCTTCAGAGGCACAGAAAAGCTCAGACTTGCTGTTCTTGAAGAAGGGTCAGAAAGGAAATAACCTGAACAAAGAACAAGATCAGAGTTGAGAATTCATTACAGCATAGTAGTCCCCTGTTTAACAAGCAGTTTTCACAAGAGGAATTCTCTCCCTTCCTTTCCAGGGTCCCACTCAGGAGCCGACAGAACATCTCCGACCCCACATCCCCGCTCAGAACCACTTTTGTCTACCGCATGGCTGAACTGTAAGTATTTTTCTTCACTAAATTTATTTCCTAACACCCTACCCTGCAGCACTGCCTCCAATGGTTCACAAACATCTTGAAGGATAGTAGATAAAATAAGGCAACATCACAGAGTGAAGTTCTTTTTCAGCCTGTTTTTTCTATTCTGTTGCATGCCAATGAATTATCTCCATGATTAAGTTGCATAAAAAGACCTCACATTTGCAGATAAGGTTTCACGCTGACCCCTCTTGATCTTGAATGTCTGAAATATCAAGAAGTTATGTATTTTCCTCTTCAAGCCTCCCTTTTAGGAGGCCAGTCATATGAATAGCAGTTTGAAAAAAAATGAGAGCATCTGTCTGGGAGTGCGTGTGCAAAATACATGGTCTGGAAAAGCCACAGTACCCGAGTTGCCACTGTTGCCAGATCAGTGAGGAAGAGTGGAGTTTCGTCAGAGATGTTTTAATCATAGCTCTGAATACTTTTTCTGTTCCTCATCTCTTCCAGCTGCAAAAAATGTGATCCTGTAGAAGTTGAGCTGGGTGGTGAGATATACGAGGCCCAGCAGAGCACCTCCTGCAACGAGCCAGAAACCTGCTATACCTACAACAGGGACAAGTGCTACACCACAACCTTCCCATTCATCTACCACGGGGAGACCAAACATATCCAAGCAGCTCTGACGCCAGCATCCTGCTACGCTGATTAGCTCAACCCACTGCTATCCTAACACCTTGTTGCTTTCTCTTTTCCTATCACCCATACATCTATAGCACCATAGTGCCTGGACAACTGTGTCCGAAGTATCAGCTCCTAGAATAATGCAAGCTTAATTCTTGTGCTTCATATCAAGAATACCATCCCCTTGAATATCCCTTGCACATATCTGCGACACCATTACATGTCTTAGACATTATCACCAGCTAGACCAGATCCTCAAACAGCTGTAAATCAGTAATTCCATTGAAATCAAAGGAACTACATTAGTTTTTAACAGTAGAGAATCTTTCCTGACCATCTTCCATCAGTCTATCTCGGCAAGGCTATCATGGACATCAGCAGCAATGTCCATGTTTCCTAATTGTTTCCTGAGCAATCTAAACCAAACCCTCTGCAAAAACATTCCACAATACCCTTTGATCATATTAGCATATTTTTTGCCATTATTAGAAGTCTGTTGTACAATCACATTTGAGAAAAAAATCAGGTGAGACTGAATTCATATTTCAACTTTTTTTTTTTTTGTCATTAGGCATTTAGGATCCTTTTAGTGCTTTGACAATGATAAGCCTCCTGTTTTCACATACATACAGTGAAAATGTTGCCACCCTGAAGTGTTGTGCAAAGCCAACATGACCTCAGCTCTTCTTGCAGTAGTAAACTTCTTTAGGACATGTTAGGTACTTCGCTTCCCACATTTACTAACTGATAATGATGCATTCCCAGTTCAATCGAGGATTAAAAAAAAAAATTAAGTTGTCTTGAATTTCTTGTTCCTGGTTTTGCATTTAGTGCTGCAAAAAATCCTATGAAGCTGCCGCAATTGCAAGGTCAGGGTCCTAGTTAGGGATTATTTTCCTTTTTCACAACAGTCTTTCTTTTCATACAAGAAATTTTCCCCAATTAAAGTTGATTCTGTACTGTACATTACATTTAAATGTATTATACCTGGAGTTTTCCATATAAACATCATGGACGCGAGTGCATAAGGTGTCTAGCATTGCATTTGGGATGGCTGGTATGTTTCTGAGTGTTGTCAGAAGCTGATTGTAAAGGCTCAGGCTGTTCTAAAAAGGTCACATCTAGCATCACACATTATTGCAATAATGAAAAACAGCAAAATCCTTATTGCCATAGTTTTATTAATGAGGCATTAAATAAACTTTTTTTCTGCAGCACTGTTATGTTCCAGTGGTGTTCATAAGAAAAAGCTGTCTATAATGATATTCTTGCCTACTTCACAGGAAGCTCTCACTAAGCAACTGTTTTACTTACAGGTGAACCCCCCTGAAATACTGAGATAGAAACATTATGATGCACTTGTGGAACCTATGACAGACAGAGGCCGAACTGATTTATTTTACCATCAGTTCTGCATAATTGAGCTGTTCCAAGGTGCTGTGATTCTGCACAGGATTGGATTTAAAAAATCCAATTAACACCTAAATTCCTCTCAACATTGCAAACTGCAGATAGGAATTTTACAACGCTATTGAAAAATGCACCTTTTGGGGGTACTCTTGACAGTCCCTGGGGCTCTGCCACAGGAAACATCTCCCTAAACATGAAGTTTTCAATTCTGAGTAAGGCGTAGGTAAATGACTTGGAAATCATTCAGGTTTGGGTTGTGGGCCAAGTTCAGCCTGAGCAGGGGGAGAAGGCTGCTAGAGCAGGTAACAGTCCACAGTTTGGGAGACCAAGTTCAGCTTTCGGCCTTGCTGCAAGCAGCCTTCACGTGGCTGTGTGGTGTACACCTTGAGCTCAGATACAGCAAGAGTGAGTGAAGTGGGCCTCCCTATCTAGTTTTTACCATAGTTGGCAGATTAGCAAACGCCAGCTGAAGCCTCAGTTGCTAGTGCTCTGAGCCCCTGAGCCTCATCTGAACTGTGAAACTGCCACGTGTGCAATGGAAAGCCTGTGGTATGAAACCCCTCTCACAGGTACCCACCCACCAAGTGACTCAGCCTGTACATCTAGCGTTGCAAGATCATTTAGACTCGGTGTTCCCTAACACAATGAACAGGCACCAACATCATCTCCTTTGCAGGACTAGCCTTTCATTGCTAAAACAGAGCTGAACATACAATTCATTCTCATAGGGCTGCTGGTAAATACAGATTTAAAGCATCAAAATGCTCAAATACTGTTGTAACAAAGCCCAAAAGACTGCCATAAAGAAAATGAATATATCTAACATTTGCCTCTAAGGAAAATTACGTGTAACATACGGATACAGAACCATAGCAGATTTATTCAGAAGATGGCTTGTGTTAACAGATTTTACATCTACATGGCCCCGAGCTGCTGAAGCACATTGTCAACACAGAATCAGGTGTTGTCACACCAGGACACAACTACATCAAACATGTCAGAAAAATCCTCCAGCATGTAGTATCCTACAAATACCTAATGGAAAGAAGTATTTGAGGTCACTAGTTAACCGCCCTCAAATACTTTGCATATTAGTTAATGGGTATTAGCCACTGGCCCTTCAAAACCATGCACCCGGAACTCCTGCTTACTAGCAAACAGCCCAGTGCTGACCTTGTAGAGGCTGTAGGAGACAGATATTTACTTACAACAGGACAGATGACTGGAAATCACACTGCAGCACATCTTGGGAGTCCAGCAATGGCAGCAGAAGAGACTCACAAAAGGCATTCAGGGAAAAGGAAATCAAAGCACAGAACATGGTCCAAGCAGCTGTGAACAACTACATGCTTTGATGATCTTAGAGAAGTCACTGGGAAATAAGAAAAAAGGTTTCAGCGGAGTCCACATGCTGCTGAACTTTCTAATAAAGCAGGATTAATTCTCCACATATTTTCTGAGGGAGAGTCCAGAACTGACAGCCTTGCTCACCCTTTGTTGCTCAATTGTGTTAGACAAATTTTAAGTGATAGCACAAAGCAATAAAAAGTCAGGCTCTATATTCTTACCTGAAAGATGAGGACAGTAAAATAAGAGTAAGTGAGGTCTGGTCATCCCTGGTGAAAAAAAGTGTTCTCTCCTCCCCTTGGGTATACAGGATAACCAGGAATTAATTGTTCTATGCAAGAATGGGTTTGAGTTGTCTTTATTAGGTATTTGTGGTATACGAACAGATGACAGGCTATGATTTTTAGCAGCCTTCCTATATTAACACTGCTTTTGTTAGTGCAAGGTTCATCCACGCAGGAATCATCCTGCAGTGTACAAAGCAGTACTGTTCTCTCAGATGGAAGGTTTGTGGGTTGTTTTTTTTTTAGTGTTAAAAAGACTGCTGCCAGATATAACTTAAAGATTTCACAGAAATTATTTATATTCTGTAAAACAGTAGGCATAATGTGGATAATCAACAACCAAAAATTCGATTGTAGCCCAGGATCTTTAATTAAGCCAGTATGTTAAAGCACACAAGACATCCCCAGTGCCTTTTCAGCAGGCTGAAGCACTACCAAGCTTGCTACGTAGTTTATGCCTACAATTTGGTAGTACAAATAAGATCTTCAGTCTGGCCACTTCAGAAGAAACTCAAAGCTCTCTTTAAGTTTACTCTAATCTAAAAACATTTTTAGGGACAGCTCAGCTATTAGCTTGCTCATTTTAAGGGAATTTATTAATCTGTATTAACAGTAGTGGAAGAACTTCCTCTGATTTTGTTGTTTCTCTCTGGACACCATTTCTTGGAAGAGTTGGATGTCTTCTCCTGAGCTCCACTATCATTTCCCCCAGCCAGCATTTTCAGAAGGAACTAAAACAAAAGATTAATCATGTATGCATGATTAACAGACTCAAGCAACACTTACTGGAGAGAAACTGAACAAAAAGGTAAAAACTTGTAAAGGGAAAGAGTCAAAAAGCCAGTGCACACATTGCTCATAGTTGTAGCTGTTGCTTACAGTATTAAACCAAATGCTGTGAAATCTCTTATTGGGCCTTCAGAGAATTAAAAGCCTTTTTCATTCCCACACTTAACACGAGTCATTGGCTTCTGCATGTGCTGCTGATGGCACCTTTGAACAGTGCCTCAACCACATTAAGCTGAAAAGCTACGCGAGTTACAATTGTACATCGAAATAACTGTTCACTTGCTGCCAACATGGCACTGAGTCCTGCTACGGGGTCGTTCAGGCTAAGGACCCCAGCACCACTTGAAAGTTCCCCTGCTGAACTGAGCCCCTGGCTGCATTCTGAGGATGCTGTCTGTGAGCCCCTCCCCTCCAAAAGCTCCAGCACACAGGAGAGAGGGGAACCAGGAGGTAGCTTTACAGCCAGGACCTTGGGATGACACAGCAATAGCCGCAAGCACAATAAAATGGAAGCACAGACATAAGCAGATTCTCGTGACTCACCCGAGGCTTTTGGTAGCCCTTTCTCTCCAGGAACTCCTTAAAGGCCTGTGTGCTGTGGAGCTGTGGAACTTCCATCTCCTAAATTAATTTCCGAAGTGGATTAAAAAACATTTAAAGTTCATTTTTAAGTATAGGTTCCACTATACTAAATAAACTGCAGTGTGCATCCCTCCAGCTGTTATAGCTAATCTAACCAATAGATATTTTATCTACCAAGACCTCTATCTTTGTTCTTTTGAAAGAAACAATGTTGCTTCATGAATGTGAAGTGGTTTTTAGTAAATTCTAATCTGTGGTCCTGTAAATCAGATATCCCATGCTATGTAAAGCCATTTCCCCTCAGCACTTCTGCTAATGAAGGCAGCAAGTTACTCTGTAGTGCAGTAAATACACCTACCTTCAATGGTCTGTGGTACATTCCCAGGAGTACCTGGACAAAATGAGGTGGTCACCCATTCAACCATAAAGTTGGCCTTTAATTTTAGACAGTATTAACAAAACCATGACCTTTGTTTTGGTGTTCTGACTCAGCTGTTCCGATGCATCCTCGTTTCTAAAACTCTCCTTTGTTTTACAGACAGCATTTCTTCGTAAGACAGCAGTAGTGGCACATCTCATCCAGCTCACCAGACCCTTGCACAGGGCATGGTTTTAGTCATGTACAACTCAGTTTTACCTTTGGAAGCAGTGCCCTCTAGAGCATGAACAATGTCTTCCCTTTGTGCATGCAGCAAGAATGAAGATGGACTTTTTTATTTTTTTTTTGTTTAAACTGAGGAAACTAAACCTATGTCTAGAATAATGTAGCAATTGGGGGAAAAAAAAAAAAAAAAAAGCCTGCCTGCTCTTCCAGCTCCTCCTAAAACCTGAAAATCCCTAAGCAGAATGCTAGTAACCTTTACATCCCATCTCTCCATAAAATATTTTGGGTAGGCAAACTACCACAGCTGAATCCAGCTCCTTTGTAAAGGCAGGTATTTTGCTATCACAAAACAAAGATAAAAACACCCTCCCATTGTTCTAGAATGCCAATTCCTTGCCTTCAGCACATGGATACATTTTGGCCACATATGGCCACATCAATAGCATTGAAGGAATTGAAGGATCCACCTTTTAGAGCCATTGTCCACATGTAGGTGCCCTAAAGTTACAGCCCAATCATTCACTTCAATGAGCCTGTTTGAACCACAGTTATCTCCACTTGGATAATATGGTCTGTTCCACATTATTCTGAGATGTTCCCATCATAACAAACTCTCTTGTAGCAGTATCAAAAAAGGAAGGCATCAGTTTTACATTCATGGTACCTTTTCACTCAAATGATGCTTTGCATTCCTGATTCTATTTATTGTTTCCTCTGAAGCTTCTAATGGTTTGTTCACTATCTCTTTTCTCCATGTTTTGGGGTCAAGGTACCACGCTCCATATCTGATCTTCTCCCTTTTTGGTTGGTAAAGTACCTGCAAAAATACTATTGCAGTTTTGTTTCATCATATTGGCATTTTTCCCTTATGCCACAGGTATTAAAGACACTATCACTGTCCCAGAACCTGCGTACTATCTCTGAAGACTCTACCAGAGATAATCCCGTACCCTAAACTCTGTAATACAAATTTTGATGGCTGATGAGAAAACCTGACTAGCATTCGTTTTTCTTTTTCCCCACAAAGGTAAACAGTATTAAAGCTGCTACTGGGAATCAATAGCCTCAGGTCACCTGGCCACCACTTATTTAACTGATTTGTTTTCTGGAAAACTTGGGAAGGAGGTCTGTGAGGTTTAGACTTTAGGAGTCAGAGTATGATAAATGCTTTTTCTACTTCAAAACAGAATTTCTGAACGTGGTGACCAAACTAACTACAGGGTTAGAGAAATGGCAAGCTTTCAGTTTAAGACAAAATTGGTCCAACTTCAACCACTTACTAAAACCCCCAGCAGAGGCTTTCCCTCAGATCCTCCTCAAGTGTTTACCTCAGCTGCTTATAGCCCTTGTCTGTTTATTCAATGATTAAAAGAAAGTACAGCAAGAAAAGCAGGTAACAGGAAAGGTAGGGACTGGAAGATCATTGTACTATGCTTCAATTTTCTCCAATTGCTTACACCTCCACTATGAGAAGATTAGGGGCTCCGAGTGTAACTAACACCTAACAAACTGTTACTGAGATGTATTGAGCATGACCTGCTTAACTTGATCCAAAGCTCGCACAGCACTCAGCTGCGTTTTTCCATTCATTTCACTGGCTTCGGGTACAAGCAAAACTGCTGAGAATTCTCTATGGTTTGACCAGCAAAAAGACTGTATGGTCAGGCCTTAAACAGTACTCTTAGTTCTCATTCTCCTATTTTACTTCCCTGCTGCTTGCAGAAAGTAACTGCTATTAAATAGCTCATTTTTAACTACTCAGAGTTCTAGATATAAGCATATATAGAATTATCACGTACTTATGAAAACAAAGCTCCATCCTCAACTCCAGCTGTCTCCACCACAATTCACCCCAAATAGACTTTTGCAAGGACTTTTTGCTCAGTGAAATAACAAGGGGGAATGGTTTTAAACTGAACTTCAAACTAGATTAGATGTTAGGAGGAAACTCGTTACTCTGAGGGTGGTGAGGCACTGGAACAGGTTGCCCAGAGAAGCTGTGGATGCCAATCCCTGGAGGTGTTCAAGATTAGGTTGGATGAGACCCTGGGCAATCTGATCTAGCAGGTGGCATCGCTGCCCATGGCAGGGGGTTGGCACTGGATGTTCTTTAAGGTTCCTTCCAACCCAAACCATTCCATGATTATGATTCTATCAAATGTAAATGTGGGCTCTTTTACCTTAACTTGGCAGGGCAGGAACCCTAGGTGAAGAGAACTCCTGACGGCAAACTTGAGAGGTGAAATCTCCTGTTTTCCTGACTGCTCTGCTTGCCCATCATTGAGTTTCGCTGCACAGAAAGGTGTAAGGAGGCCAGCCTCCTTACTTTCACTGCTGGGGTGGAGCAAACTCTGAAGTGCATCTTCATCAATACTGCAGTTCCCACCTCCCTGGAACAACATCATCAAAACAATCTCAGAGTGGTGGGGGTGAAATATTTTTTTTTCTTCTATAAAATTCCTTCCTGCCCCCATTCCTATCGATAAGTACAATTAAAACCAGGGTTGGTTTCAGCTCATCTACACATATGCTTGGTATTTGCATCACTGTGATGATGCAAGCACAAAGTCAGTTCAGAGCTAAGACATGAATTGGTGTATCCATTTCAGATATATATGGGCTTTTCCCAGGTGAGACAGTTAAATAGTAGCTTGAACAGAGATGGATCCCCTGGAAAATCTTTCTGAAGCAAGCTTACATAGCAGTATTTTTGTATGAAGATACTCATTCTTTGCTTTACATTTCAAAGGACTGAGCTCTGGTAGACATGACACAACAGAGCTGGGAGTCAGAAACAAGATTCCTTGTTTCTGACTTTGGCTCCTGTATTCACATACCCAGAGTCATATTTTTACTTCTTAGTTCTAAAGACATTTGCCCTGAACACAGTAATTAGGTTTTAGAATGAAAGAGAACAGATGGTAGCAGTTTCGTTTTACTTACCAAAGACATAACCCAGTCACAAAAATGCTTGGTTACTCGCTTTGTGTGCTCATGAAGTGGAGCTAAGTGGCTCTGTGTGGCCTTTTTTCCTCCTTCTGTTACCTTAGAAAGCAAGGTACATGCTTTTTTGCCCAGAGGCTCCTTGCTGCTGCAGTATTAAAGCAACAAAATGTGAAACATCCTTTGATTAGCTGTAGACAACAGCCATATGCCTTTATATCACAAATGGTGCAGTTTACCACCAGACATGATTTTGGCCAGGAATAGTCTGGGCAACTTGAACTAGTTGTAAAGATCAGTTTGGCCACACCTGATATGTCTAGCAAGACAGTCAAGGTTTCAAAGCAAGACTTGGGAAATAACTTGCCATTTTCAAAATAGGAAACTCTTAAAAATGGAAGTGTACAGCTTTATATGGTGCCCATCACCGTGCCTTTATGACATTACTGAAAGGGCCTGGGAAAGCATAAAATGAGACTGATTATATTTTTTTCTCAGCTGACTCAGACTGAGAAAATTAACCAGCAGTGAAGCTGACTCCTTACATTTTAACACCCAGAACTAATCCTGACTAGTTTCTGAACAGGTTGTGGGATATCAACTTATCATTACTATCACTGAGAAAGGCAAAGGAACCTATCTCAGTGGAAACCGCCCCCATGACAGATTTCGGGCAAAAGGGCTGGCTAAAGAGGAAAATTTTTAGAAAATGCTCCTAGGAACACTGAATCTAAGCCAGAGACAGCAAGCAAATTATTGTATGTTAAGTTCATCAGCACTAGCTGAGAAGGCTCGCTATAATGGGTTTGTCTTTGGTTCAAATTCTAAATGAGCCTGTTCATAGGCACCTGAGTTTCCTCTTTCCACACATCTGATTTCAGATAAGGAATATCCAGAGCCATTTATATTAATCTTCTGATTTTGTCCTGTACTCACTGTACTAGCTTCTTGCAACCTGTTACTTTCATTTGCTTGTCCTCCATATGATCCTGCACCTCCTGAGGAGTTTGGGTCTCCCGTTGATAGTCATTGTATCCAGCCTTACTCTTAAAAAGGATTTCAGGACCCGGGACACCAGCAACCTCTTCGAAGAGCTGCAAGCCAAGCAAAGGGAGAGTATCTGTTTGAAAAAAAACTCATTGGATGAATTGCTCTTGGGGGCTGTGTGAAGGACTGTGCAACATACAAGTCTCTGGAAGTTTTCTAGCAGTTAAGCCTGTTCATAGTGCAGAAGCTTCAAGTCAAGAAACTTTTTTTTTTTTTCCAGAATCTCTAGAGTATTAATTGCAACTCAGGCTGCTTGCCAAACCTCTGAATCATGCTGAATTTCTGGTCTCAGCCATCTCCTATCACAATCTGCTGTACTACATATAAGATTTTATTTCAGCTGATTTTAAGTTTCTTCCCTTCAGGACAACCCCATGTTTCATGTTCCATTCCCCAGTAATAGCAACCAGGGATCAGGGAGAGCTCTGCTGTTGCATAATCTTACAGAACAGAGACCCAATTCCCTTTTCCAAACACCCTAAGGTTTCTCCCAATGAATCCACCCTTCAACATCTTACGGCATCCAAGCTTAGGTTAGTATAAATCCGTAGAGCAGCCTAAACAGCAATACAGACAAAGGTGCTTGATACCCAGTGTCCCCTTCTACTGTAGTATGAAGTCTGCCCTTTCCAACACAATCTTCCAGCTCTTCCCTGTTCCTTTTGTGAAGTACTAGAAGTGAAAAGCCCAATTCTGCCACTGTGTTTGGTCAGTCCTCTGTTTGCAATATCCAAATAACCAAGTTCTGAAAACTCCAAGACAGACAAGAGAACTATCTGAAAACTCCAAGACAGACAAGAGAACTATCTGCTACATTTTGCTCTCATGAAGGAGAGAAATTTGAAGAACCAGAGACAGGGAAAAGAGATAAGCTTCTGTAAACAGGCTGAAAAATAAAAGTAATGAGATTATACCCTACTATCTTGAGCACAGATAACTTTTCAATTTTGATTAGACTTGCTTCCTGCCCCATAGCATCCATTTGTGTCAGTGCCTGGCGATTGCTTAACAGATAATATGTTCTGTAATCTGTGAAGGCAGGCACTCAATTTCTCAGCCTGTATGTAATAGTGTTCTGCAAATTGTTTGCTGACAATCTGGATCTACTGTCTAAATCTAAGCTACCTTTGATATCACTTGCTTTGTTTTTAATATGGAAAGAAAGAGGTGGTGGATTTATTTATTTTTGTTGTTAATTGAAAATAGTCATCAGCTAGACTAGTTTCCTGTTTCAATTTTCTGAACAATCTGTATAACCAGGATTACAAAACTCATTACCTTTGGGGAGCTACTTTTTTCCAAACGTGGGTAGAGCACTGTGGGATGCCGTTTCAGGCAGTGCTCTATCTGTGCAACGTAATCCCTCCTGGCTTGCTGCAAAGGGCTGAGCTTGGAAAGATAAATCTGTGTTTTGGTGCACTTCTTGATTTTCTTCCCTGGAGCTGTGTATGAAGAGTTCCCTGTGCTGTTTTTCACGATAATTGAGACAGGATGCTTTTTACCATACACAATCATGTTATCAGATGAAGGGGGAAAGCCATCTCGGAAGTCATCTAGGCCTTTTCTCAGGAATATCCAGCGCTGGCCATTAAAGGAGTCTGAGAACCGCAGTCTGCTTTCTTGGAAGTTGTTATATGACATTTTCTCCTTTCTGTAAGGAAATTGCATTTGCTTACAAAGAATCCAGATTAGAAAGGCTGGGTTCTAATGAAAAAGACAGGAGTACATTGAAAGTAAAAAGGCATATTCTGCTCCAAGCATGCTTACCCATACTAGCCATCTTTTTGTTACTATTCAGCTTTGGAAAAAAGCTTATAAAACACTGACTTATTCTGTATGACTGAACAACTGCCAAACATCAGAGTTGCCCACTCACAGAAATTTCTGGCATTTCAGAAATTTATTTTTAAATAAAAAAAGTCATGATGTTATAGAGCTTGCTTCAACACCATCACCATAAAAATATTTTAAAGCTTAGTTTTGACTGTTCCCACCATTACACTGTAAATTGCGTTATACCATGTATGTAGTCAACAACGTAATCAAAATAAGGTTTTCATAAAATTGTCATGATTCAGACATGATCTGGGACAGCATTTTCTGACAGCAGATCCTTCCATCAAGCATTTGTAGCCAAATTTCCAGTAAAGAATGCCCTTACTCTTACTCTGCCTCATTTCAGATCACTGACTTTTCCAACTTTCATCCATTCCACGTGAAATCTCTCATTGGTGGCTTACTAAATGAGTATTTTGAGCAAAATAGTTTTGGCAGTTTCAGAGAGGTAGAAGTTGGTGGCTAAACCAATCCATATTTTCAAGTGCCCAATCTGCAGTTTCCAAGGAGGTTTGGGTTGTTGCAGGAGGGGAATCATGCCAGCACTGAACAAGCAAACTGGATTGGAAGACCCTGACTGTTTGCTACAAGGGTCAGAAGCTGCATTAGCTGCCAGTTAGCAGCAATTCACCTCTTCAAATACTTTTTGAATTTTACAAGCACAGTGACAAGGTGATTCAGCGTTATGAAACATTTTAATCCTTTTTGATCAGGGATTAAATTGAGGACAATAAAGTAGTGATAGTATTTACCATCTGTCTTCACAAGAAAAGCAGTGTCTGCAATATGGTAAAGACTGCTCCAAAGCAAATGGAATAAAACAAGATAAGCATCACTAAACCTCCAGCATTCTGCACGTACCAGGTATTAATGCACGTGTTGATGCTACTTCAGTTTCACTATGTCACACTAAATACATCCTCATTATGGTTTGCTCTTGATTTCACTTACTCTTTGGATGCTAGCAGGGCATTTCTTTTTTCTTCTGCCAAATCACTCAGCAGCTGGGAAGGATGTCTATTTACAGCAAATATTCAAGTGCCACCACAAAGCCATGCATGAGCTTGTTCAGATGCTTCTAGTGATACAAAGCCAGATCCAAATATTTTCAGCTGTACTGCACAGGTGAGCAGTTTTCACAGTTGCTCTGGGTCAAAGTGCTAAATACAGCCTCCAAATTCTGCCAGAGAAAATGCCACCCCAGCCACCTCCACAGTAGCAGTCAGGACAAAGAAGGTCACTGCACTCCTACTTCACCTTCTTCCAGCAACTGTAGAGTTGAGACATGGAGACCACACAAAATATTCTATTGCTTCAGCCCAGCCTGCCCATATTTTGATGGGCTGTAATTCACTCTTGGCTTGCTTTCATGTCTACAGAAGTCTTTTTCCACCTAGATTTCACCTTTTAAACCATACATGCTGCTACCAAGTCAAACTGCTCGCTATACTCATGTGGTTAGTTTCATGCTTACCTGTATTGGCTTGCTTCAATGATCGTGTCAGTAGCAAATGACAAACTATTTAAAGGGTTACTTTCAGTGCCTTGGCAATACTGTCCTTGCTTGCTAAAGCACAACAGTAAAGAACGTCATAAAGAGTGTGCTTCAGAGATAATCAGTCCTATTCACCTGTGATAGCAAATGCCTCTAGAGAAAGAAACCCCTGAGTAACTCTGTACAAAACGTGTCCTAAGAAAGCACCATTAAGTATTACAAGAACTGTAAAGAGAAAAGAACATACCTGATATTTTACAGCTCTGACTGTGAAGATACCCTAGGCAAAAAAGGCATCTTCCTCTGCAATACAAGGTGTAAAGTAAGCTAATTCAACATCACTCTGCAAGCAAATCTCCAGAAAATCTTAAAAACCTACAAGAAAACATGCAAAAGTTAAGACTTCTATAGTATTACATCAGATGAGGCACTAGTTTCAAGCCCGTGCTGGCACAATACCCTAGGCATGTTTCAAGATGGTTGTTGTGGAAACCAGATCCACGACTGTCTGCCTACAACAAAGGTTTTTTTCACAGAGATATACAGAGAGCTCCTAGGGACTGTAGAGGAAAAACTTGAATTAAAGCAAAATTCTGTTATCATAACATATATCTTGATCTTTTTAACACCAGTACTTATTCAAGAACAAAACAGTCAAAAGGCTTTACTGCTGTTGAAGCATGATACAATACACTGTTCAGTGTGCCTTTACTTCAGTGTTCATTAAAATTGTTCTTCAAGAAAAACATAAGAAGCAAACGTGGGCCAAGCATGTCACTTAACTTCTTGTGCTTTTGAGTAAAGAAGACACAGATTATTCATCTTGTAAAATACACATTTCCCAGAAAATTCTGCTGAAATATCTAGAGACATTTTCAAGACATGTACAGAATCAAGCCTAGCCAATGTCAAACATAGTTCATCCTTCAGACTCACATTTGCCTGTAAGATTGGACAATGACAGAGACAGGGCCAGTAAAAATCAAAGTCCATCTGCACAGTGGGCAATTGCTCCTGCTGCTGCTCTCAAGGTTGTACTCACTTTCAGCCAGTCTCCCTTCAATCTACCAAAAAAAAAAAAATCAGAAGCCACGTGAGAACACCCTCCCAGCTGTGCACCCCAATCATGACAAAGCCCCATTCCACAACACTGCCCTCTCTCCCACAGCCTTACTTAGCTCCTGGCTAAGTGGTATTTAGCTGGATTATTCTCCCACCCAGCAGCAGGGAAGGGCAGTACTGGGGCAGGAAGAACTTGGAAGCTCCTGTCAGGGAAGCATAGAACAGATGTAGCTGCCATTGCAATTATTGTGTGAGAGGTTATGGCTCTTGCTACTGGAACAATGCATTCACATCTTTCTTCATTTCCTGGTTTTAGATGCTAACAGGAAAAAAACAAACTGTGCTGGATTCATGTCTTTAAGATGCTGCTAGGATATCTTTTAAAATGCAGACACGTGCTGTATAAGGAGACAGTAAAACAGTAACATAATATTAATTAATGCACTAAGAAATGTTTTCCCAAGCAAACCTCTATGTCTGGAGTGCTCACTCAAATATTCAAGCCAGACTATCCTTTTGGTTTGAATACAAACAACAGTAGCTTGTCCTGCTATGCTACACATCACTTTCAACATGTTTGTTGAAGTTTGATTTTAGCTACCTTGTTGATACAGTTTCCCTCCAGCAACAAATCCTATTTCTTTGTCTGTACTTAATGTTATTAAGTCTCCTTTTCACTCTGCTCCAATGGTCTATTATAATAATGGACTAATACTAGCTAAACATGTATTCCAAACTGACTGAATACCAGAAGTACTATAGTATTTTATTTAAGAGGAACCTCCCAGATTTTCCATGAACACTATTTAAACCCTACTGCAGCAAGGACAACAATGTTTTTCTACTTTGCCAGGTGTTGCAGGCCAGTACAGAAATGTTTTTTTATACAGTATTGAAAACAAGCATTTATTATATAATTGAGTACTGACATAAATGACCCAGTAAAACAGAAAAATCTAGGTCTGGGCAAAACAGAGCTAAGAGCTACTTATCCACAGATACTCTGCAGAGAAATGAAAAAATATATATTTTTTAAAGAGATGAAAGTCTCCACCTTGTAGAAAATATATAACAATAAAGATTTTAGCTCATAGCACTCAAACAGAAGAAAACTGTAGAGCTTACAAGTGCACACAGTTTATGAAATATAACACAGAACAAAGACAACATAGCTTTCCCTCTAATATTAACAAACCATTTATGTAACAGATTTTTCTGAGTATTACTTAACTAAAAGAAACCTAATTTACATTATATGCATAATAGCCTCTCTAACCACCTCCTAAAAGGTGCTGAAAATGAAATTAATGTTTCTTTCTTCATACAAAATAACTTTTTTTTCTAAGAACATAAAACTAGCAAAGCTGATAAGGGTTTTCCCATGTGAATTAAATAATTCCTGCTTTGATTAGGTCATGAAAACAGACCAATCAGCAAGCAGGAGGGAAAGAGCTTGGATTATAAATACTCTCACTGCTCTCATTGTGATCTTTGCTTGGTATGTTTTTTTGTTTGTTTCTTTGTTTTTTAAATAGTAGTAAGGAAGAGTTTTTTATTTTTCTTTTAAAATCTTAGTCTTTAAAATAATATGTAATGAATGTAAGGAATAAAATGTTTCTTGCATGAGAACAATTTTAGGTATGAAGAATAATTTCTTAAATCCATTGTTTTAATTGTTAGGTGAATATACTGCTTTTAAACTAATAATTTCTGTAGCTTTTCAGTATTTTAAGCTTTTTACAGAGACTATATTTATCTTCTTACTATAGCACTATTTTCTAAAAATATGGGGAAAAGATTCTTCAGAGTTCATTCTGTGAATGTTGTAAGTGTAAGTAAAATACTGTCTCAACAGGCTTGGTTTTAACACTTCAGGAAGGTGTTACATCTGATTCAACAACATGCTTCTTGTCCTTGACCAGACTAGACTAAATCTTCCTGACTTTCTAGTTATTAGCATCTAGAACAACTGTATAACTTCACTTTGTTTTTGAGGACTCCATATCCTTAGTGAGCTATGGATTAAAAGTAATGAGATGAAAATGTATGAGTGAATGCAGGACCAAATAATCTCCAGTGCATTCAATTCAGTACAACAGTATCTTAAAGCACAAAGATGCCCGAACCTGAAAGTTAAACATGTCTAAGTGTAATCATCCTAATTACAAGACAGGAAGATAAAACCTTTATTTTTAGAATAGAATTGAATTCAGGAACTTCTGAATAACAAGCAACTTGGTTTCTCCTGAAAGCTGGTAACAGGTCACATGTGGGTTATATTATTTCTATGCTCACTCAGAGCTCCTAGATGCAGACAAATTTCTTGACAGCTGTGCATGTATTGAGGAAGAAAACATTGCTTATACTCTAATCCGCATGCTAGAGCAACAAAAATCATTATAGTTATGGTCTACTGACTTATGTCTCTGTTCATAGTATCCAGTCTTTCAGGCTTGGACTATACTCCATCATGTACCTGTAGTTGATGTAAGTGAAGAAAATTTACAAACTGTCCTGTAAATCCTGCTAGGAAAAAATGACTATATTTCTAGTGTGTATGCTTTGCTGTCTTTGCAGAGGGACTTTCAGTGAGTGACTGGAAGAGGCCTGTTAGACCACTGTTATGGAGGTCTAGTCCTTGTGCCAAGAGAAAATTAAGATGTAATTGCCCATCACTTCTGTACAGCTTTCTGACCAAATGCTGGCATTTTACTTTATTTTCAGTGTTAAGATTCTTGGGGATGCCTGCTATGTCTTGCATGTTTCACCAGGCGCTGTGCATGGATGTCCTTCCTACTGAAACCCCCTTGTTCTAAAGGTTTCAGGGAAGCCAGATGTAATGTTAAGCAGTGGCTTCTGTTAACAAGTAAGTCTATGCTGAAGTGGCTACAGCTGGCTCCTCTATTGGTACCACTCTGCTTAAAAGCCTTTTACTGAGAAAACCTTGGGTCACTCTGAAGGAGAAGAAACAATACTTTTTTTTAGCATGGCCCTAAATGCATGTTATTAATTACATCTCCTTGTATATGATGAGAGTAATTATTGGATACCATTTCTTTCATAAACAAGTTACTTCATAATTTGCAAGTGAATGATACTATGTAAAGTAAGTATAAATGCACTACAGTGTAAATAGTTACAGAAAGGAAATACAATTTAAGGTTCCTATTATACTGTTTAAAAGATAAACTAAAATGATGCTGGACTACAACACTTCTATTTTCCTCTTTGGTGAATCCTCAACTTAGTGCTGACCACTTCTGTGCACACGTTGTTGATGTGCTGCAGAAAAGCCTCCTGAGAGCAGGAGGGGACAGTATCACTCTTAAGGAGTCCTCCTGTAACCTGCAGCATAAGGGCCACAACTCACAGACTGCAGTCCTGAGGCCAACAGCTACTGCAAAGGGAGAAAGTATAAGCAAGTACTCACTGCTCTCTGATTAGGTAGCTGCCTATAATTGTCCGTGTATGACCAGTCAGGTGGATGAAGAAGAAAAGGCGAGGTCTGTGGGGAATAAGCAGTGCTTGATCACACATGATTTTTAGCTTTGTTCTATTGCTCCTAGTTTGGTTAAATTAACTGGGGTCTGTAGCTCTCATCAGCTGTTCTGAGCCCTACTGTGTGCTTCTGTATCAATGATACAGAAGAATAATTATTCTTGCTCTACTTAAATGGACAGTGACTTGATTCAAATATGGTCTATTAGAGCTGGCCCCACATGATAGTCCCTTGTGCAAATCCATCATTTTCCAGAGGACAGGGAGCAGACTGCATGGGGGGAAACAATCCCATCTTCATGCTTCTGCCAAACTTTTCCCCTACAACTAGTGAAGTGACGTTTTAGCCTGTTTTCTTATGACTGATGAGCAGCTCCGTTGAAAAGGGAATCCGTGAGGTCAGCTGCCTGCTAGATTTTCCCTTCAGACTGTTAGGTCCCTACCCTTTAGACAGCAGGATGTTACTGCAGACCAGTAAGTGTGGGGTGGGGAAAAAGTAAAAAGCCTTGAGTATAACTATATGTTGGGAAATATCTCCCTAGTATTATTTTTAACAGACTCTGGGAGGTATTGTTCAAGAATATTCCAGGAAAAACTTCCATTCTGAACATCATGAATAAATATTTGCTCTTGTCCTGTTTCATGCTTGTCATTTCAATTGAAATCCTGGGTAAGGAAAGGGAATTTACTTTTCGTTCTAAAAACAAAGCCTGAATTGTACTTATTTATATTGTATAGGTGTGTAATGTTTAATATGTATATTGTGAAAGTTTTTTGATTTTCAGGTGTTTGACTAAAGTGATATCGGGAATGCATAAATCATTCTGGTGCATAAATTGCATGTGCTAGTAATCCTTGAATAAAAGGACACTGTCCAAAAAGTTGATAAGGGAACTTAGAAGTAATAAAGGCCTTTATCTCATGAAAAAGTCATGAGTAAGACTAGCAACACCTAAACTACAACAGAGTTATTGAACATGCATGTATGCAGTGGGGCTGTTTTAATTCCTGTCATTTTTGTGGTGTAGTCCTTTTAGCAGATGAGATTGAATGAATACGACAGCTTTTTCTCTTCCACGTGACGAAATGTTATGTGCTGCCATGCTTTGATCAAGTATGTGGATCTTACTAACCACGTTGGAGTAGCATGGTGATACTATGGGTGAAGAAAGTCAGTTGTGTAGTGAGAAGGGTTTGATGTTGTGAACGCTTGGTGGGCAAAAGCCCTGCAGCCTGACCCCTAAGGAGCTTGTAAAGGCGAATTTTGTCGAAGTGAGTTTTGTCAAAGTGAGGTTTGTCGAAGCGCCCAGCTTTGTCCCTGGGCGGCCGCCGTGGCGGGGCGGGGGCTGTAAGATGGCGGCGGCCGGGCGGCGGTGAGGCGTGAGGCGCCATGTCGGGCCGGCAGGGCAACAAGCTGCCCAGCAACCTGCCGCAGCTGCAGAACCTCATCAAGCGCGACCCGACCTCCTACACCGAGGAGGTGAGGTGCCCCCGAGGCGCCTGGGGGGGGAAAAAAGGGGAAAAAATGGGTTAATAACGCGAGGGAGAGGGTAATGGGAGCTGCCGCTGAGGCGCCTGGTGCCGGAGTAACGCTCGCTGTGCTTGCAGTTCCTGCAGCAGTACCACCACTACCAGTCCCATGTGGAGATCTTCACCTTCCAGCCCGACAAGCCCAGCAAGGAGCTGGCGGAGCTCGTCATGTTCCTGGCGCAGGTGAGCTGCTGCTGGCCCGTAGCAACGTGTGAGAGCTGGGCACGGCGGCCTCCCCACGGCTGCTGGGGTGGGGGGGGGTGAGCGCTGTGTGTCCATGTTTTGTTCTCAGAGTCCTGTTGGAAAGCTCTATTTACTAAAACTTCCATATTATTAGTCATTTCCAGGCAGGCAAGTTTTTCTTTCGAGCCTTTGGTTCAGTTTTAAAAAAGATCTTGTAACTGCACCACGTGTTTCATATCAGTGTTTCACCCATAACTTTTCTTTCGGTGTAGATAAACTGCTGTTGAAAGAATAAATTTATTAGTTGCTTATAACATCTCACGTTCCTGCAGCTGACTGCTAGCTCAAGGTTTTTAGTAGCGAGCTCACTCCAGCCTGTGTTTGCCCAGGTTGCCCACTGCTACCCGGACCAAATGGCCAACTTCCCGCAGCAGCTCAAAGACCTGCTCTCGTACCACCACACGGTGCTGGACGCGGACCTTCGAATGGTAAGGCTGCCACCAAATGGTGTTTGGGGCAGACCACAGCCTCTTCTACAAGTATACCTGTGAGAATTCAGCGCTTCAAGTTTGCTTTTGCATCTTTTAATAGAGATGGAAACTGGGGGATGCTGTGAAATTGTGATTCTGATCTCTCCTTCTCCCATACAGACCTTCTGTAAGGCTCTGATGTTGTTAAGGAACAAGAATCTGATAAACCCCACAAGTTTGCTGGAGCTCTTCTTTCAGCTGCTGCGATGTCACGATAAACTTCTCCGAAAAGTAAGCTGTGGTTACAAAAGCTGGGCTTGACTTCCAGTGGGTTTTGACCTGCCTAACAAAAGAAATAGTGGGCAGTTCGCCTGTTCATGGTTGTGAAATATGTGGGAGATGGGTCTGCTACTTCAGGAACTTGCTGAAGGCAAGACTCGATCTGTATATCATATTGAAGCATGCTGCTGTACACACTTTTACATGCAACAGTTTGTAAGCCTGTCCTGCATTTGCAGTCGAGCACCTTGAATGTGTCTGCAGATAAAAACCATAAGCACATTGATGTCAGAGCAGAAATTACTGAATTCTATTTGAAAAATTTTAAGTTAAAAAAAAAAAGTTGCTAGTAAAAGCTTCATTTTGTGTTTTCTGCAATAAATGTGAGATTAGTTGCTTTCTCTGACCAGGATTACTAAACTTGCTGTCAGAATGTACGTATGAAATGGTAGTGGGATTTTTTGAGTTAAGCTTTGTGCTCTTTGTTTTCTTCTCTCACTGTGTTGCAAATTAAGTACACTTTTCCAAATCCATGAAAATCAAGCATATATGAGGATTTACAAGGTAACATGTTGTTTTTGTAACTACAAATTAAAAGGGATCAGGTCTCATTTTGGTACTCAGAGTCCTTGGGGCAATTGTGGTGCACCTGCAGTGTTTCTTGTGTGATGTGCAAATGTTACTTTTTGCTCTTTCTCCTTTTACAGACTCTATATACTCACATTGTGACAGACATCAAGAATGTAAATGCTAAGCACAAAAACAATAAAGTAAACACAGTAAGTATTCTAGTTTTCAGATGCACTTCAATTTACTACCTTGTGTTATTGAAGATTGGTAATAATAAACGCTTCCCAACTTTTTTCTTAGATGCTGCAGAACTTCATGTATACCATGTTGAGGGACAGTAATCCCACTGCTGCCAAGATCTCTCTGGATGTGATGATTGAACTTTACAGAAGGAATATTTGGTAGGTTTGGCAGGCCCGTGCTTCTTCCCCATTTAATGTTCGATGGCCATCCTGACATCACTCGCAGTATGGTGTGCAAAATGTGATGTGGAGGGCCTCTGGTTTTCAGTATATTTATCTTCTTTGTGTTCCAGTGGCTGGATTTTGTGAAGCTTGTTCTAGTTTGAAAGAAACAGGTAGAAATACTGTCTTCCTTAAAGTCTGAGTTACTTAGGTTGATTTTTTTACGTTTTAGTTGAAAATGGTCAAGTTGTTTGTATTGCATTTGAAACAAGCTTTGTGCAGCTCACTTGTTTGAACTCCTGCATATAAAGCTGTTGCTATTCGCATACAGGCTGTGATGTACAGTGAAAAAAGGAATTTTGTTTTTGCTTCTCTTAAGTTACTAGGGTATAATTTTAGATGACTGATCTAATAAGTGCTTTGAGGGTTTTTTGTTGTTTTTAGGTGAAGCCATAATATAGCTTTTATTTTTAGTAGACACGAGCTTGAATAACTATTAGAGAAATACTGAAAGCAGAAAAAGTGCACTGAGTGCTCAGTTGCTGTTTCAGTGCTAGTTAATGTCTAAGATGTTGCTGAATCTTTTTCTTGTGTTACAAAGTGCCAGAGCAGATGTTACCCAGTGGAAAATTGCACTAGAAGATCCTAGTTTGTTCACTCTCAACTTTTTGACTGTAAAAACAAAGTATTTTTTTAAGCCCTTCAGTTTCTAACTACATTGCTCTTCTGGGTTCTTCCATAGAAATAAACTGTAAAGGAGATGTATGAATGCAGCAAGAAACACTGATGGTGTGCAATGTTTCTGCTGCTTTTTACCTATTTGTGAGTTAGTGCCAGAGATCTGATGGGTGCAGTTCTTGCATTACTTATTCCCATCAATTTCTAGCATGGCAATGTTGCTTTACCTTGGCATTAAAAGAAACCTCAGCTGGCAGGCAGGATGCGGTGCCATACGGTATTTGTCATGAGGAGTTTTGACATGTAGCGTTCAAGGAAACAGTCTATTCTGTTTCCTTGACGCACAAGGTCACAGCAGCTTTATTAAGATTTTTGTTGGTGTAGTGGTAGGTTGAAAATTATTATAACAAAGGGAAAATTAGGATAGCAGAAAAAAATACTAGTGTTGCTGAAAAGATGAGACTTCTTGCAGTTTTAATGAGTAGATTTTTAAGTACCTAAGACTTGATATAAACTCAAAATATTTTTTTGGAGTCTTAGTTCACGCAACTTAATTTTCTGAGAATAAGTTGAAATTGTAAAACTTGAAATAAAAGGCAATGTTTTGTTTTATTCCAGGAACGATGCGAAAACGGTCAATGTCATCACAACTGCTTGCTTTTCCAAAGTGACGAAGGTGAGGACAGAAGTCATTTGATGAAACTGCATTTAATCTAAGCTACTGTTATCCTGGGGATGCAGCTTCTTATTTCAGTACCCAAATTGCTAACTAGCTTCACTGATTATTTGTCTTTTGTTGTTTTAATTTCAAAATGCCACTTGGGTTCTGGGAGTAGGACACATTTGGTGCTTAGGTGCAGAGCAGCAGAATGGGATGATTGCGTTATTATAAGTGCAGGCTGCTGTGGGGAGGGTGGGTGTACTTTCCCTTGCTACTCAGAAGAGACTGTCAGGATATTGCTACCTTATAATCAGCATCATTAAAGCATTTACTTTTTTAATGTGAAGAGACTTGATATCTTGCCTGGGATTTGAGTGGATCTGAGGCTGCCTGTCATCTTAGTAGGTTTTCCAATGCTAGATGCTCTAAAATGCATGTTGTGGTTTGAGATACGTTCTTTCACAGCAAAAGTCCAAAAGCCGTTCCAGTTGATTAAAAAACAAAACAATCAAAACCCAACAAAGCCATATAAACTAATGAAAGCTTGGAGTGCTTAGCACAGCTGATCAGGTATCAGCTGTGCAGGAGTTAATAATATTGGCATGGAGCAATTGCATTGCTTTTCAGAAAGCTAGGAAGATTTCCGTCTCTGGATTTGCTCCTGTCACTGTAGAAGCCCAGCTGTTTTTTGATCCGTTATGTGCCTCTGGCTGATGAGGGTTAGCAGCAAAAATTGCTTTGTTAAGAATGCTTTGTCTGATGGTTTGCTTTCTTTATGTATTCTTTTCTACCAATAATTGGAAATGTTTTAGCATAACTTAAGATCAGGATGCTTGGCTGTTGTAAATACTCTTGTCTGTTTGTCATGTCCTATATTTTACTTAATTTCTCAGGTATTAGTTGCTGGTTTGAAGTTCTTCCTTGGGAAGGATGAAACTGAGAATCAAGATAGTGACTCAGATTCTGAGGTCAGTATTGTGATTAAATCTTCACAATCTAAGTTATGTCATCCTGCAGACATACGACTACACCAGTGCATCTACTTTTGTGCTGCAGAATTTTCTGTTTTGTTTCCTCCAGTTGTTGATCCACCTCACAAAAATGTTTATTTTTTTGCCACCTGGTCTCAGTTGACAGCAGGTTACCTTCACTATCTGTTTACAGCCTAAGGGCTCCCTTGATTTCCTATACTCATTGTCAAGGAAGTTCTTCATTTGTAAGAGAGAAGTGAGGGCTGGCCAACCTTTTTTTTTTTTTTTTTTTTTTAAAGCTAATGAGTTAGTAGATAATGTAACTTCAGAATTGTGGGAAGAGATTTTAACTTGATATTTAAGAGGCAGGTTTATTTTTTTTAGATATCCCTTCATTTGTGTCTCTCAAACTGCATTTCCCATGTATGTACAAATGAAATAATTCAGTTACCCTGAGAAGGCTGGTAACTTGCAACAATTACAGTTTAGAACCTCCTAGTACAAGGCCATTATTGTGATTACCCAGCTGTAACAATTACTACTATCTCTCTGATATAAGTGGTTTTATGGAACTGTGATTCTAAAGGCTACTATCTCTGTATGATGAAACTTAGGTGGGAAGAGACTCCTTTCAAATGTAGTACACTGATACTTCTTGTACTTCTGCTTCCCGTTTGAAGCCTGATTTCACCTGAGTCTTGTTTTCCTTGTGTTCCTGCTGAAGGACGATACCCCCACGGCCAGAGATCTGATGGTGCGGTATGCAACTAACAAGAAAACGACCAAGCGCAAGAAGAAACTGGAAAAAGCGATGAAGGTTCTCAGGGTGAGGAGAACGGTGTTTTGACTTGCTGGTATTTTAGCTTAATCCTTCACATGCAGAAATCTTCTTTGTTTCCAGTCATCTTAGTTATCTTTTGTCATCTAATTTAGGTGAGGCTTCTAGAGCATACCAGCATCTGCTGGTCAGGCAGTTTTCTGAAACACTCTTGTCTGAGTTGTGGACTGGTTCTCCTCTTGGGTGCCCCTTTTGTGGTCCCTTACTTAGAGCATACTGTGTCTTGAGAAGCAACCTTCTGATGTGGTTCCTGTTGCCTGTTAGGTCAGGTGGTTGAAAACCTAATGCAATTGAAAAGAATTGTAGTTTATTTGCTAAAAAACAAAGCACCTCTTTTTGAAGAGAATAATGAGGAATAGCAGCTTCCAATGGCAGCCTGAAACTGAAGTACCTGCAGCTTTTTCATAGAAAGAAAAATGTCTCCTTTACTCTTCTTGCCATGCAGAAACACAAGAAGAAGAGCAAGCCAGAGGTGTTCAACTTTTCTGCTATTCACTTGATTCATGATCCCCAGGGTAAGCATGCATCGTGTTCTGTGTTTTTTCAAACTGTTTTTCTCAGATAATAAATATCTAGTATCAATGAAGGAGAATGAAAGTAGAAACAAATGTGGTAACAGGATGCTTTTTTAGCTTTCTTTATCACAGAGTTTCATAACACTTAAAACGTGAGACTAATCTTGTTGTGATTGTCATAGTGGAACACTTGTAGATGGCCAGAGAAGGAAGAAAGAGCAATACTGCACTATCTGCTCTGGGTTGATACAGATCAGGATGTGTCTTTTAGCTTTTATCTTGTATGTGTGAAAGCCATAGTTTGTGCAAAAGGGCAGTAGTTTATCTTCTGCAGCTTTTTTAGCTTACGCCTTTGTAGAAGCATATTCCTATTATCAGTCTGCCATTTGTCTAATACCACTTGACTCGTTCACAGTCTGATGTAGTGAAACTCTGGGGATTTTGTTTTTCAGATGGGTTGAAATGCACCTTTTTTAAAAAACAAACTAGCTTTAAATACTGATCCTGTATTTAAAGAAAAATTGAACAACAACAAAACTTAACCATCTTTTTTTAACCCAGTCTCAGCTGAGTTTGGCACAGTGCCTTTTGAGACTACCACAAATACATTATTGCTTCTTCTAGACTTTGCAGAGAAACTGCTGAAGCAGCTGGAGAACTGTAAGGAACGATTTGAAGTGAAGATGATGCTCATGGACCTAATATCTAGGCTAGTTGGAATCCACGAGGTACATAATAATTTTGTAGTGGCCTGACGGTTGGGTGGTGGTGTGCTCTGGCCTTGTGCCTCTGGAAAGTGAGTTAATTTTCCTGTACATTGAAAAGTGAAGCTGAGTAAAGCCATGGAGTTGCCAGTGGGCTTTCTGGTATGGCACAGTGATATAGGCTTGTATGGTACTAAGTGAATTCTGCATGAGAAGGCTGGTGGTATGTAATAGCTGGGATGTTGTGACTAGAGGAGAAAATGCCTATTTAAAAACTTGTCTCTTCAGTTTAGTTTTTTTAATTGAGTCTAGCAACAGCTTAAGAACAGCAGTCTGATTACACTTCGGTTATACCTCATACTTCCTCAAGAATCTGTTTCTCTTGGGGGCTCTGTGGGGCGAGGGAAACACTAGTCCTTGCAGGTATCCTCAAGGCTAACAAAAAGGTGGAAATGCTCACTGTGGCTATAGGAGCACTCTTGAATATAGGAAGTGTGAGAAAATCCAGTTGTTTTTTTTGACACTGTACTGGGTTCACGCCTAGGCACATACAGCTGCCACTTCGTGCTTTGGTCTCTGCCCAAAGCATTCCTTCCAGTGCCCAGGGCATCTGAATTGTCAGGTCTTGCACATCAGAGACCCCAGTGTTGCAGTGGTGTCAAGCCTGAGCCCACACTATTTCCTCATTGCATAAAGCTTAAGTAGAACTTATCATGTGTAAGTCTGAGTCCAGGAGGTGTATGAAGTACTTGTCACTTGAGAGGTGTGTGTCCAGGTGTTAGACTGCTTCAGCATCAAATATTCATTCAGACTTGCTGGAGGGGTTAGTGAAGGGACTTGGATGCTAAGTGAGCATGGATTTAGGGACAGTCTCTTTTGAGAGGACTGTGTTCCTGAAGCTATGGGAAGAAGTGGCACATCATTGTGCAGCAGACCACCCAATTGGATTTCTGTGCAGTCAAACAAGAACCATTATGGATTTCAGATTTTGGCATTGAGTCTTAATTTTCTTTGAAAAAGTCCCTTCCTCACCTCCATGTATTTCAAGTTCAGGACAGGTAAATGTGTTACACAATAAAATCTGAGGCATTTGCAGAGAAGGCTGTGTAGGTTTGTTGATTGTTTACAGCGTATCAGGTTGTAAAAGTCATCTCAAAAGAGAGGCAACTAACTTGTTACAACTTTTATCTTTCCTGCAGCTTTTTCTTTTTAATTTCTACCCCTTCATTCAGAGATTTCTACAGCCCCATCAGAGAGGTAAGCAGCTACTAGTTGATAACAGTGTTGGTCTGTCATTGCACACATACAGTCACTTCCTAAGTGGTGCTGTGAGTAGGTAGCAGTAGCATAATTGGAAACAAGAATAGTCCAGGAAGTGTGGATGAAGGAGGCAAAAGGCTCCAGTTGTCCAAAACAGTGGACTTTCATGGAAGCTGTGTCCACTTGACACTCTTAAGCATTTGAGAAACTTCAGCAATAGGATCAAGTGAGTTCCTAGCTCCTTGCAGAACCTGACTTGTTGAGCAAAGCTGTGACTGCCTTTTGCTGCGTTTTTGCTCCTGTTTCACTCTAGAATGGAAACATGTATTTTGGTGTAGCTGGCTATTAAGGGTCTGCACTGCTGCTGGGGTAGAGATCCAGGTGTGTTCCTAATGCTTTGTGAGAGAGAAGTACAAGATGTCTCAACTTCAGCCTGAACTGGTTTGAGGCTTAGAAGCTCAGGATTTCATTGAGTTAGCTGTATTGGTGGGTGTGGGTAAGGCCAAAATAAGTTTTACTGGTTGTACTTGGACATCTTCTCCCCCTTCCTTTTTATTTTTACTTCCAGAAGTGACAAAGATTCTTCTGTTTGCGGCGCAAGCTTCGCATCAGCTAGTACCACCTGAGGTCAGTATTCCATTAACTTTTGGTGACGTTAAAATGGACAGTGTGCAAGCTTCAAGTGTTAAGTGCATTCACTGGGGACTGGGGACAAGGAATCCGGTCAGACCCTTTTTCTTGAAAACCACGTGGGAATTTTTGTTCTCATTGACAATTTCTGCAAGTTCCAGGTTGTTGTTTTTTATAAAGGGATACAATCCCAATGCTCTAGGTCTTCAGTTTCTGCAGGAGAATTTGTCTAGAAGTTATTTGCAGGCTATAGTGTTAAGTCACGAGCTCTGCCTTTCTGTGAAAAGGGCTCTGTTAATAAGATGTAATCATTTCACAATTATATTAAATAAATAGTAAGTGTATTTACCCTTTCTTCCTTATTTTCAGATTATCCAGTCAGTATTGATGACCATCGCCAACAACTTCGTCACTGACAAGAATTCTGGGGAAGTCATGACTGTAGGGTGAGTATGGAATTTTATTACAACCGTAAAACTCTGAATGTGGAAAAATATTTTCCATTTTTTTAATGACCTTCAGCCTATTCCTGTGATTCATCTTTGCTTTTAAGAACCTGCTTGAATAAAACAAGACAGTAAACATAAACTTTCCTTAATTTTCTTGTCAGTGTTGTAAATTCCTCAGCGCAATGGGTTTCTGTATTTAGCCAGTGCTCTTACTTAACTCTTTTGCATTTCGTGATGGCCTTCTTTGATTTCTTGCTTGGTCTTGTGTTTTTCTTCCTTCCCAAGTATTATATTATTTCTAGTTTGAGGGTATACTCTATTGTGTGTGAATCAAAGTAACTTCCATTTGTATACGCACAGTGAGTAGACAGCATCGTAATTCAAGACTTTTCATGTTTAGTAGATCAAATTTTATTACTGACAACAAATTCAAGTGTTGCTGTTAGTGAAACTATAAAGTGCTTGTTTTCTCTGTTGAAGAAAGTATGCTTTTGTAATAGGTGTGGTGCAGGCAGAGTAGAATATGACCAGTAAATGTAGGAGAGAGCTGAGCTGTGCCTGAAGAAGATCAAGTAGTAGGCGGGGGAAGCTACTGCATGAGCAGCCATGTTTTGAATATTTTCATGAACTACTTTTTTCCTCTCAACATGGTTATAATCCTGCAACAAATTTAGTGTACTGGGTGTGTGCATGAAGATGATTTAAAAAGTAACTTGGTGTAAGCAGGCTTCCTGTATAGTGTTGTTTGTCTGCCCATGCTTGACAGGAGAATTACTTCTTGATTTTGGCCTGGCCTAGCTGTCATTTGACAGCTTTTTGCAAATGTGCTTGATTGGACCTAGCCTTCAGTTGCAGAATCTGGAGGTCTAAGATCAGACAAAATAGATGGAGAGTGTAGAGTATGGACCAAACATGGAAGGTTTTGAAGAAGTTTTGGAGGACTATGGCAGAGAGCATCCTGTTATATTCCCCTCTGTTACACCTAATGCTTCAGAAGATTGATCAAGTGTGAGATAATACAGTCTATTACTGGGCCAGTGAGTGCCTCTCCCAATCATGTTATTCAGGAAAATATTTCACTTTGAATTTTTAGAATCAATGCAATAAAAGAAATCACAGCGAGATGTCCATTAGCCATGACTGAAGATCTGCTCCATGACCTTGTTCACTACAAGACTCATAAAAATAAAAGTGAGTATGTTATACGGGTATGACTCTTAGGTCTTTCTTCCCTTTTTCTTGTCATCTGGTCCTCTGTTATAGCCTTCATAATAGTACTGTGTTTTTTGGTGGGCTGAGAGGTATCGTTTTTAACATCTGTTGCATTTCTCTGCATACACTTAGTCAAACAGTCATGGGTAGTTATGACAAGGGAAACAGCTGACAGAACTGGAGAAGGGCAGCTGCTTGTTAACAAAGATTTGGCCCTGAGAGCTGGATCCTGCATTGGAGAAATCAGTGGGAGTTAGTATTTCAGAAAATACATGAATAGGCTGTAATGCTGTTTATCTCAAGGCGCTTTGGTTTGCTCAGGATTCTGCTTTACTGTACTTAGTCCTGACTCTATTTTTCTGGCTAGATGTGATGATGTCTGCAAGAACTCTGATACACCTCTTCCGTTCGCTGAACCCAGAGATGCTACAGAAGAAATACAGAGTAAGTGTTTTCTCTGCATTACATTCACCATAAATGTAAGCTTATGTGCTCAGAAACAACTGCTCTCAGAGCTTCTTGAGAATATGATGGAATCACTCTTTTTTTCTTTCCAGGCCTGTTTTCTTGCTGCATTTTGACATCGCTTTCTCTTGTTTCAAGGCTTCTTTACTCATCAAACTTATTGGCAGACGCTTCATGCTGCAGAAGCTTGTCTTCCTGCAGTTTGTTCAACTTCTTTATAGTAATTCAAGATCTTTTCACGTTTCACCAGGCAGAATTTATTTCCTACAACTCCACCCCCTATTTTTATGGGCTTGTGTGAGTTAAGATAGCAGCCTGCTTAATGTGCTTTATTTACTTACAGGGTAAACCTACTGAAGCCTCAGTGGAAGCCAAGATTCATGAATATGGAGAACTGGATGCCAAAGACTATATTCCAGGAGCAGAAGTACTGGAGGTTGTGAATGAAGAGGAAAAAGGAAAAAACCTAGAGGAAGGTTGGCCTTTTTTCTTTATTACTTCTGTGTTGTGCATCACTGCTGCTAAGATTTTTTTTGGACTTGGTGTTCATGCATTTCATTCGCTGCTGTCACATGTGGTGTGGTTTGTACGTGTCTGTATTTATCCATTAAGAAGCACTGATACTGTCCTCAAGTTAAGTGCAATTTATCCTGAGAGATCTGATAGTCAATGCATTGCTTCATATAATAGATGAAATAAAAGAGAGAGGAAAGAGGGATTTTGAACAGCAAAGAGAAGCGAAACAGGTCATAGAGAGTAACTTTGCTTTAAATTGCATTGCTTCCTTCCTTGGGTTAGATAAAGTGGAAGGAGCCGGAAATGTTGCTGAACGAGTGTGGTAAGGATTAGCAGTTGTAAACCAATGTATTTCTTCAGAGACTCTCTTAAATGCAGCTGCTTGTTTTGAGGGCCTTGAACATAACTTGAGAGTTACCCTTTACCCATAGGGTTTTGGTACAATTTGCTGCAACAGTGACTTGCTGCAAACTGATTAGCTATCCTCTATGGTTGGCATTCTTTAGAATGAAAGAAATGTATGTAAATGCATTTCCTGTAAAGGCTTTGTTCACTATTCTTGCAGGTTTATTTAAGTTCATAACAAAAATGTTTTAAGGAGACTGCAGCTCACAATAATGACAAGATAGAACAGGTTTTAACAATTCTGTTGTGTGTGTTCAAATATCTTACGCTGCCGTATGTGGTTATCACTAAAAGTTGGTTTCCATAGCTGTACATGCACGTGATGTAAGTGTGCTAAGAAACGAAGGCTGAGATGTCTTTGTACAGCTCTGAATCAGTTGCTGTCAGAGTTACGCCGTGTGATGCTTTGACTTTGCAGGCCAGGTGGAATTTGGTAGCTGAACTTGCCAGTGGGACAGCATGAGAGCTACTGGTCTGTTCAACCGTGGATGTCTAAAAATATTATTCCCAATTCATGATCAAATGTGTGAAGTATCTTTAAGTCTTATGAATACCTATGTAGTTCTGAGGCTGGGATGCTGAGATCATACAGCTTTGAGTGTGTCCCTGGGCATAAATGTAGTTAGGTACTAAAAGGCAGTGAGAGCTTAGGATCCACTCTGAAATTATTTGAAATGCAAAGAGTTCAACCAACTCTGTACTAGCAGCTCTGTGCAATTGTTCCCTTGAGCAGATGGATGGGAAAGTGCTAGTATGAGTGAGGGAGAAGATGATGAAGATGGAGAATGGATTGATGTCCACCACTCTTCAGATGAGGAGCAGCAAGAAGTGGTGAGTTCCAAGCGTGTTCTACCCCAAATAGAAAAGGGACTTGTTAATAGCAGTCCACATTCTCTTGTTCTACCTTCTTGTGGCTGCTTATAACTACCTACATGGTAACTTGACCAAAATCACCAAGTTGAAGTATGTTTTTGCAGCTGTGCTGAAATGTTTGCTCTCAGGGTGAGGGGGGAGAGTTGGGGAATTCTCTTCCAGTGCTAAGCTCCTTCAAAGCTATTTTAACTTTCAATTCCTTAATATTTCAGAGGAAACGTAGTACTCTTTTTTTTTTTTTTTTTTTTTAAATACCACATTGTTAGATATGACTCTTAAGAATCCTACTAACAGTTTGGAGCATTTCCCAACATTGTTCCCCCTGTGTGGATATATGGGAGGCAAGAGGGTCATGGATTGTAGAACAAATGGTTTGCAGAGCTCTGGATGATTGTTCTTTTGTACTTGTTTTGAAGGCAGAGAAGATGAAAAGCATGCCTATAGAGGAACGGAAAGCTAAAGCTGCAGCAGTCAGTACAAGCAGGCTGCTAACGCAAGAAGAATTCCACAAAATACGTGTTGCTCAGCTCTCCAAAGAGCTCAATTCTGCACCGGGCAAAGCTGCAAAGAGGAAAAATATTGAAATAGATGATGAAGAGGAGAGCAGGTAGGATGTGAAGTATTGTCTCTTGCGTTTTCCACCCCCCTCCCCCCCCCCCCCCCCCCCAGTCTGGTGATAAAACTTTGAATTGCTGTAGGGTACAGAGCTCTGCTTTTGGCCATTATCCCATGGTAGCAGGTGGCAAACAGCCACATGGCCTAGAATGGATCCTGGCCTGGGGGATTTATTTATACCTGGAAGAAAAAAAGCAAGAGGGGCCAATGGAAACTGTGGGAGTAGTTTGTTCAGAGCAATAGGAGTGTTATTTTCTTAGCAGTAGTTGCAAGTCTGTATCTCCAGAGCTTCTTAAATGTTGTGGTTCAAGCTGGACTCGAAAAACAGTCATAAGAGAAGGGTTGTTTTGTAAGGGTTGTCCCAAGCATGAGGATTAGCCTAAGAGGAGGAACAAAAAGTGCCTGTGTGAATGTGTATAGGGGAACAATAGCCTGAGAAATGGGTGAGAGACAAAAGGTTAGGAGGACATCATGCTTTTCTGGCCAGATGATTTGTGTGTGACAGCCTTCTGTTGGATTTCTGTGTGCGTAGGGGCGAGTTGCTTTCACTCAGAGATATCGAACATCTACATAAGAAGCCAAAGTCAGACAAGGAGACAAGATTGGCAACTGCAATGGTGAGGAACTGGGCTGTTTCATATCCTCTTTTTAGACATTTGTGGGGTTTGTGATCTTGTCTCCTGTGGAATAAGGAGGTGGTGTTGAATCTGTAAGACAGATGCCCAGCTGCCATCTGTGTTTTGGTTAAATTATTTTTTACTGTTGCATCGTGGCTGTAACTGATAAACAACCTCTTGCTGGTCGCAGGTGAAGATGAAAATATAGACAACCCTTAATTTTCACTGATACTTAACACAGCCAGCATGGAGGAATGCAGTTAATACACGCAGCAAGTCACACAATCTGGATGTATACTTGCTGCTCTAGAACCTTCACCCTAGCAGCTGACGTTTACTGTAAGGAAGGACAAATAATAAAGCCCTCTCTTATTATGGTGTGTTGTCTGTTCTAGGCCGGAAAAACGGATAGAAAAGAATTTGTGAAAAAGAAAACAAGAATGAACCCATTTGCCAGTTCTACCAATAAAGAGAAGAAAAAGCAGAAGAACTTCATGATGATGAGATACAGCCATAATGTCCGGACCAAAAATAAGCGTTCTTTCAGGGAAAAACAGGTAACATTTCACGTTGAAATCAGATGGGGCAGTCTGAGCAATAAACTTGTAATGCTGGTGAAGTGCTGTCTAGCCTACACCCTAAGATTTTGGTGTTTAATTTGATGGATTAATCACTGGAAAAGGCTGTGAGTTGCTTCCCATGAAACCTACCCAGAGGAAGTATATCAGGGACTGTGGGGGTGGAGGAGAATGCTTTGTCAGAATCTGCTCGTGACTATGCACAAAGAACCATGCACTGTTGCAAAATCATGGATAGGTTAGCAAGATGATTAAAATGTGGTTTGATTTCTTTTCTCCCTTTAAGCAATAACAGATTATGTTCGAACTGTAATGTTGTGATAGAAGAAATCTTTCCCCCGATACAGTGGAGTTGGTCTTTAGGACAAGCTTCTAGTGTGTTTCTTCACTCCCCATAATCTGTCTTTGACCTTTCTCCTATTACTGTCATATTATGGACTCAGCTCTCCTGGCTTGAGGTCATCTGATACCTTGATACAAATGCACTTAAGGGACAGATGCCAGTACTCTTTAGAACCTTTCAGAGCTGTACACAAAAATTAAGTCACTTCTTTGGTCTAGTCTGCTGCCATAGTTTGGCAATATGCTGCTCTCAGTGGTGATGCCTTTGCCTTCTACTGCTTCCTCAGTTACGAGCTTAGTTATGGGGCTGATGCAGGATTCAAAACAGCCTTCCCAAAAGCACATGTAAGTTAAAAGTGCATCTCTTCGGTAGTCCGATTACCGTGTGTTCCCACAGGCAGCTGTGCCAAGGTAGCTAGCTGAAGGGATAACTAAAAGGTGAGGCAGAAAGTTCAGGTGATGACTTTGTCCCTGGCACAGGCCAGGGAGTCTGTGTAGCTTCCCCACACAGCTGAGATGAAGTGGCAGACATGGAGCGTGGACAGAGTCCCCTCACTTCTGTCATGCACCTCAGCTGGGTTGATGCCTAAACTGTGGCAGCTGTTGCTGGTGTTGATACAGGCATATTGTTTTGCCCTACTGTGTTTCCAGGGTAGATCTGTGTTAACAAAAATGGGCCTTAAAATCCCTTTATCTAACCTGGCAGGTGGCCAGTCAGGGGTGTTACAGGGTGTTATAAAACTGAACTACTTTGAAGGTGTTCTGAGGAAAAACTTCGAGAATAATCCAGGTGTGCAGGCTTCTTTTCTTCTGTGTTAGTGATTTGTGTTTACTTAAGTGTTGTCTTGTGGTAGGGCATGTTCAGGTGCTGCTTTTTACAAACCCTCCTCTGTCCCTGAGAGTTGTTTCCAGGATTGTATTAAGTTGATGTGTATTTGTTGGCCACTTGTTGTCTTAACAGCAACAATACTGAAGAAGTTTATAGACTCAACAGGAAGTATTTCTTGAGTGTTTCTGTTGAAGAAGAAGACTTGGACTAATATCCTGTGTAGTCTTTTATTTTTTGTCATTCTGCTTTGCCTCATATAAGGCTGACGCCTTAGCAAAGTACTTAAAACACAGAAAGTGTAGCAAATCAACAGTCCACGTGGTTTTATGAAACTGCTATTAATTCTCTGTCCTTCTATTGAGAAATTGGGTGTAATTTTAGCCCAAGAGTTCTGGGTTAGCTCCTGAGATAGGATTCTTAACAGTTTGTTCTTTTTAAAAATATATGTAAAAAGTAGGTGTCCATGTGATCAAAAACATCTCCCTTGTAGTATAGTGCCTTTAATCTTTTTTTCAAAACTGAGATTATACTGACGCTTAAACTTGGCTCCCTGTTTTTAGAAAGTCATCTTGAATGTTTTCAGTCCTTACTCCTGATTTAATGTTTTGAGTTCCAGGGTAACAGCTAAACAGTGAAATGAAAGTACCCTTCTTCCTTCTAATTTAAGTTAGACCACAGCATCGTCCTGTTGACAGTGATTGGGAAGTAGTACAAAAATAGAAGTGGATTGGAGTACTGTGGTTTTTAAGATAATTCCTTCTGCTGCCCTCCTCAATGGTAGAATAAAATGAAATGTAGTCTATAGTCAAAATCTAAACCCCTTTGCCAACTAAAATGTGTATAATCTATCACTTTAAAGAGACTGTGTATGGCACTCATTAAAAATTGCAGCATCTCCTCCTTCCCACCCTTGGAAAGCAGCTTTGTAATAATCTCAAAAAATTCCTGTTAATCCTACTTAGCTCTCAGCTGGACTGAAGTTTTTTTCTCATCTCTTCTTGCCAAACAAGTCTGTAGAAGAACAACTTGTTACTCTATCCTTTTCCTAACTGTGTAGGATCTTAAATGATGTTCTGATACATTGATGAATGTTTTATTTTTTGAAGTCCTACTCTTTCCTTAACTATACTGTTTAACTAAGCAACCACAGCATTTCTGTCAATGGATGTGTTAGCACTTGCCAGTTACTGCTTCTGGTTTCAGCTGATCAATTATTATTATTTCTCTGAGATTTGAATAAATTTTAGGAGTCTTCCTTAGTATTATGCTTACTTAATGAAAATAGCTTAATGAGACTTATCATCAGTAGATCTGTCTGCATAAATGCTACCAAAATTCTTAATTTTACAGCTGAAGATAATGCTGTACTCCTGTTTTCTGTAAAAACCTATAAACAATTTCTTAATTGCATTCTGATATTTTACTACCTTCCAGCTTTGTGCATCAGCTTCTGGTTGTCTGTATTCACAGCCATGTTTGAGTGGCTTTTGAACTTGAGTATAGGTAATCATAAAACGACAGTAGGAATGAGCTATGTGGCTAGCTCCTTTGTCTGTGATCTGCCTACTCAGTGCTGTTGTAGTTACAGTGTTACTAGCACCTGAGTCAACTGGTTTAAAGACAATTCAGGTTAATTTTTCATCTTGCAGTCCTACTTATCTGTAATACATCAAAGCCTCTATAAATGTCTACCTCAGCATAGATGATGGAAGCTGTTAGCTGTAGCATTCTCTTAAAAAGTTTGGTGATCTCATCTGCAAATGTCTGGTTCCTACAATACCAATGGGATGTGTATGATGGGCATATCAACAAGGATTGTCCATGTGATACTGTTTTCTTAATAGTTAAAGCTAAGAGTTTGAAATACCTGAATATCCCTCTTGTTTCATATTTCAGCTGGCTCTTAGAGATGCGCTTCTGAAAAAGAAAAAACATCTGCTGAAATAAAATGGTAAAGGAGAAGAACAGTTAATCATCCTTGAAGAAACAAGAAGCCTAGAAATGCTTATTTTCCCTTCTCTTAAGGGAAGAAAAAAGTACTGAATTGCCTTATGGATTCATCTCTGCTCTGTTCAGAATTATAAATTGAAGGCTGCTGCGAAGTTAGATAGTGCATCAATAGGAAAGACCAAAGAGGCCTTAATCCTTGCAGACTTTTGGTTTTTAAAGCATTCTAGGAAATAAGGCAGTTGTCTTTTATTGAATATAATTTATTTACAGCTGTTTTTGTATGTGTAAGTATTAATTAAAACATACAACCTCACTGTAAAAAAAATATTTGACTACTTGATTTGATTCAATTAATGAATAGATATTTGGAAGGAAAATGAATATTCCAGGTCATCCCTTAAATATTACATACACATTTTATACCTGTCTTACTGTAGTGATTTCACAGACTTAGTAAGGGGTTGTTTTTAGCATGTTTACTACTAATAAAACCAAATGGAGGAAAAGAACAGCTTAGTCTATAAAGATAACAAAAATAAAATTTGGAGGGAAAATGGGAAATTTTTAGGAAAAAAATGGGAATATGCAGGCCCCCTCCCATAGGGGGGGGCCTGCATATTCCCATTTAAACACAAGGGTAGTGTCACATGCAGGAGAAATATGCAGTCTTGTTCTCCCATATCCATGCATTGTTTGGTAGTACTTGCTTGTGTTTGATTTTTTGTGAGAATGTGTGAGAAAAACAATGTGTGGTCTATGAATTCTTGACCTTAAAGTAAAGGTTGAGCTCCTGTTTTAGCCTTTACTTCACCTGGGATTGCTAATGGCCTTTCTGCCCTTTACCCAATCACATGTTTCCCTGATAACTTATTTATACTACCCTTTGTCAAGTTCTGTTTCATTTCCTTAAGGAGGAGAAACAGGTGACATGCACAGTGTAATGGAAAATCACAAAATCACAGAATTTCTAGGTTGGAAGAGACCTCAAGATCGAGTCCAACCTCTGACCCAACACCAACAGTCCCCTGTTGTGGAGTGTTTTTTCTTGTTTTCAATTTTCAAGAAACTAAGGTTAATGTTTATATCCTGTACCAGCATTCACTCAACATATGTATATTTACATTGAATACACAATTGTATCACTTCTAATTATTAACCCAGCCACAAGCAAGACCAAGGGTTTCTTGGTCACATCTTGCATCCTAAAGAAAAAAGCAGATGGAAGCATGAGGGAGCTTGTACAGAATTAAAGTTGACTTTCTCTTGCGGCTGTAAATGAAAATTCAGGCTTCTCTTGAGTGAAAGATGGGGACAACTCCTGTTCTCCAGGAAAGGGGGCATGTAACGGAGCTGGCAGAGGACGTGTCATGGTGTGGAGACCACAGGTAGGGGAGAATAGTAGGAATGGCATACGGATTTGTAGGCAACCCACTTGTGCTATTCTCTCTTTGCTGAACAGCTGTGCACAGTTTCCCGGGTATCTGTGTGGCAGGAGGAGCTGTGCCCAGTTTCACAATATGCCCAAGAGCCAATTTCACAAGCTGTGCTCCCTTTCTCGAGTTTCCCCTCTACCCTCCTATTAAAACAGAGGGCGTAGACCCTCTTTCTCTCAGGTGCTTATCAAGCAACGCTAGGGGAAACAAGACACAGGCACTAACCTCTCTTTTACCCATTCGTTGCCTGCGGAGAAGCTCGGGGCGGGAGAGGCGAGGCCGCAGCCGGGCGCCTTCTCCCTGAGGCGATCTGGCCGCCATGTCGTGGCCCTTCCCCCTGAGCCGCCCCTCGGGGGCGTGGGGCTGCGGGCACGGCGGGGGCCGCTGCGGCCGCTGCAGGCAGCATGGGGCGGGCAGCGGCGTGGGGCTCCCGGCTGCTGCTGGTGGTGGTCGTGGTGGTGGTGCTGTGCGGGACAGCGGCGGCGGGGGGCCCCGGGACGGCCCCGCTGCTGTGCAATGTGAGCCTGGACAGCCCCGCCGAGGAGCGGTGGCTGCCGGTGCTGAGGCACTTCGAGCCCGCCTTCCTGCGCGCCGCCGTCGCCCGGGTCATCGAGTGAGTGTGGGGCGGCGGGGGGACCCTCCTCGGGACCGGGGGGGGTGGCGGGGACAGATGGGAGGGGGATGAAGGGCTCCGAATTGCCCCCAAATCGCCTGGGCTGTGCAGGGTTCTCGGGGGATGCGTGGAAAGGCAGTGAGGTGCAGTGAGGGATGCGGGCACGGGTGCTAAGCGGTCGGTGTCACCCGGCACGGCTGGTCTCGGTCTGGGACAGGCACTCGGTGGAGCAAAAGTTGCCAACCTTTTTGTCTCCTTCTCAGCTAATAGGTAGCTAATGCCTTGAGCGTGTTTTGCAGTGAAACCGTGCCAAAATGGGTCCACGAAGTTATTCAGCCAATTGCGGCAGAGCTGGAGTCCTTCATGCCGCAGCCCTTCGCAGGGGAAATCCTGGGGCTGTGCAAAGCCCTGGGAATCAGTTTGGGTGACGGAGTTCTGCTTAACTTCGCCTATGAATCCACCGCGTAAGTGACTGAGAGTAATAGAACCTGACAGACGTGGACACAGATTCATTTTAGCTCAGTATCTGACAAGGCAGATAAAGATACGGCAGATAAATCACGCTGTTTGATCTGATGCCATTTCTGATGTTCAGTTGGGTGGCAGTTTGCACGCTGATTTGAATGAGGTACAGAGCAGCATACCCAATAAGATAGCCTTTTAAACGCTAGTTCTTCATATCTCACAGAGCGTGCTCATCATCCTGAGCCCCCATAAGACCTAAGAAATTTTAAGTTTCTCGGCTCTAACAATGCTCCAGAATGAACAGCAACCAGGCGCAAACTACAAGTCTGCAACTTTTCTTTACCTTTACAATTTTAACAGACAGTGCTGTGTATCACTAGGATGACAAACTTAAAACTTCAGATAAAATAAGTTGTGAATTACCTGCTAATTCAATTACAGAATTACGGAGTATCCTGAGTTGGAAGGGATCCATGTGGGTCATTGAATCCGACTCTTGATTCCACACAGGGCAACCTAAGTGATAAAACATATATCTAAGATCATTGTGCAACAGCATACTTCTTGAACAACGTACTTATTAAAAATTGTTTCCATGAAAGTGAAACTATTACTGAAAAATGAGTTTTAGCACACTTCCTGTCCAAGAGAAGTTAGACTGCTGTTGAAATTGTCAATGCTTTAAAAGTAATCAGTTTCCAAACTGAAAAGATTTTGTTTGAACATTTAACCTAACTGTAATCAAAATATAATCAGGGTCCAGACAGAAATCAAACAATCTATAATTAGTAAAAAAGGAAATTAAAAAAAGTTTCAAACTGATACTCTGTGGACATTTTTTGCTGTTGGCTTTTCATCTTGATTTAGAAAAAGTAAGTTTTGAAATAATGACATTTTTCCCAAGTGGAAATCATGGTTCCTGCTTGGTCTGCTATATCTGACCTGATATAGACAGTAGCAGGGATTTTGACTTTCTAAGTCAGGTGTGATGTCTTAAGTTAAATATTGTACAGTTTTGTATGCCAGGCTCTCTGGAAAGTCTTTACCTTGTGAATATTGTGCATGACTTGTACAGGACACTGTCAAACTTTCTCATACTTTTCTTTTTCCTTTAAACTGAAAGTGAAGGCTGTGTGAAATTATATGAAAAAGTATAAGGCGAGACTATTCTTTGAGGTTGTGTATTGCAAGTGTTAATGATGTAATGTGAGCTCTTATTTGGATGCTTCCATGTGTAAAGTACTTAGAAGAAAATAAACTCAGTTACTCCTGAAATGTTGTGCTAGCTCAACTAGACTGTAATGTTGAAAGTGTTGTCGTAGCTTTTTACAAAATAATTTTATCTCTTTTTTTTTAAAGGTTCTGTACTAGTATTGTCGCTCAGGATGAAAAAGGAAACATTTACCATGGTCGGAACCTGGATTATGACTTTGTAGATATATTAAGTAAAATTACAATTGATGTGCAGTTTATAAAAAGTGGACAGGTATGAACTGTGGGTGGTGTGGCTGGGTGGTATTCTGTGAAGCAATGCTGTGTGGTTGTACAGCTGCACAGGCAGCAGCATTTAATCTGAGATATATGGTTCCCAACGCAAGTTTACTGAATTATCAGAGCACCACAGTCCCTCTTTCTAGGAATGTGGGATGAGTGCTGTTTTTTGTCTTGTTTTCTGGACCTCCAGTTAGCGGAACAAATAAAACTGCAATCTAGTGTGTCAAGATCATTATTTGGAAGGAGATGATAAAAGAAGAAAATGCCAAGGCATTAAAAAAAAGGAAGTACTACAGAATGTAGAAAAGAGAGCAGTTTTGGCAGGGACCAACTTTTTGTCCCTTTTCTAAAGCCTTGTTAATTTTATTGACCAATGTGTATGTTTTAGATGAATATTGTCTAAAATGAACTAGTTGCTAGTGCAGTTCTCATTAGTTTCATTTTCTTAATATTCATTTGTCCTTTTTGCAAATACAGAATTCTTTGTTTCTTACTTGGTCCCTTGCTAACTTGAACAAAATTTTTGTAGCTGTTGGTGATCGTTAACAGATGAAATGCAGTGTATTGTGAGTCTTTTTATCATTTACTTTGCAAGGTTTATTATAATTTAAGGCAAAGAGTTTTAAAGGTATTTCCAAAACAATATATGAAAGTCACAGGAAAAAGTACAGGATGCTGTTTTGGAATGTTGCTTGTATTTCAAAAAGTGCTTAGTTCCAGAATGCTAAAATACTGTATGTTTCTTGGTTTCAGATAGCATATCAAGGAACCACATTTCTTGGTTACGTAGGCTTATGGACTGGACAAAGTCCACACAAGTTCACAGTCTCTGGTGATGAACGAGGTAAAAAAAATCCGTCTTCCACACTTGACAACATGTATACTATTTCAGTTGATTGTTGCCTCTTCCAGCTCTTCTGTCACATTCTCTAAGAGGGAAAAATACTGTTAGGTCTGCCAGAAAGGAGATGAAACTGAATGACTTCTCTGGCCCTCGGGAGACGAAAGCACACGTGCTGCCAGTTTTTGGCTGCTACAGGGGAGAGAGGCATTTGTTTATCAGCAGTGTCATCTGAGCTTGAAAAGTGTCAGAGGAGACAGAGTAGGAGGAGGCAGTAAGAGAAAGATCTTGTGATCTGTCCGAGAGACACAATGAGAGATGACAGAGTAGGTGCTGAGACAAAAAGGGAGCCTTGTATAGCAAATAAACTGTCACTTTCCTTGTTCTCTCTTCCTTTCCCTATATCCCATTTTTCTCTGTCCACATAAGACAGCTTGAATGAAAGGATCAGAAGAGAAGAGGAAGACAGAGAATTATATACATATTCATTATCTCTGTAATTAGGGACTCTGGTGAGGAGCACGTGTGCCTTTTGATTCCTGCTTCCTTTGTTAATTCTGCTTTCTTGCAATATTAAGATTCTCTAGATTGTTTCCATAGTTGATATTTGTATTTTTTAAAAGCCTGCTTCTGATGATAGTGTAATTATTTAATCCTTTCAAAACTGGATCATCTTGGGCCAATACTGAGAGATGCTAACTGCTCTTAATTTGTACTAAAATCAGCTTGGACATAAGAGTCTTAAATGTACTGAATCTTTGCAAAACGGCTTGATTCGGTCTTGCAGACCAAAGTGAGCATGTCCTGGGGACAAAACCAGGCTGTTCTGTTCTCTATAACGTATCTCAGCAGTGTGCAAAGATCATCTGAGACCACGGTGAGATGCGTTAGTCCATGCACAAGCTCATTATTTTTTCCTGATTAAAATACTGGAATCAAGTGCTGCAAACGTTTGTGTGAGATGGGCCCCTCTTGTCCATCAGGAGCTGATGTGATGTCACCAACCTGCATGCCTTTGTTTCAGTTGCTTTTTTATTATAGACAATAATAATTCACTCAACACATGCTGCGGTCCTGTAAATCGGTTGTTACTGACTGCTTGTTTGTCTGTCTGTCACCATACAACTGAAATGAAATTTGAGGAAATAAACTTGTGCAGTCTGGCTGGGAAGGGAGGTGACTTTAAATTAGGGTGAAGGTCTCTCAAATAGCAGATATTATTTCTGTTGCCTTTTTCTTGTTTGGGCATTAAAAAAAAGTATAAAGTTGTCCTGTTTTTCTTGGTTCTCCTAATTTTTCCTGAAAACACACAATCACTATTACTACCTCTTTTTTTTTTCTTTTTTCCCCTTTTTTAGTTACTTTAAGATTTCAGTGTAATTCTTGTTGTAGGAGTTCAGTAAGACGAACAATGAGATGATTTATGCTAATATTTGAGCTGACAGATGTAGACTAACAAATCATATCAATAGACTTGCAGTCTTTTGGGCAACGCGTGTTGCAAAGTGTTACTTCCTCTTAGGGCAACCTTTGACTCTTCCATGCTCAGCACTCAGCTATGAATAAAAAATGATGAAAAATTGAGAAGCTAGTAAATTATCAATGCTGAGTTCTTGATTTAAAGTGCTAGCACTTGCAAGTTCTGAGAAGTACTGCGTATTTTCTCTAAAGAGCTAAATACCTTTCACTTTTGTTAATGCTGGTATCGGATCCTCTACTTCTTGTTCACATTATGGGTCCTACAGTGATTTGCTTGAGAACTTCTGTTCTAAGTTACACAAAGAGCACAGTAAACAGATGTTCTGTTTATTGTGGCCCTTCTCAGCAGCGTGATCTCTCTGTAGCTCTTTGTTGGATTCTTGGAAGTGAAATTGTTGAAGCTGATGCTGGAATCACTATAGGCTGAAAGAAAGGGAGTCCTGAAGTACTGATGGTAGCACTGAAACAGAGATCTTTAACTTCTGAGCATGTTTTCTGACTGAAACCTTTCAGACTGGTTGAGAGTTCTATTGCTGTAAATCTTTTAATCTACAGATTAAGAGTTTCTAATCGAGTAGAGGGTAAGATTGCAGAGCTAGAGATGGGACGTGGAAAAGAAAGGAAGATGAGGAGGATAGATTTTACAGTGTAAGTAACGTGTATGTGCAATAGTTTGTTTTTTTTTCTTTTTTTCCAGCGGGTGGTAGCTGGTGGGAAAATGCAATAGCTGCTTTTCTGAATCGAAATTACCCTGTCAGCTGGCTCGTCCGAGATGTAAGTGCACTACGTTATATTCTCAGATTTCAGTGATGTCGTTTCAATTTGCAGACCCCTAGTAAATTTGACTTTTTTCACAGAAAATTGAATAAATTGGTGAGATTATATTTTATAAGGGCGGATAGGTATTATCCCCAAATAATCTGCAACATGTTTGATAAAGGCAATTCCAGCCCTTCAGGGGGACGATCTCTGATCCCTGCCAAAAATCTGAGTATCTGTGCAAAGACTTCCTTCCAAGGGAGGATCTCAGCTAGCTGTGAGGGATGTAGTAATTTAGCAAATTGAGCAGCTGTACTCTCAGATAGTAGACATATGAACCCATGGTTGTTTTATTACATTTGATAATTTCCCTTATTAAAGATAGAGAGCTCACTGGTGAGTGGCAGGAGTTAGACTGGTGTTTTGTATAGCACTTTTAATGAATGTTGTATTAGTATAGCTGCTAGGATAAAACAGGTTTGATGCTTCTCCGATTTATGAATTATAGCAAACATGAATGCTATCTTTTGTAAGTAAAAACCTCCCTGCAGAGCTGGAATGTTTACTGGAGACCTCATTATTGTCATTTTTTGAGTTTGAGTTGTGACCTGAGGCCATGACTTGCCTACTACTAGCTGCAGCGCTGCTGTCAGAAATAACTAATTGTTTAAAACAATTGAGAGCACTTTTGCTTTATGTTTGTTCTCCATATTTGGCTTTAGTTCCTTCACAGCACTGATTTTTAAAGAAGTACTTCAGTAGACTGTGGCCCTATGCCTGTAAATAGTAGCTTCACTGTGGTGGAGTTACCAGTTCATACTAGGTTAGTCGTGTGGTTATGGCAAGAAAAGGAAGGCTTGATGTGAGCAATGCCACTGCTTCTCCATTGTTATCAAAATCATCTTAAACTAAAGGCAAGACAATGATGCAGTACTTTTTTTTTTTCCTCCTCATCCCATCTCTGTCCCATTTTGCAAGTTGAAAAACTTTGAGGATTGAACTGGCAGAGTGTTGACATGCCTTTATCTCTTCAATGGCAGATTTTTCATCTTTTTTCACCGTATACATGTGTGTGTGTACATGTGTATATGCATGTATGTATATTTACTTTGTGTATTTGCAAAGCTGGGATTAATGAGGTCTGTTGCTAGTCACTCATTTCATGTTCTTGTGCTAAAATCACGAGCTAAAATCACAGAAATGTTTTCAAAGAGGTATCTTCAAATAGCACCTTAGAGTTGATTGCAGTTTGCAACAAAGCTGCGACTGTTGTGCTTTTTCAGGTGTCTCAGTGCTTACTTTGTGCTTGACTGTGCTTTGCAAATTTTGTTTCATTGTGCTCTCCTTTTTGCACTAGACCCTGAGCAGAGCAGAGGACTTTCAGTCAGCTGTTCTCAGACTAGCTGGCATTCCCATCATTGCTGAAGTTTACTATATTGTAGGAGGTGTATCACCCAAAGAAGGCATGGTCATAACGAGGAATAGAAGAGGGCCAGCTGACCTGTGGCCTCTTGATCCTTTAAGTGGAGCGTAAGTACACAAAATGTTTTGTTTTTTTTTCATACTCCCTCTTAAGTGATACAGCTTTCTTTAGAGATCCAGGCCCATCTCTTACCAATGTTGAGAAGGGAAAGCTTGGGAGCCTCAGAAAGGAACCCCAGTCCCTTCCTGGGAAGGCATCACACTGCCTTGTCAGATTGGGGTAGTCCAGAGCATCAAAAAAGCATCTGTATGTATTTATTTTTTAGATAGATTTCAAAGGAGACAAGATTTGAGGGCACATTGAGGGCAAGATTTTGAGGGTTGTCTGCCAAGTATTGTATGATTAAATTCAGTGCTCCCAAGTTAGTTTTCTCACAGCGTGGTAGAAGGGTTGAAGGCTCAAAACTAATTGTTTCTGTGATTTTTGTGAAATCAGCTGCTTGATAAATGAAGGAGATCCTTAATAGTTGCCCTGCAGTGACAAAATGGAACTTGATTGCTGTCAGTTAGTAAGTGCTGGCTTGGCAACAGCCAGATGGCCTGTTGGCTCTGTGTACTCCAAGTGGAACGCTGCAGGCTACAGCGTGTGCACATAATCCTTTCTCTAATTATCTCTTTAAAGATCTAATCTTACTTTTTTCCTAGTCAGTAGTAGTTTTGCCATTAGCAGTTCAAGAGGTCACTCCTTTTTCATTTGCGTTCAGTAGCTTATGGTAAAGGCTGCTATATGTATAGGATCCCTTGGATTTGCAAGAGACACAGGGTAGAGGCTTTTGAGGGAACTTTTTTTCCTTTGGGCAGTACAGAAATACTGATTCTCAACTTTCGTTAATTACCTGCTGATGCACCTTTTGTTTGCTTGCTTGTGTGTTACATGACAGGTGGTTTCGTGTGGAGACAAATTATGACCATTGGACTACCCCTCCTCCTTTTGACGACCGAAGGTAAATTTAGTTTAGACCTCTGCAGTGAGATATCGCTTCCATTTTTAAAAAGCTTAGAGTCTTGGGTGTTTTCTTCTCTGAGCAGGTGTTAGCTTGCTGAGCAGGCAGTTTGTTCAGTTTCTGGAATGCCACTTGAATGGGAACAGATAAGCTAGGAGTGACAATGACACGTGCCAGAGGAAAGTCTGTGTGGCATTGAATGGCATGCAAGGTGAGAAGCAGCAAGGATATACTGTGTATCAAACATTTCCATATAAAGTTTAGTAAAAATTACATTTTCACTGGGAATCTAAATCCTGTATTTGATGGCACTATTGAGAGACTTGCAGATGTCACACAGTCTTTAGGATGTGTGGTCTGCAAAAAGCTGCTGGCAGATTCCCTTTGTTCTGAGTTCACAGTGTAGTAACACAGTAACTTCAGCAGTGTGAGTCTAGATTAAGTCGCACAGAACTGTGGATAATTTTAGACCATAAGAGGCATTTTAAAATTAAAGGCATTCACTGAGGAAATTCTTCACAGTGGTGGTTCATAGCCTTTGGAACAATAAACTGTGTTTAATGATATTGCATTGTTCTCCCACAGAACTCCAGCCATGAAAGCTCTCAATGCTACTGGACAGCAGAATATCAATTTTGATACGCTCTTTCAGGTATTTATTTTAAATTCTGTAATGTGGCACGTAGACTTTCACTTGAAACTCTTTCAAAGCAGAAGTGGTTACGTGGTTGTCAGTGATTTTAAAGCTATGCAAGGAAGGCATGGTGAAAAGGATGTGCCACGCAGCCACCTCTGGAGAGTTTAAGGCTGACAAGTTTGTGCATTAAAATGGTTCTGAACTCTCTGTGTAGTCATTTCATAATAGTCTGCCAACCCAAGTTGAAAGGGTAAGCGATGAATCCCATCACCATCATCTCCGTGCAGTTCCCTCGTTCAAGCGCAGTCATAAATATTAGAGCAGGCAGCTAAAGTGTTAGACAAGAGTGATATTTACCACTTAGTTTTGAGAACTTCAATTTTGTGTATTTCAGAATTTTTTTTAGTGAAATGGTCCAATACTTAAAACACAGCAAGAGTAATTCTTATTTCTGTATTATTTGTGTTTATAACTTCATCCTACTGCTGTTTCTAAATAGCATTTTAATTCCCTTTTCACCGAAATGACACATTTTCAAACTTTCTGTACAGGTGTTGTCAGTGAAGCCAGTCTTAAATGAGTAAGTATTAGATTCAGAGATGTCAATCAGTGCCTCCCTACCATGCCTTCGGCCACTTAAAAGGCCATCACAAATTTCCTCAGGATTTTCCTATACATCTGTTTGAGTATCTTGTCATTTCCCAGCATAGATTACTGCTTGTGCAGATGGTGCTGAAGACTTTCACAGAACTCTTCCTCTCTGGCCATCTTCCTCATGTCTCTCTGGCCATGAAACTGTGCTTTGTTAGGCTTAGTCTGGTAATGGGAAGTTCCTTTGTGGTAGTGAAACAAGTAACAGCTTACATGAACAGCAGTAATTTCTTAACAGTTCTTTTTACCAACTCCTTTGTGCCTTTGACTTTTGGAAAGGTTGGATTTGTGTTAACGCTAGAAATGGCTTTATCTGGTGCTTCTGATTTAGCTCTGCTTGATGTGTGAAAAAAAAAAAAAAAGTGGTAAATGGGGACATAGTTTTTAGGTACCATTTACTGGCTTTTTAAAACAGACCGATTTCAGTATAACATTACAGTTCTGCATTGTTCCGCAGGTTATCCTGTTTTGCTTTGCTTTTACATGGAGCTCAGTACCTTCTCTGGATCAGTCACTCACATTAGAGCTTGGCAATGGGTTCTTCAGAGTCAGTATGAAGACTTCCTCTCCTCTTTCTTATAAATGTGAGGAAATTTGGAAAGGAGAAGATTATATCTTTGTGACTGTTACAATTAGCAATACCGTTTTTTTAATACAGTGATCCAAACAGATGTAGAAATACTGTTTCTTTGCTGTACTAAATGGAAGGAAAAACGTGAAAACTTGTGCCAGCAGCCATCATTTTTATCAGTCTCTTTCCCACTCGTCCTAACACTTCTGTACCTAAGCAGTTTGTTTCCACTAAAATTTGTCCTGCTGCTTTGCTAGTTTTCTAAATTAATCTTCTCATCTTTGGAATGATTTTTCACTCACTGTTTTCTTCTTTTCCCTACCAGTAACACAGTGTATACCACAGTAATGAGTGCTGCATTTCCAGAGAAGTACCAGACATGGATTAGAACTATGAAGTGAAGAGGTGTAAGTAATGTGCTGGTACTCCTAGCTACTTGTACTTAAATAAAATTTCAACTGAAGGGTCATTGAGGGGCAAAGCACTGCAGTGGCATTCAAGTGACCTAGTCTGGATTCCTGATTCCCTTGGTTTGCTTATTGACCTTGGGTAAATACCTTCCCTAGTTGATTCAGAGATAGGAGTTAAGTATTGACTTTCTTTACAAAAACCTTGGAGATTGTTTGAGGAAAAGTACTTTATCAGAGGGGAAGGGGTAGGTGTGGTGAGCTACAGGTAGTTGTTGGCTATATGAACATTTTACCTATTATTTTTACCATTTCCACTACTGTGGTATATTTCACATGCCTTCCAGTGGCTGACTTTGACAGGAAGCCCTGCCAGTGGTGAACCCTAGCAGGTGAAGTTGGTGCACTTGGCACAAAGAAGAATCAAGCTTAGCTTGTAACAGCCCTTCATAACCAGCTGAACATTAGCATCCTCAGGTTTTGTCCAGTGGTCTTGCAGAAAAAGTTGAAGTGATTGAACTCCCACAGAGATTCAGGTGGTGGCTTTGCTGTTGTCAAAGGAAAATATTAAGTTACAGACATTTCTATTCCAAGAAACTCTGGTTGTGTGGGGGGGCTTGGCAGGACCATAAGAAACTGCATTTCAGTTTGAATAGTTTTTTAAACCATTATTAGTATTATATTCATAGCAGTTAATATTGGACATTAGATTTTAGCAGGACTTTTAGAGATTCTAAAGTATTAGTTTCTTTTTTAACTTCATACAAACCTATGCTCTCTTATTTACCTATGTATCTGTTTATTTCAGCAGACCAAACTGGCGAAAAGCTGAAGCTTTCCAAGACCAGCATAAGCTTTTAAAATCACACTCAAATGCAGAACAGTTGTTTTGGCTTACTAATTGTGCAAACCATTCAGGAAATAATGACTTGTTAGTTCTTTGAAGTGTTGCAGATGATACTGTTAATGAACTGTAAAGGAAGATTGATTTTATTTTAATTATATTCATGTTCTAGCAGCTGTTGATGACTAAAAACTGTTTTTTTATTGTTTTTGGAAAGAGTTGTGCAATTTGATTGTACTCATGTACTTACTAATAAATAAAAACTAAATATATTTTGTGTGGGATGTAGGTCTGAACATAATTAAATAAATATACACAGCTGATTGCTTGATTTATGAAGACCTGTGGTGATAATACCACTGTCATCATCTGTTTCTGACTTGTATGGGGCCTGTGAATGTGAGCCCAGCAGGGTCAGGTGCTGTGCCAAGCAAGAATTGGCCTGAGTGCTGGGGAAGCTGGAAGAGTTAGAGAACAGGGTTGCTGCAGGTCGTGAGACTGTCTCAGCCTTTGTTCAGCTGCATCACCGTGGCCATCCTGTCCTGAGGCACTCCGTAGATCTTCCTCAAGACAAAAGTTACTGCATCAGTGCAAAGGAACATGACTACACGGTGTGAATACCACTGCAGGCAGTATCTTTTCTCTTCAGCTATGGTTCTCCAGTGCACAAGTTCTTCAGCTGTTTTTATTAGGCTTATGCAAGATTACTGAGAGGCATGTAGTCTTAAGATGGTTCCCAGGTAATATGGAAAGCACTTGACTTATAGCAGTAGATAAGGTAGTGGACCATAAACAGATTTTCAGTCTGTCTAAGGACTGTATTTAGTATAAAGTGAGGAAATATGGCTACTCATCAGAAATCAGGAGTTATTTAAGGAGATGTGATGATACAGACTTCTTCCTCACAATAGATGATAGAAGTTTGTGATGGAATAGTTGTGAGATTAGAAAATGGATTGTTTTCCTTTTTAATATTTGAAAGCTGTCTTCAATAGAAACTTTACAACTCCCTTTTCTAGTGCAGAGGTGGTTTTTTGTTTTGTTTTGCCTAGTTGTGCTGTGACTGTGTACTGTGAATTAGGCACTTCTTGCAAGCACCCGAGAAATACAGGATTTAAGGAGTCAAGAGCAATGGATACCTTCACATAAAGCGCAGAGGTCTGGATCTTTACCAGACAAAATTCAGGGGAGTGCCTGTGAAAATTTTACCTAGAAGAAGGTATGATTGTAGCACTAGGTGAGAGAGCCATTTCCAGATATATGCAATGCTATCTGCAGTGCTGGTGTGCCGGTTATGCAAACTGTTCCCAAGTGAGCCTTCTGGAGATGTGGTCCCTTTATCTCCTTGCGCTGAGTCTGGCTAAGTGTCGTAACCTACTTACCTGCATCCTCTACTTCTGCCTGGATAAATGAGCTGCCAGCTTTGCCTTGACCCAGTTTGTATAATGATGTTAGTAGTCATATACCAGAACTGATAAAGCTGAAAAATTGAGGTTTTCTGGAAGAGGATGTGAATAATGGAAATTACAATATCTTTGAGATATCAGGATGATGTTGCTTTAATCCACAGAGCAGACACTGACTCCTCATTCCACCAGGTTTTCCTTATGTAACTGCCACCCACAAGTAAAGGCAAAACAATCCTCACAGGAATAATTTTGCATAGCCTTCTTGACCTCAGCAGTGTTAGGCTGATTATCTTCTGCCAGCGGTGTGCCCAGATTCTCAGTCCTTTATAAAATGAATCAAACATGTTTGCTTCCAAGTGTACAAACAGATCTGGAGTGTGTAAATATTTGGTATCCATGAGTATTCAGCAAACAGTTGTCCACTCCTGTATTGTCTCTTCAGCTGATCAGAAAGTGGTAAGGCTCAGTCACAGAACATATTAGTGAAAAAAAAAAATGTTTTTTGAATTTTAAGTGGGAGACTAGATTTGAAATAATCTATTTTGTTTTCCTTTTGTTCCTTTAAAATATTTTCTGAAAGCCTTGCATTTTATCAGTTTATAAACAAACATTCAGACACTCTGCCAATAAAATGAAGCCTTTATGCCTATATAGATATAGGTATATGTATTTTGCTAAGCAGAAGGATATGTATAACTTTCTGGTCTTAGTTTAATTACATGCTAAAAAATATAAACGAAGTGTTAAACAACATATATTACAAACAAGATAATCTGTGAAACGTGTTGAGCTTCTTTTGTCTAAGAATTGAAATCTGATAAAAATGCAGAAAGGTTTTTAAACAGTTTAAATAAAACAATGCTGGATATATAAGGAAACAATAAATGTAGTACTGGTTGTTTTGAGAGAGGTGTTTTTTTTTTGTGGGATCTGGTTTGTTCTTTAAAAAAAGAAGGATCATTTATAGTTATTGGAATTGCTCACTGGTCATCCTTCTCTTTGACGTTTCATCTGCTTTGTGTGTTCACATTTTAGAGACTGGGAAATAAAACAGTTTTTCTGCTTTCTCAAGCCCCATCAGCTTCATGACTTAGAATTGATAAGTAATTAACAAGAACTAAGTTACGTTATCCTTGCTTTGTCCATTCTTTTGTTTCTGCAGTCCAAATTCCCTAGCTATAAAGCCCCAAATATTTTTCAGTCCACCATAGGGACCAGGTGAAATGTTTCTTTCTTTTCTCTTTGAGAAATTTGCATTTAACAAAAGGGAACTTGAAGCTGTTTACAAACTGGTCCTTTTAAGATGAGAGAAGCCAATGTACCATCTTTCTCATTCCTAATCCTCTTCAGTAATCCTAATCCATTTCAGACCTGTAACCTTTCTTAAGCATCACATGGGAGAGGATTCTTAAGGCTGCTCAGAACTGTGCAGTAAGTAAATCGAAGGGTCTGTACTTGTTGCAGAGCAGTGCATATTTTGTGTGCTGCAGGTGCTGAAAGCAATGGCAATTTCTGCTGCATGCCCAAGAGAACAGCCTACTTGATCATTTAGATCTCAGGAGGAGTTTCTAAATCTGTAATCAAGTAAATCACTTCAGAGATTACTGATCACTTTGGGTACTGAATGCTGGTTATATAAGCAAACAAACAAATATTTAAGAAGTGGAGAGCTTCTTTTGTGTTTATTTTAATAAATCCTTAAGCTAGAAATTGGTGGCAAGGTAAGTTTTATTTTTCTTTTCTCTGCAACTGTTTTGTCTTCAGTAGTTACTTGGTGAGGTGAAATGTCCTTTCCATAGATCACTTTTTCTAAGTGAAATTCTCCTTTTTGGCACTGCAGTAACTGTGCAGGTGCAGAGTTCAGTGCATGTGTAAAATTAACCATGTTTCACTGTCTTGTTTCCAGCTATGAGCAAAGCTTAGTCTGTCGTACACGTGGAGCAGGGGTATTTACTCTAGGAGGGAAAGGAAGGATCATCACTTTCCCTGGTGCTAGCAAGCATTTTTATTCTTGTTAAAATTATTTTCTACATGTTGCAGTTTTTCTACTAGCAGAACTTAAAATTAGTTTCAATTTTGCATCTCTCACTGTTTTCTTCCTAGTAAACAGTCTGTTTTATCCTCTCTTTGCCTTCTAGATTCTGTTCATCTCTTCCCTTGGTCATCCAAATGTCTGTAAAATTTACAAGCTAGTGGGGATTCTGTTGTGCATATGACATGTGAATGTGTTGTCTTTCTTTGGAAGCGCATTGTTTTAGAGTTAACTTTGCATGGTGGAGTAGTTTGTTGCTCCTTTCAGGACTTTGATTCAAGTAGGTAGAGCCCCAAATTCTGCACAGGTCTGTAATCTGGACGAGCTCAGTGATGTGACAGAGTGTAGAATTTGATTCAAAATGGTGTCATGGGTTTTCATTTTGTAAGAGTTGATACTTGCAGTAAGCATGGAAATTTACCTAGGCTTTTGTTGTTGCTGTTTTGGAGTGTTTGTTTTCTTTCTTTCTTTCCTTCCTTCTTTCTTGTTGATGCAGAGGGACTTATACAAGTTTTCCTTTATCGGATTTTATGTGTTATTTTATCATGGGGTAGTATTAAACAGATCAGCAGCCTGTGTTGCAAAAGGAAGTATGTTAGCCCATATCTGGGGAGGTGTACGTGGACTATGACCGTAGAAGTTTCTTCTGCCTTTCAACGCCAACTGGTGAACAGGGAATATGCATCAATATGTGTTTGTGGTCTTCTGCTGAGGCACCGAGCTTTATTGATCTGTGAGTTGCCTGTATCTATGTGCAGCTCTTGAGTCTATGCCTTGTTCAGTGGTGTTTTTGGTGAGAAAGGAGTAGGCAGCCAGTTTTTTCACAGATGCGCTGTTTACCTCAGCTAGTTGTTTAATACAGCCTGTATTTGAGGTGATGCCACCATTGAACTTCATCGTGTCATTCGGGCTGCATCCTTATGGACTCCTACAGTGCAACTTTTCCTTGCAAACAGGGTTTTAGGTATGGGGTGGTTATATTTCACTGTGGGATGGATGAGGAAGGATCAGAGGTGCTGAGCGGTTGGGTTAGCTCTATTTCTTTCTCACTCAACCCACCCTTGAAGCAGGTATCATTCCTTTGGATTCTCTGGTTTATTGCTTTGCACGCCTTTGCTCAGGCTGTGGCCCTCAGAAGAATCTGTTGGTAACAAAAAGTTTGCAGCTGCAGGAATTGCTTGGGAGAGACCTGTTAACCAGATCAGAGATGTAGGTAAGTGCTAATGCCTGTGCTTGCTCTCTGCAGGTGCTCCTAGGGTATGCTAACACAGACTACCCCTCTTGTACAGATGGCCAAAATTCACGTTTAAAGTAGAGCTGTCCAAACAACAAATGCTTGTATTTTTGTTGTTGTTGTTGTTTTTTGCGTTTTTTTTTTTTCTTCAGGGGAAAAGTTTTATTTTGTTTCTCCAGAAGTGATCTCAAATCCAAGATCATGTTTTATCAAAAGTTGAAACATCCAGCTTTCTTTGAGGCTGGTAGTATCAGGTTTTGAAGCTAGGCAGGTAGGCTGTGTTGACCTCTGCTGTGGAGGAGCAGCTGTCCGCACTAGCCATGCTTCAGAGTTTTTTCTTGGGCCTGGCTTGAATCTGCTCCTGTGGACTGAGCTCCTATTTAGTAGCCAGATTGTGTCCTCTGGTGTCTTTCATCTGAAAGGAGCCCGTGTCATGCTGTTTCTGACTGCTCTGCCAGGTGTACCAGAACACACTAAGTGGAGGTGATTGGGGATGTCTGTTTCTAAAGCAAGCTGCTGATACAGAATGGATCATTCCTATCATTGCTTCTCTGGGGAGCTAATACTTGGTGAAATCTTCAGGTATTTCTCTTTGAGAAAACATCTTTATGTGAAAATCCATATAGAAATTATAAGTCTACACACAGAGTTTCTGAACTTGAAAATCTGTTTTTCCTGAAATGGGATTTTCCCTGTATAGGAGGTGACAAGTAAGAGCCTTACATGATAGAGATTCTGATTTTTTTCCTGTGCAATTGTCCATTTAAGTAGTTAATAATTTGAAAAGTTGTCGGAGTACCTGCATTATGAAAAAAAGACTATAAAGCACCAGATGTATTTTGGCATAATTTGCAGTGATTTCAGGCCACTTTTGACACTGATATGCAATAATGTTGTTAGACTAAAACTAGAGTGGCTGGTATTTTGTTAAGGACATTGTAAATTATCTTCCTGTTGCATCATCCAGTTAATGTGAAGATGCCTTTATGCATTTCAGCATTCTGGGCAAGATAAAGAATTTCAGCATTTCTTTTATCTAGAAACTTTCTGCGCTGATGTTTTGTTTAGCATGGATCATCCCCCTGAGCAAGCACCGTGCACAAGTACCTTATACAACACTGGACACGTTCCTTCAATTAGTCTTTCTGCAGATCTGTAGGCAAAAGGGCTGCAGGAGGTGAGAGAAGGGAAGGGCTTTTCCCTGCCCTGCTGAGAAGAAGTGCCTCTGCTGCCCTGACCCTTCAAAACCCTTTAAAATTTTGTGCTAGCACCAGACCTAATATCGTTAAAGACGATTTTTTCCTTCCTTTCCTTTTTCAGTTTTCTCCCTCTCTCCAGTTCTGGGGCAGAATAAAAATCTTTATAAATCTTATGTGATACAGCCTGGGACTACTGTGGTGGTTGTCCATGGAGTTTTATTTTTCCAACATTTTTTACTTCCCTCAGAGGAAATGTGTCTGACAACAAAAGGCATTCTGATTGTCCTCAAAGTGAGAAGTTTCAGAATTTGACTTATTCTTGAAACAGGATCCTTTTGCTCTGAACAGAGTTTTCTGCAGCAGTGAGGTGAACAAAAGTCTGGCTGTCCTGTCCTTTTATACTGGCCAGGATCTGAGCAATTGATGGCATAATACACCCCCACACTCAAGCAGATCCATGAGGTGAAGAAAAGCAGTATTTATTTCACAAAGCTGATTATTTTCTTATGATAGCTAATTGTTATTTTAGACTTATCTCCCCTCTAGCTGTGGAACCGCAAATAGATTTAAATACCATATATATGTTTGTCCCTCGTAATGAGAGTTATCCTTCAGAGATGGTATATGCATAAATATATTTGCATATTCTGAGTGTTACTGAATCAACTTAATTACTTTAATGCTTCCAGATCAGTATAAAAAATCTTGATTTTTTGCTATATTGCAAATGCCTCAAATATGCAGTCATGTAGTATTTTAGCACCTTTTACTTCGTCTGGGTGCTTCAGCTGTGCATGAGTAATGGGGGTGGTAGCATGAGGATTTGGAGATGTGGTCTGCTCTTAATGCTCAATCAAGCATATTTTACTGTACCATTTGAAATGAAGGTTCACATCAAAGAGCCATATTGCTAAAAGTATAGGAGTCTAAAATTAGGTATATGAAATATTGTGTGAGTACCTCAATGCCTGGTTTATATATCTACTGTACAATTACAGTACCTAGATATGTAATCTCTGATATTTTTATCCAATTGGCAAAGGTGCTGGAATTATTCCTGTTCATATAGCTGAAATTTTAAACAGCAAGACAGAAGTCCTCATCTCAGACTGTCTAGAAGACAATAAAGTAGTTTGAGGAATGTGGTAGTAGAAGATGTACTTGGGCACAAGACAGGACATCTGCTTGTTGATCTTAATAAGTGTTAATATATTTAATTATAGACTCAGCACTGTGGGGCATGTTGCAGCAGTTTTGATTCTGATCGAATGCTTTCCTGCATCTCTCGCATGGTTTTGATGATACTGGGCCAGTCGGCAGCATTCTAGTACTGGTTGGAAAACATGGGAACTGGTAGTTCTGTAAATGCCAACTACAAGTACTCGCTGCAGAAGTCTGAAAATGGTGAGTGATTCTTTGAAATGTAATCTTTTCCTGTCTGCTCCTGCACATGCTGTTGGAAGGTTGTGGTGGATGGGCTTCTTTTCTACGTTACTCCTTTTTCTTGATAGTACTGAGGTGAGGTTATATCTTTCAGTCATGTGCTATGATGAGGAATTTCAGATGTCATGCAGAACACCAACATTAGACTTAGAAAATAACAGCTTTCTAGACCCAGGATTAGATTAAAATCAATCAAAATCTGACCAGAAGTGAAGCAGCAATAAGCAGTTCTGTTGGAATCCAGATTAATTAATCAATTTCTGGCTAATTTGTGTGTGTTGGAACCTCATGTGCTGACAGGGTGAAAGATGAAAACACCCTGCTGCTTCTGGTGGGCTTTCTCTTCAAAGACTGTGTTAGGGATGTAAGACTGATAAAGCAGAAACATTAGCAAAGCCAAAATAAACGTGGTTCTAAAGAAGGAAAGATGCTGTGGTTAAGAAAAAATAAAAACCAAAGCATGAAGAAAAAAAGAAAAAGACTAATTTTCTGTGTTGTTTCATTCAGTCGTCAACAGTAGCAGAACAGCAGTATGTTACAAACTATTTGCAAATGTTTTGAAAGCAAAACCAGCGATTGCTTTTAGAAATTAGGAGAGTGGAGATACTGTTGTGACTCAGCATTATGTGTTCGTAATTTTTGTTTCTTAAAAATTTCCACCTTTTCTTTAAGTTAGAGTTGTCTTCTGCCAGTAGCACCAGAGAACCAAGGAGTTTCTCAGGAAGTTCAGGGTGATTTTATGACAGGGGCTTTTTCATAACATAGAACACATAACATAAAACTAGTTACTTATTTGAAACCCTCCATTAAATCTGATACCTCATCAACAATTTCCAATGGCAGTAAAGTCTTTGTCAATTTCTTGCCTCTCATTTTTTAAATCCTTCAGATTTGGTGATCTGCAGAAGTGGAGCTAGCTGCTCAGGAGTTTCCAACGTAACCACTGGCCACCTGAGGCTGGAGCTCTGCACAAGTTGTGATGAGGGAGCAGGCCAGACCTTCAGCTGGTACCAGCTGGCACAGAGCAGGGCTGTGCTGACAGGGCATCAGCTGCCTCTGTCTGCTGTGGGGCCTCTGGTTCTCTTGCCTAGGTTGTGGAGAAGTGGTAGAAAACACCCATGGTGTAAATGTTGCCATTTCCCTGCACAGATGTGCAACTTAATCTTCATTAAATAAACCTGTATGATGGGGAGAACTTGGGCTGCATAAGTATCTGCCAGGTTAAAGAGAATGTTTTCTGGCTTGTATTCTCATTAATTAGAAGTTAAAATGTAGATAAAAATAATTTCTTATGATAGGCTTTCCATTTCTTAGAACAAGGTCTCCTTTTTTTTGTTGGAGCTGTTGTTAAAATCAGCTTGTAGCTATCCACTTGTATTTCTGCAGTGCCTTCTCAGGAAATCATACTTTGCTGGCACTTGTCTTGCAAGAGACCTGAGACTTGTGGGACGCTCACTTTCAGGCAATTGGTTTGGTTATAAATGGTTGCAGAGTATGAAGGCAGTATTTGTTCACAGCTGATTTGTGAACTACACTGCTGGCATGAACAGGCAGGTGTAGCTGAGTTTGGGTGCTGCCACTTTGGCACACATGCAGTAGCTTATGTGTCGATGTATGATTCAGTTTACTTCTTGGATCCTCATAAAATGTGGATAAATCTCTTTCTCTTCCTTTTTTATTATTTTTTTTTCTAAACTAGTACAAACACTCCCAGATGCAACTCACCCAGGTAAGCTGGTAAATTAGAGTACCTGGCTTTTTCAGTTGCAGAGTCAGTCTATGTAAAAGTAGTATTAAAAAAAATAAATTATGCCTTGCCCATCTGGAGCTTAAAATGCTGTGGATGGTGGTATATGTGCTCAGTGTGTGCTTGGTGACCAATCTTTCATTGATTTTATTTATTTAATCTGTAAAAGGATCTGGTTTTCATTGGTATATGTGCAGTATAATAGCTATACATTTCTTCTTGGGATTCACTTGAAGTGTATCTTGCTCCTGCTGCAGTAATTGGATGTTATATCTGCTGTTAGGGGAATGCAACATGTTCAGAAGTTATTTATTTTAGAGTGATTGGGACTGTGATTCTGGCTACATGCCAGCCAAATTGCTGCACAGGGAGTAAGGCAGCTAGTGTGAAAGATATAAAGGAGGCTTGAAGAAGTAGCATCGGGTGCACAAAAGGCAGAAAACAAAGTCAGCTTTTAAAACTTTCTCATAGCCCAGCAGATCAGAAAGCATTTTCTCAGCAAGATATAAGGCCCAGGCAAAGTCTAACATAAGTTATTCTCAAATTAAGGGTAACCAATCTTACCTTCTTGCCCATGACTTCACTGTGACTCAGTTCCCTGTCTGCTCAACAGCAATAGCTCTTCTGTGCTCTGCACCTCCTGGTGGTTTTACAGTAAAATAGATTAGAAGGATTATTATTTTCAATACATAATCCATTGGAATATCTTCTTTACCTAAAGGTCAAGTAGTGTTTCCTGCTGAGGTGCACCAGGTTTTTACATAATTAATACAAGCTAATTGAATTAATATGATCTCTTTGTCTCTTGCCAGCACTTAGCAGCCTTTGGGGTAGGGGTGGGGGGGATTTTCTTTTTAATCAAGCTTTTTCATTCCACACACCCAATTAATTGCTCTGCCTGCTCTGGTGAACATAGCAGCGCTCTCTCACAAACCATATGCCAAGGGAACACAAGCTTCTGCAGCAGGGCTAACTCTCTCGTCTTCATTTGAATTTGGGGCCAGCCTCTAGATAGAGCAGTTGTCCCTCTCCCAGCTGAAGCTGACGCAGAGAAGTGCTTTTAGAAAACGTTTTAAACACAGGGCTCTAGGAGTGAACAGAAAGAGCACTGAGCCTAATAAAAAGAGAGAGACCAAGTAGCAGAGCTGGTTGGCAAGGTGATATAAAGTAACCAGGCAGTCCAAATGGGGTCAAGACCAGCTAAGGAGGATGTAAGAGTTTCCAGGGGTACATAAAGTTCTGCTGCAGAATTTGAAAAAGTAAATGGAAAACTGTACCACTGTGCTTTATTTTAAAGTACACTGCTTTATCTTAAATCACTGGATCTGGGGAAATACAGAGGAATTATGATGTTTTGAACACCAGGCCATGTGGCCATCATTTGGAGGGAAGAGCCTGGTGCCAGTGCTCGCTGTAGATTGAGAGACCTGTGAATTCCTGCCATTTCCCTCCTTCTGCATCATTAAGTTGATGAAGGGTTGTTTCCCTCTTTCCACTGCATGTGTTATTTCAGTCCAAGATAACAACACCTTAACATTTACACTAGAACAAATCACACATGAAGTTTGCCCAGAACTACAGAAGCTGAGGTATGTATTTGGCATAAAGGAAGGGAGATAAAACCTGTATTTTTGAGGTTCTGTAGACCTCAGTCTCTTGTTTTCCCTCATAACATCTTGTGTGGCCTCAGTTAAATGTCTGGTTTCCTGAAGCCCCAGTACCTAGACTGTAAAGGGGACGTGAAAATGATGAAGGCGGATGGAAAGGGATGAAATTGTGCTGTAGCACTGAAGAATTTGTTTGGACCTTTAGGCCCCAATAAGTTGTTACCACAGATGCTGAAGAGATGGCACTGATGGTGAGAAGCTCTTCAGAGCAGAGTCAGATCACCTCTTGCAACAGGGTGAAAAGAAGTGGGTGTTCTGTTATTCCTAATATTTAGGCACGAGAACACCTTTTCCGAAAACTTGCTCTTGGAAGAGAAAGGTCCCTCTTGAGTTTTCAGGGTCGGGAAAGGAGAAGCAGAGGGATATCTCAGCTGCTGTGGCCACTGCAGCTCACCAGGCTGTTTCTGTTTTTGTCCCCTAGCTTTCAAGGCAGCCGTTTTGATCCAAAGGTGGTACCGGCGCTATGTTGCTCGGCTAGAAATGCGCCGACGTTGCACTTGGAGAATCTTTCAATCCATTGAGTATGCCTGTGAGCAGGATCAGATCAAGGTAAGGTGCTAAGGAAAAGAGTGAGTGGGAAGAGACATCCTCTTTTGGTGATTTTGGTACTGGCTGAAGCTTAATTCCTAGCTTTCTGTCTGAATGCAGCCTCTCTGTGCTGAAGCTAGCTAATGGTACACTATTTTTAGGGCAGAAGCAGGCAGCTTCTTCCTCTGTGGGTGTATAAGACGTATCATGATTTTTAGGACCCTAATTTATGGAGGGAGAGAAATAAGCCTCTGCCTGAAGGTTTGCAAGGACTGCTGCTGTAAAAGTGGCAGTAGTAGAGTAGCCTGGGGAGGAAAGAACATCGTGTAGTAGGGCGTAACCTTGTGCCTCCATGGGTCAGGAACTTTACAACTTTGCGTTAAATTTAGAGAGGGTTGTTATTTGTGAGTGTGGGGTTTTATTTGTTTGGGTTTTGGTTTTGATTTAATGAACTCTTGTCTCCTTTGGAGCCTAGTCCCTCTTCCCTCTTGGAGAACACTGTGGCCTGACATTATTTGCCATTCTGGGAGACAGGGCCCTTCTGTGAATCCTCAAACAGGAGGATGCTTTCTCTGCCACAGATGCGTTTGTTTCTGTCTACTGTCCAGTAAGCCTGCAAGTGCTTTGCTGGACCAAAGACTGGGTTTCCTGACGCTTTTCTGCCTATCAATTTCCTGCATGCTTGTGTGTGTGATGAAATGCTAAGAAATTAACCTTGAAATAAAGTTATAAGGAGCATTTAACATCATCAGCCCTTTCCTGAGTCTGAATTCAAGAGGCAATCCTTGTTTTGTTTGAACTTTGCTTGATGCTGTCTTATATGGTTGCCTTGCTGTTGAGCAGGGAGAGGGCTTATGGGTGTTCTGTCTGTATGGCTGAAGGGAAAGCTACTACTTTTACTTAATTACAAGAAATATCAAACCAAATAAGTACAGTCTGATTTGTTGTACATGCCAGAAAACGTGAGAAGGGCATGGGCAGGTAATACTTGTAAAAAGGTCTTGTCAGCTTCCCACTCTACGTAATTTCCACTGGGTGTTGGGGATGTTCCAGGGTGAATGATGATGGGCTTTGTATCTTCTTGCAGCTTCACAACTTCTTCAGCTACCTCATGGACCACTTCACGCCAAGCAGCAGTAAAGAGAGTAAGTTTGTGTGTGTCTTTTGTAGACTCCCTACAAATTTGAATAGGGACTGAATCACAAAGACAATGTAAGAGCTGTGCAAGGAATGTGGGGTAATTCCTACTCCTTAGGAGCTAGAAGGGGGAATAAAACCTCAGCGTGTTTTCTAAGAGCACTATTAGAAATCTGCCAATTTTTCAGTCATCCCTGGTAACCAGTGCTCTGCAGAGTCCATTTCTGAAGCTACAGAGGATCCATCTCTAGGGAACCAGAGATGCTTCAGATTATCTACATTATTTAGTTTCTCACCTATAATGGTGGGGGGAAAGAAGTGCAGTGGGAACCAATAGGGTATCTTTCTGAACCTGCAGAGAGCGCTGTATATTATTTCTTAGTGCTGGGAGCTTGCTAATGAATTTAGGTCTGAAATCTGGTTATAACATGTTACAGCAATTAAAAAAAAAAAAAAGTGCAAAACTGAGAATGTGGGTGCAGGCTTAGAAAAAAACAGTGTAACATAGGAGACAGCTCCTCATTATAATTTTGCACGCTTTTTGCTCTTGCCTAAAGAAACAGCTTTTCCTTAACAAAAAAACAAGAATGGTGTATTAACTTTTTCTTGTCTCTTTCTTTTTTAAAATAAACAATCCAACCAACCAACCTGTCATCCAGGGGATTTTATCAGTCGCATGTTCATAAGTGGGGAAAGCTTCAAAGAGGCAGAGCTGGAAAAGTACTGCGACTATGAATCCATGGAGGTGCCAGACTCCTACACTGGACCCCATCTCTCTTTCCCCCTCCTTCCTGACCATGCGACTGCCTTGCTGGAAGCTTTCAAACAGAAACAAGTAAGGATCCCAAAAAGAACCACGCTTTCCCCTTCTGCATATAGAGGTGTGGGACAGATGATTTGTTTTTAGACTTCCTAGCAACTAAACTGATTTGAATATGCACAGCTGGCAGGCTGTTAAGGAAAGTGGGTAGAAATGATCTGGTAGGTATTTCCCAGGGCAAACTTTCTTCTTTTCAGAAAACACAGCTCTAACAAAAACACAAAATTTTTGTAGTTAATGTGCCAGTGCTAACCTTACTTTCATTTCAAAAGGGAAAAGAAAAAAATACAACAGTCCATGTTGAAACATTCTTTTGTCATTTTTTGTTGCAATGCCTCTATTTGTATGAATGTATAGGATGGCCCAAGTGGAAAGAAGTGATCAAAATTATGTTTTGTGCCATGCATATCCAATTCGTGGGGAAAAAATATATATTTTAAATCTAAGATAGAATTGTGTGTGTTTTTTATTATTATTATCATATTAGGAAGTCCATTACCAATTCAGCAAATCTAATGAGTGGAGTCCTTGTACAATTGTTCTGCCTCCATCCCTCAGATGAGGTGCTGAACAGCAAAATAGGTCAAAATAGGTCAAAACCTCCCTTCCCCAAACAAATTCAGACTTGTAAAGCAAAGACTCTAGAGCCCTGACTAACGTTAAATTCTTCCTCACTGGCTTCGAGGGAATGTATTTATGCAGGTTACATGGCAGGTCAGAATCTGGCCTTATGTAGAGAATGCAAAGAAAGATGTAGAAGATAGCAGCTTCTTACCTGTGATGCCAGGCTGGAGTTTCTGCTCTAGGGGATGGTGTTGCATAGCAGATATAATTTCACCACAGGGTTTTGCTGCCGGCTGTGCTGATGCCAAGGCAGTGCTGCTTTGAACAAGTCTCTTCCATTCTGCTTTTGCCTGGTATTTGTGCTGTCTTTTTTGCAAACCTGAAGGTCAGCTCTGACTGTTGTGATGGGTCCTTGGGGCCTTTGCAGGCAGCTGGGTTGCTGCTCAGAGCTTTAAGTCCTCCACTTTCTCCTAGTAGCAGCTCCACGCTCGCTATGTCTTAAACCTTCTGCATGAGACCAGGAAGCACCTCAAGCAGTTGCCAAACATCAGTCACGTCTCCACCTGCTACAGCGAGGAGGTCACCGTGTGCGGTACGTCTGGGTGGGAGGGCACTACACAGTCTTTGGAGGGAGAGTGCTTAGGTGGAAGGGATGGAAAAGATATAAATTGGTACTGTTCAAATGTGGAACAGAAATGCAGCCTCTATGTAAAATGTGTGTTGAGAGGCAGCTGGGGCTGCCTTTAAAATGTCTGGTAAAATACCCTTATGGTGCTGTATTTGAGCTGCTGTCAAGACTGGCCTGAGCATTGGCGGGAGCAATTCTCCAATGTGGCCTCATTTCTCCTTGGTCTGGAAGAGGATGGTTTGATAATTGCCCCTTGATGGCAGCGTTTAGCTTGCCATACCCTGCTGTAGCAGCAGTGTTGTCATGGCGATTATAAAAATGCAAAGAGAGGAGGAGGTATGAAAGGAGAGGATAAGGATATACATTTGTCTTAGCATAAAATGAGGGGTGCTGATGATGGCCCGTGGCTGTTACAATTGTTATACATTACCACAACAATTTAAATTTTTTTTTTCAACTGGATTCAATTTTGCCTTTGTTCTGTAACCCAGAACTTGGGATCCCTGTTCTAAAGCACAGAAACTGCACCCAGTCAAGGACTGGCCTCAAGGCTCATTTATTGTCCTGCTCTGTGCCCTGGAATTATTTAAGCAACCAAGTCCTGGAGCTGTTTTGGTTAAGTCTTCATAATTCTGTGCATTCAGATCCAGGACACTCACACATCTTTGAGTTGTATCAGATAAATTTGAAAGAGACAAAACTTTTCACCATTATTTTCCTGCTCTAAGACTAATGTTAAAACTTTGAGATATTTCTGAAAACCATGTGTTATGCACAGAATTTTGTGTGCAGTCAATAACACATTAAATGAAAATTTCATTTGATTATTTTGTATGCAAACCTTTCTCCTGTGTAATGATCAAAGTCAATTTCTTGTGCCATCTTGTGTCATCATAAGAGAGATGCACAAAGCTTCTGAAGCAGTTTGTTCTCACTCAGACTTCGGCTCAAGCCTTTATATCATGTCCTTTTGCTCTGGGCATGCTGCCTCAGGAATGTATTACTTTACTCTGGACCTTGAACTTCCTTTATAGAGATACTTTATAGAAAGTTATTTATTGGTGACTTTTAAAGTTAAAAGTAAGCATACTGTGACTTGTCTTTTTGTGCCTGTTAGGAGATTTGCATGGCCAGCTGGATGACTTGTTCCTCATATTTTATAAGGTAGGCTCCATACTTGGTGAGACTGCCCAGGCATTGTAAGAGGTATCACATGGGTCATGCTGAGAAGCATTTGCAAAACTGGGCCCTTGAGATGTAATTGTCCAGCTATTTTGATCAGTTTTAAATGGCTTCACAAAGCAAAAGCTTATTCTCTTGCTGACTTTTAAATCTGTAAGAACTGTTATGGTAGACATGTACATTTGGCAGGTGCTAATGGATATTTTTGTAAGTCCTGACACCAATGGCTCCAACTCCTGACTCCGTTTTCACTTTGCAGTGCATTTACCACTGGGAGCCTACAGGATAAAAATAAGAGTTAGGATCTATTGTAGAAGGTGACTTGGGGTAAAAGTGAGCATGCAGCTAGTGGGGAGGTATATTTGAGTGTCACGGGGAGGCCTCTCTAGTAACATCTACCTGTCCCTTGTTTTTTGCAGAATGGCCTTCCTTCCCCTTCCAAGTCCTACGTGTTCAATGGGGACTTTGTAGACAGAGGCAAACAGTCCCTCGAGATCCTTATCATCCTCTTTACCTTCCTCTTGATCTATCCAAAAGAGGTTCATCTCAACCGTGGGAACCATGAAGATCACATGGTCAACTTACGGTATGGGTTCTGTGTGGGGCTGATCACAATGTCAGTGGCGTCACTGCAAAATCTCACTGAACTTCCTTTCTTCTGTTCCTACAGGTATGGTTTTGCCAAGGAAGTCATGCAGAAATACAAGGTAGGAACATGTTTGTGTCTCCTTCAGCACATGAGACACAGGCTTTGAAGGTTCGATGCTTCATCTTTTCCTTTCTGCCCTGCCCTCCCAGGTGCATGGGAAGAAAATCTTGAAGATGATTCAGAATGTCTTCTGCTGGCTCCCCCTGGCCACCCTGATTGATCAGAAAGTCCTCATTATACATGGAGGCGTCTCTGATACCACTGACCTGGACATGCTGGAGAAAATTCAAAGGAACAAAGTAGGTTTTATTTCCTTGAGACAACAGTGTTGCTGATTTATGATTGGAGAGATTACTCCTGTGTGTCAGCTTGGCTGTTGACAAATGTAAAGGATGATCTTCCTAGCCAAGAAGTGTGTTTAGGTACAGGCTCGGGGTGCACTGCTTTGGTTTAATAGGGTGTGTGCAGGAGGTGTGAAGGAAAAAGGAGTTTTTGATTTCTGGAACTTGAGAGGATCGGTTATAGCCAGCTAACTGGTGGACAATGGCATTGGGTAAACAGATGTGCTGGTGCTGACAGTAAAAACATAGCAATTACAGGATTTTGTCCTGTAGTTCTTTAGCTTGTTTAGCTTCTTTCCAAGCGGTTTGACCATCTGTTTCCTTTCCTACCTCTTTCAGTTTATTTCTGTCTTGAGAGGGAAGAAAAGGAAGGAGTCAAACAGAAATGTGGAAATACGGGACGTAAACGGGGAGAACAACGCAGAGGCTGACCCTGCAGGGAACGACGCACTGCCCAGTTTACCCTTGCAGCCCCGACCAGCGCAGGCTCCCAGCATGGCCAACAGGCTGGAGTTCTCCAGGTGGGTCCGGCAGACGGTGCAGGAGCAAATCGAGTGGTGCCGCCGGCTGGTGGACATCAGTGAGTCGGAGGACGAGGAGCCCACCTACTCCAGCATGGTCTCCTTAACAGATTTGGATGCGCCGTGCTGGACTCGCCAGGAAGAGTGGAAGCAGGTGAGTGGTGTAAACGGGGCCCTGGCTTTGGTAGGTGCCTTCCACGGCTTTGTTCTCTGTTCTTACAAGGAATCTGGCTATAAAATGTGTGGGTCAGTGCCCAGACCTCTCTGCAAAGATATTTTTGCTGCTCTGTAAAGTGGATTTAAGGAGAAAGTCAATGCAGAGGTGCCAGAGGAGGACTGGTGCTCGCTGTGTTCTGCTGGTGCCTTTCTCTTAGTCAGTCTCTTCACTGGGCTTTTGGCTTTCTGCACTCAAGGCTCTGTTCAACATCTGCCACCAGCACGGCACTCTTATGTTGGATAAATCAAACTGCTGCTCAGGCACAGCGTGGGGTGACAGTTTTTTTTTTGATTCACTGCAGGGGAGAGAAATAATAGGTGACTGACTGTAGAGCCCAGTGTTTATATCCCTTGCTGTGTGCGTGGGGTATCTGAGGTCAGCTCTGCAGCTAATGAATGAGCGTGTCGTTTGCTGATGAGGGAGTTGTGATCTTGGATGCTAGGAGCACTAAGAGTACTAATGGGCTTCTGGTTTTATCCAGGCTGTGTGGTAAGATCACTAGGTGAATCAGAGCCTGGAAACTCAATTTCCTCTTTCTGTTGGATCAGTCTCTTCGTGAGTCTGCGTGCTGTGAAACCATCATTCCTTACCACACACTGCCCCTGACATCCTGGCATCACACACCTTATCAGCGTAAAGCTGTATATTGAGGTCAGGGTTAAAGAGATTAAACTTTAATCCTTGCAGTGGGTTACTGAGTCAGCACTTATATTAGTGGAGGCTGCTGAACATCCTGACTGGGAAGCAAAGGAGTTTAACGCTAAGTCCACTCATGGCCCCAGGATCTGCCAGGCATTCTTGCTCTGGGACATGTTTTGGGCTCGAGGAAGACAGGAAAGGCTTTTTGAAATCTAGCGGGATCAAAGGGAAAGCTTCTTTCAGGCCTGATTTATGAACGTCTCTCTCCCCCAGGCACTTTTGAGTGTGGCTGTAGCTCCAGGCAGTGTTGTCACCTCTGTGGTGGCTTATGTCTGTGAGAGTCCTGTGAAGCAATAAGGAGGTTCAGCTGGGATTCAGAAACATCTCTGCATTACACTAACAGAAGTCCAGGCATGCAGAGATGGTGCTGTACTTGCTTAGTTGATGGGTGGTGGTTGACAAATACACATTATTCGGTGAACTTTTCCAATTCTTTCAGATTTTGGACATTCTCTGGAGTGACCCCATGCCTCAGGAGGGCTGCAGAGAAAATAAGGTGCGAGGTGGTGGCTGCTACTTTGGGCCTGACGTGACAGCGAAGATCCTTGAGAAGTACAACTTGCAGTTCCTCATCCGCTCCCACGAGTGCAAGCAAGAGGGCTATGAGTTCTGTCATAACCGCAAGGTTGGTGAGGGGCATGCTGTGAAGGATGCTTGGGTTTCCATCCTGCCAGGGCAGGGTTTCTGAGGTGTTTCATCTCAGCTCTTCATTTCTTCCAGTAGGGTTTTGTTAAATACATACAAAATCTTTGAGAGGCCGTATCAGGAGTTACTGAAATGTGCTTCCAGCTGAGATGTGAGGTCAGGGCAGTCTGAAGTCAGCCTCTCTGTCAGGGGGACTGTTATGCAGGCAAAACACCTTCCTCTGCGTTGTAGCTGGGAAAAGATCTGAACCCATTTGTGCTATTGCCCCTGCTTAAAGCAGCTGTTTTTGAAGACGAAATATAAAAGCAGCATTAAATAAGCTGATGCAGCAAAATTTGGCTCTCAGAAGATTCAGGGTGACTTCAGTGACCTCAGCTGAGGCACCTGGACTCTGCTCACTGCAGTGGAAATTTGTCAGGAGTGCAGAGAAATCATAGAACTCCAGCACACGGCCAGAACCATGCAAGGCCAGTGTCACCCTTGAGGAACTCTCACCTCACTTTTCCTTTTCCACATAAAACATTTTACTTTCACCATCTGTTGCCTCCAGATGGGATGGGAGTTTTCACTGATGCATATATAATGGAGGATGCATGTACTGACTGTAAATGCCTCTCTTTTTGGGGTTAGGTACTGACCATATTTTCAGCCTCAAACTACTATGAGATCGGCAGCAACAGGGGAGCCTATGTGAAGCTGGGGCCGGACCTGGTCCCTCATTTTGTTCAATACCAAGCCAACAAGACAGCCCACACTCTCACCATGACCCAAAGGCAAGGCTGAATATTTGTTGCTGAGTATTCACCAAGCCAAAATTCCCAAAGGGAAAACTTTGGGAGCTTTGAGAAAGTTTGGCTGCAGAGCTGAACTTTCACAGCTTGATTTACCAAATAAATAGCCCTAAAGGAGGATTCAAGCTTTGAGCAGAAATTACTGAGTGAGGTTCAGGGGGACAAGGAGGAAGCTTACAAGAGCAGAAAGGGTTTTTTCATTACTGGCTGCTGATTTTCCAGCTTCTCTTTCCAATGCCATGTTTCAATTTGTGACCCTTTGTTGCTTCACAAATTGCACAGCTGTTAAAAGCCTCTGTGACTGGCATGGTAGAACCACTGAAACAAAAATGGGGAAACAAAAATGGGTAAACACAAACTGCAGAAGTTCTCTGGGATGGATTGTTTTTCCCTGTACCTGAGCTGACTGCTGACAGCTTGTAGAGGAAGGGCAACAGTTTCTGTGCTATGGCAGGGATTCACTGGATCAGTTGGGGGAAATACTGCTCCAGACACGTGCAGGGCAGTTGTGCGAGGGTCTGGGCAATCCACGGACAATGCAGAGGACTGCAAACATGCTTCTCTCTTTTCTGCATCCTTCAGAATCAGCAGAGTAGAGGAGTCAGCTTTTCGAGCCTTGCGGGAGAAGCTGTTTGCTCACACCTCCGCTCTCATCAGCGCATTCAAGGCATACGATAAGGACAATACAGGTAAATTTGAGCCACGAGCTGCTAAATTAATCCCTTGGTGGGACAGGGTTGAAGAGGCTAAGTTGGGTGCACGTCATAATCCTCAGGCTGCTTTTGTGCCAGCTAGGAGAGCTCTGCTGGTCAGGCAACTGAGTCATGGTGCTGAGGAGATCTCTCTGCATGTGCTTAGGGGGGAAACAGGGACAGGGCAGTCAGCAGAACAACTTCGTTGTGGGTGTACCTTCCCTAGCAGCAAACCATTCAAAACAGTCCAGTTTAGCTGTTAGAACAGCTGATAACCTTGGGGCTTTTCTATGTTCCTGGGCCACCGAGGAACAACTAGTGGAATTGCACAGCTCATAAGCTGCAGGGCACACATGGCTGTCAGTCACAAATTTATAAAGAAATATCCAGTCAGTGTGTCTTCACAGTGTTCAGAGGTTTGCAGTCCCACTGATTTGTTACGGTGGTCAAAAGCTGGCTGAGGCTGGTGGGGACAGCATGTGCTTGTGCCCTGCAGCGGCTGTTGCAGGCTGATGTCTGCATGGCCATGTAGGGTTTTTACCTATACCCAGGTGCTCAAGTGTACCATGGAGAAATGGAGCCATTGCTGGCAGTAGCACAGTAGCTGAGGATTTCTACTTTCAGAGTCGGCTGCGCTGTGGCTTGGTGTAATGGATCTTCTGGAGGTGGCCCTGTGCAGCAGCTAGAGGTGACAGTGGTGGAGCAGGTGAAACAAGCAACACTCCAGCCATCTTTATGTGCTTTCAGTCACCAGCCTCGCAGTGGTCTCCATGGCTTTCTCTTCTCCTTACAGGAAGGATCACGCTGAGCAACTGGGCAACGGCAGTAGAGTCAGTCTTGCACCTGGGACTGCCGTGGCGAATGCTGCGACCGCAGCTGGTGCGCACCACAGCGGATGGCATGCTGGAGTACAAGTCCTGGCTTGATGATTTAGCCATGGAGCAGCGGAGCCAAGAGGTAAGGACTCATGTCTGTCAAAGCGTGCTGCAGAGCAGCTCACAAGGTCTCAGTGTGGGACAGGCAAGAAAGGTTCCTGTAACGCAGAGCTGCACAGATGGTCCAGCCATCACAAACCCAGTTCATGAGTGCAATGTTCTGTGCACTGCTGGCTAACTCTTGAACGCAGCAGCTATTTTTATTTATGGGAGGGTCTGCAGTAACTGCTCAGAGAAAACAGCTGTTGGAATGGGTAGAAAGAGCGTCCATGTTGTCTTTCAGCGCATCCAGTCAAGCTTGTTGGAAGTCATTTATCGGAACAGATCCAACTTGGAGACCATATTCAGGATCATTGACAGAGATCATTCAGGTAAGGAGGGGTGCAGGGGGTGCTGGTCACTGTGTTGTGTTCCATTCTACTTTTGGTCTTCTTTATTATCTTCAAAGGCATTTATTTAATGGTTTAGGGTACACATCACCTTCCTTCCTACACTGTTTCTTTTGGTTCTGGCAAGTTGTATTATGTCTCTTTGCTGCTTCTAAGTTGCATTTTATCCACTGTTCTTCACACTAGGAAGTTGAGTTGCAGCATGTGAAAGCCATTCCCTTCCTTTAGGGTAAGCAGGTGGTGAATCTGAGCTGGGATACATCCCTGCACCGAGAACAGGAGCTGGCAGTGTGGTGCTAAGGTGGCTGTGCCTTTTTGCCCTGCAGGTCTCATCTCATTTGAGGAATTCCACCAAACCTGGAAACTGTTCAGCTCCCACATGAACATTGAACTCACAGACGACGGCATCAATGACTTAGTTCGCAGCATTGACTTCAATAAAGATGGAAACATCGACTTCAACGAGTTCCTTGAAGCCTTCCGCCTTGTCAAACAGACACAGTAGTGAGAATTCGGAGGGGATTGCCACGTCCAATGCCTTGTCTGCAAAGCCAGGACTCCTTCCTACCTAACTGCAGAGCATGCTTGCAGCTGCAAAACGGGGAAAGGGAAAGCAGGGACCTGTAGCACTACTGCAAAAGCTGAAAATAGGGACCACCCCAACCAACAGCTGTACTCTGTTTTGGGAAGGTAAAAGTACAATAGATAAAATGTACTTCAGTTACACCACATTTAAAGAAGAGCTCCGTTCCAAGTAGAAATCCTTGCTCCAAGGGAGCTATAATTTAATTTCTTTTGTCAATGCATGTGATGAAATCTTAAAGGTCTATTCCAGTTCAGTAAAATGGAATTAAAGGCATTTCTTGGGGGCCGTGTTTTAACCACATAGCAACTGCTACTGCAGTCTTCCGTTTATGAAACATTTCTTCTCAGTTGGCTGGTCCTGGGCCTTTTCAGCTGTGCTAGCAGCACTGCTGTTTCTGTGATGATACCCCTCTCCCCTGTTGCTCCTTTGCTTCATTAAGTTTGCAGCCACTACATATGTTCAGTTTATTTTTCAAAGTGTTGCTCAACTATCTTGAGCATGCAAAAGAGTCTCTCACATGGAGGGGAGGGGTCTTAAGAAATCTGCTGAAGCTATCGTTTTTGTCAAGGGTCATAGGAATGGACAAGGTAGCTCCCAGCTGCAGTGATTCTGTTGCAGGCTCAAGATTAGTTTACATTCAAAGCACGATACAAATGCAGCATAAAAAGCATGGGGGAAATTTTTAAATGAAGTGTTTGCAAAGAAAAAAACATCCTCTCTCATATCTACAGCATCGTCATTCTAGTTGTTTTTCCAGTGCATGCAGCTCTAAGATCTAAGGGATGTGACACTGTTTTAGTTTGGGGACTGAGGCTACTCAGGAACTCTGTGGCAGCTGGCTGGGTAGCCTGTTATATGCAGTGCCTAGAGGAAAGTGAAGTGCATTAACCTGGACTTGTTGGCAGCTTCGCGGCTTTACTGACAGAGCTGAAAAGGAGCCAACACCATGCACAAGTTATTACAAAGTCAGACTGAATTTATTACTCTCCAGAAATTAAAAAAAAAAAAAGGAAGACATCATCTACACATCTTGTTGTTAGTTGAGGGACAGAAAAGCTTCTCAGAATTCACATATGTAAACAGTCCAAAGGAAAGACAGACACTGGAAAAGTCAAATTCCTGCAGATTGCCCCAGAAAACTACCAGTATTGTGAAGACCAACAATAGTTACAGCAGCATACATATCTGTAATGATTTAGATTAGCTGTTTACATAATGCTGTTACTTGTTTTGACAAAACCATGGAAGCAGGCTAAGCTTTCCACAAACCAAGTCACAAGTAGAACAATGCCCTCACCACTGTATTTTCTAAGACAATACTGTTGTAAAAAAAAAAAAAAAAGGAAAAATGTACAATAGTACATATAGTTTTATAGTAGAACAGTATCTGAACAGATTCAGTTTTCCTTCTTTTATTAAAGCATATACAGCTTTATAAAATATAAACCTTCCAAAGGTCAAGTTCAAAAGCTTAGAAGAGGCTTTGCTAATTCTAATGATAACAGAAGACATACCATTACTCCTAGAAGATACACATTTTATTTTACCTCGCCAGTTTTAGCCTTGGAAGGTGAACCATGAACTTGAATAATATGTTCTGTGCGAGCGCAGCAGCGAGTGACCCGTCAACTGAAGACTCCTCCTCTGATGGGAATGCTCTCGTTCAGCCCATGTTCTATTAGTTTGATGTCCTCCAGGTCATCCTTTATAATGCTAATTAAGTGACTAAGACCTTCCTGCTGCTGCTTCAGATGCTGCAGGTATTTTCAAAAAACAACATGAGTGTACTTTAACTTCATAGATTTTAAGTAACATTTCTCAAAGCAGTCACAGCTGGTGGCCTTGGCAAATTGAAAAGTCCAGCTTTCTTGGTAAAAAGAAAAAGTAGCATTTTCTGCACTAATACATAATTGCATACCATAACTGTATATAAACTTGAGGCACCATCACTGAGAACTGTAAAAAGGACTACCCTCAAACAAAAGCCATATAAAATTCTCAATACATCTCCCAAATTAGTGCCCATCACGCTTATATGACCAAGTTGTGACAGTCTACTGGGTAGTACTTACTTGCTTGATTTCCCTTAAGAGGTCTGCATCTATGTAATAGCGCTCTTCAGCCCTCACTGCTCCAAAGTGGTTTTGCATCCTGATTTGGGACATAAGCTCATTCAGTCTGCCCTGGGAAGAGAGAGGAGAAGAGAGAGGTTTAAATTAAACAACTCATTTACATCTGTCAGAGCTCCAGCACACATCACTCCAAATCACCAAGGCAGGAAGAATTACTGATTATGCTAGTTTTGGCTCAATTTTTTTTTTTTTTTTTCTTGTGGAAGGCATGCAAGGAGCAAGCAACACTAATACTTTTAACTCAAAAATACTTAGACCTATCAGACATGCAGCAGAAAACATGACGCTGCAACCTAGTAACACTGCTGGACTTCTCTTCTGAAAGCTTTCCACAAGAAATACATATGCGTGCTTTGGAAAATTTACATTGTTTTGTGAGGAGAAAATATGGGTTGTTAAAGTTCTGAGCCAAGTTCTATCAACTACTCACCTTGAACTGTGTAGGTGCATTAAGTTCACACTGAATAGTATCTAACTGTACACGAAGCTGCTCTTCATCTGCTTGAATGGCATAACCACTTTTCCTTTGGATCTCCTGCTTTATTAACACCTGCAAAAGAAGCCTTTGAGGTTCATTAGAGAAGACTTTGCTCCTCTCTTTCTCCACCAGCCCAGTCAAATCTCTTTTTGCCCTTCCTCTGAAAACTGTTTCATAAGATTTGTTCTGTCATTCATTTTGCTGCTCTGAGTCTCCAGGGCAATCCCACATCTTCTGGGTAAGTGAGAAAGTCTCCAAAGCAGAGAGACATGCGTTTGAAGCTTTCCCTGACAGCCCTGCATTTTAATTCAATGAATACCTTTAGATGAAGTCAGAATTTCATTTTCAACACTAGCTGTGCACACAACTGCAGAGGTCATACTGGGGATTCCATCCCCTTTCAGTTTGATTTCTGGCACCAGCCTGCACATCAGAATGAGTTACTTTGAATATCTGTGTTACCTGTAAGGTTCTGTGAGATAGCGCCATCAGTTTCCTTTTGTACTGTGCAATTTTTGCCATAGTGGTTGTCTGGTTTTTCTGTAGCTCACTGATATCTTCTGATATTATCTGCAGATGACATGAATAAGTTGGAAGTCATTAAAGTGTCTGATAACAAAGCACATTTGTTCTCATTTGAAACCATGAGTTTCAAAAGAGTACTCAGTCCAGCAACCTAAGATCCTTGCAAAAGATGATTTCAAAAAAACTTTTTGCTGGACCTTTACAGTTTTGGTCACTGTTTATTTTTATATGCAGGTGGGACTTCCAGAAGGCATAATGTGTGCCCAAATTAGAGTCCATGTCAATGCAACTTAATACAGCTGTTTGATTTAGCCTGTAACAACATACTAAACTTGAGCCTAAAAAAAAAAAACAACAACAACAAACAAACAAAAACAAAACAAAACACACTAGTCAGATTTTGGGCCAAAAGATATTAATAAATATAGTAAGGAATTAGAAGAAAAAAAGAGACACAGCCCCATGCACAAGGCTCCACCACCAGTTTTGAGCACACAGAAGAGAGGCTCATATAATAGCACCTCCTTCATCAGCAGCAAGCAATCACAATAAAGATGAGAAACCTTACATCTAATCGAGTTTGATGCTGTTTGGTCATCTGATCTTGGACCTTCAATCTTCTCAACAGTTCTTTGAAACCCACCATTGGTACAGGAATAAGCCTACAAGAATAGAAATATTTCTTACAAAATGTTTTTTTTTGTATGAGACATGTAGCACTGATTAATAATTACAAATATAATCTAATGGTGATCTAAGTGATCTTGGCTTTTGATAAATCAAGATATGTTTTGGTAAGTTCTAGAATCCTCTCTATTCCTAATAACCTTCTCCTTTTTCAGAAGGAAATCAGCTTAAGCTGCCTGTAACCACTGGAAGGCACAAGAGTACAATTTCAGCTTCAGGGATAAAGAGGAAAAAAAAAACACATAATGATTGCAAAAAAAAAAAAAAGAAAGAAAAAAAGTCAAAAAAGTCACAATAGCTAGGCCATAAAATAGAGAGCACTGCAAATCCAAGTAACAAAAGTTAGGCTCTTCATCCTGACTTCTCTTAAGCACCTAAATGGGTAAAGGGATTAGGGAGGTATGTCTAGTTAACCTTATTGCTTTATATTATATCAGCACTGGACAAAGTTATTCTCTACTGAGTTTCTTACCCGTTACCTGAAGGTTACTACTCAATATTCTGCTTTTTCTCCCCTCTTTCCAAGTGTTTTTGTAACAGTAGGACAAACTATTACACTTACTTGTCAGGATCTGGATTATCAACTTTGGCTTGTTCCCATATAATAGGATCAACACCTTAAAAAGAAAAAAAAAAAGTATGGACAAATCTGAATAGCTAATACATCTTGCAGCTGTAGCAGGAAAAACACCAGGAAATACAGAAACCACATAAACTGTGCTTAATGACTGTTGTACAAATATCAGGTTAATTAAACAAGGGTAGTTCTTAAAATCTCAGTCCTGGGCTATGACAAAAAGCCCAGTCCAGATGACAGTTGTGACTTGTATTGGTTTGAAATGGCAGGGAAGGAACAACCAACAGATTATCAAATCAGATAATACATGCTTAAAGAAGAAAAATTCCTTATTGCTTCCACTGCATGCTACACTTCAGCCATCATTCCCCTTCAAGTTGTTTATTTTATGCAACAAATAAAATAAAATCAGTAATTAAGCAATCTGAGGACCAAACCAGTTTCCAAGGTGATCACAGTAGGAATTATCATGGCTCCTAGCAGGATGCATCTGAGGATTTCATCTGTTTACAGGACAGTTGTGTGTTTTGCCATGAACCACTTCATCATGTAAACACACTAAAAGCAATCTAATTGTACTAGTAATTCAACATCATGATTATTACATTCTCCAAACCTCACTGCAAACCACATCAGTGTATAAAACGCACATCCAAGAAAAATGCACATGCTGGAGAAAAAAAAGCAATACATATAAGGAGGTCTTTCTGACCAGAGACAGACATGTCCAGCACAGACAGCAAACATGGCACAAACAGCAAACTAGAACCAAGCTGTTTACTTGCTACCTGTAACCACGTAATGTATGGATACAGGCTAACAGATTATCTCCCCAAAAAAACTAGGAAGCAGATAAAGGACATGATTATTCTGTGATTCTGATATGTAGCTTTTTTTTTCTCCATCAGACAAATACAAGTGATTGATGATAGCAAAATCACACAGTCCACTGCTGTGGATAAATTACTGATACTTACTGATAAATCAAGTTTTTGCACAACTATCTTAATAGATTATGTTGTGCTTCAGTGGGCAAACTGGCTGTAAGTAAAAACATGTCATCGCATCAGAATGCCTTGGAACCACCTGCAGTTTCCAGTGGACCAACACCTGCATTTTTCCTAGAGAACTTAAAAACCACCCAGCAGAGCCCCAGTCGTGCCCCCGCGCAGCCCCAGACCACATACCAGCAGGTGGATTCTGAAGGAGCTGTTTGACTTGGGCCGGGGAAAGCTCTGTTCTGGCCATGGAGAGACTGACTCCCAGCTGCTGCAGGGACGATTTTATGTTGGCTTGTTCAAAGTGGGCATACAGGGTTGTTGCTGGAACTCTCCTCGAGGTGCCGTTGGGTGAACGCTCAACAACGTAAATGATCACTTCTGTCCTGAGCAAGACAAACATGTACTGTGAGACAAAGCACCAGTGTGCAGAGACTAACGCAATGAAGAACAAATCTAAATCAAAGTTACTGCTTCTCCCAGCTGACTGAACTTACTTCAGTTGAGATATAAAGTTAGGCCACAAAAGCACAGTGCCCCCTGGTTTTAACAACCATACTAGGTACTGATACTAGTACTGCATTAGGAATAACCTAAAAGCTTTGGTCTTTTTTAAAAAAAAATTAATAAACTGCAGTAAAGTAACAAGTAGAAATGTCAGCGTCATCTCCAATTTTTGCTGCTAAGCAGGGTCTGGAGAAGCCTGTTTCCCAAACAGAGCTGAGGTCTTCAGCTGCGCACTCCACCAAAAACAATAACATATACAGGAAAGATACTGGTCTTAATGCCTTAAGAAAAAGCAAGAAGAAACGAGAGACATTCAACTCCAGATGAACAGATTTACAGTCAAGTTGAGTGGAAGATATATCCACCACCATTTACTGAGCAGACTAGGTGCCAACCCTTTTTATAACATGCAACCCTGAAGAAAAAAGCAAAATTGTGTCAAGTTCACATACTGGTCATCTGGCATCGTTTTAACACCTTCTATGTTGACAGTGAGGGTCTGGTTTCCTCCCAGAATTTTGTGCAGTGATTCTACGAGCTGCTGCTGCTGGCTTCGAATATCTGTTTCTTTTCTATTAAAGACCAAGACAACAAGGCCATCTTCATCTTTGTTGTTGGGCATTAAACTGTAACCCACAGCCTGAAGAAGAGCAAACAAAAAGACAGGGATACATTACTCAGCAAAAAGCGTATCTATGTGGCATGAAGGGGGGACTAAACCAAGATAAACCCCTCAACTTTTGAGCAGCTGGTTCAAAATATCTCACAACATATTTAGAGATGCAGAAACAAAATCAATCCCACTTTAAAACTACACTCACAGGGCCACCAGTAGAGTAGCTTTTGAAACAATTCTGAATTTTCACAAAAATAGTTCTTAAAGGTCCATTCCCCATCTTCAAACAATCAGAACTATGGATGAGCAGATGGCAACTTTGCCAAATATTTGTGGTATTTCAGAGCTGCTATTAATAAAAATATTTTAAAAACTTAAAACGTTTTCTAAGTTGCAAAAGGAACCATGGAACCAGAATCCAATACAGAAAGATTGCTAGAGACTTACTGAAGGGTTTTACAATATTAAATTTTCAAGTATCTCAATAAAAACAGTTACTGACATAACCCAATTGAAAGATAAGCCAACCACAAATATATCTGGATTTCTTCATATTTCTAATCCTGTATATATAGACAGTGTGTCCAAGAGTACAAGACAAAACACTGACATGAAATATTTTTACTAGCGAAGACATATCACGTAAGGTTCCTGCAATTTGGGACAGCCAATTTTCCTCACAGTAAGTGTGATGTTTGTACAATTGCTTATAAAACTTAATGTTGTCTTTATCCTTGCTGTGATAAAGCTGTAGTAAGGTTAGATGTTTTCATCCAGCATCATGATCCAGTCTAGGAACACTTTCTGCTATCTGTGCTAAGCAGCAGTGTATTTTCTGAATTGCAAAACAAAACAAAACAAAAAAAAAACCACCAAACCTCTGTTGGCTTCAAAATTAACTCCGCATCTTGTATGAAATATTTAAGCTGATTACTCATTATAAGCAAAAGCAGAACGAGCAGTTTTCACCTCATCTTGCCCACATGAAAGAAAAAGTAGGGAGGCACCACCATGCCCAGCCTGACCTGAATCCTCAAGTCTAAAACTCAGCAAGAAAGTCAGCAGGTGCAAGATTTGCAGAGGATGAAGACGTACGTGTTCTTTGTTAACATGGTAAGCAAGAGCTGGTACTGCTGACAATGCCATATAGAGAATAGAGCCAGCTTTAGCACTTGCAAGGATAAAGGTAGAAGAAATCTTTGAAAATCAATATATTTCCAACGGCCAGCTTCACAAAGAGTTTTTCTAAAGTATGCGAACCAATGAAGAAAGACTGTGAAGTTCCTATTCCACATACTGAAAGTTTCTCTCAGGTATGAAGGATTATTTCAGGTAGTTTCTGTGCACTGACCTTAATGCTCTCAAAGAAGAGGCAAATTGCACAATCACAAAATGTTTCATGATGCACATATATGCACCCATTAACTAGTATCTCAGCAATACACAGATTTCTAGTATCTATATGTTAGAGCGCAGCAGACAGAACACACGCAGCCGACTCAATATGAGTGGTAAAGCATAGTTCATCTTTATTGCCTGGATAGCCTACTTTTATAGTGAACTTAACAGGGGTGGACAGTGTTTCACACAAGATCATTGGTCAAAAGCACTCAGACAACTACATGAAAACAACCCCCTTGTGATTAGCAGTCACGTAGACCTTGTCCTTGAAGCCAGCTGCTGGTAACAATATTTTTCTGAATTCCTCAATTGGATGACGTGGGAATCATTGTCGTGGGAGCTTCTCATAGTTACCCTGGTAGCTTGGTTTGCTCAGCTACAGCAGGCCATGAGATTTTCTAAGGCCTACTCCTGGTTGCTTAAAGCAAGCTCAGATCGAACAATTGTTCCAGGGACTCATGTCCACGCCCTTTGTGCCAATTCCCAACATCTATACACCTTCAAAGCTTCTATTAATATTTATCAAATTGTTTACATTACCCGGAAAAATAAAGCTTCAGATTTGATTTTGTTACTATTGAGAGTAATTTAACATTCACGAGACATTTAAGACACACAACTAGCAAAGAGAGTAGCTGCCTCAGAACTGTGTGTGTAGGTAACGAATTCATACCTTAAATCTGCAAAATGGGTTTTCCTGTGTGAACTCCACTGGAGCAATGTTATTGTTGAAGTACCCTTTGCCTGTTCCCCAGAAGGCCTGTAGCTGGTTCCATTTTGCCAAAATGGCATCTCTCTCATCTCCTAAGAGCGTCGGCGCCGAGAGGGCACTGGCTGTATTGATGAGCTGGTTTGATTGGGCAGGTGTCTGAGTAGGCTGGCTGAACAAGCCGCTTCCCAGTGCTACATCAGATGAAGTAAAAAATTAACTCCTTTACCAACAAACAGACTTGCTTGCTAATGCATACCATCTGCATATCATTATTATCTCTTTTTCACTCATTTTAGAAGCAAAATAAATGCAAAGAATAAATAAATATCAGGTAACACTTTTTGAAAGTGTCTCTTTACATCCGATCTTTATCAGCAAAAGAAGTCCTTGAAGGCTGAGTTGAAGAAAAGAATTACTCTTTTTTGCTTAAATGGGACATCTGTATTCACTCATGACATGATCTGGTACCTCAATATCCTAATGTCAATCTTGGTTATAATACATTATAATTATAAATTATAATAAATTATAATTATAATAAATTAAGTGGACTCGGAGCCTGTAGTTGTTCATGATCCAACGTACGGTTAAACTAAATTGAACGCCGTTTCCCTCCTGTTTCTAACAAGGCTATGGCTGCCAACAATGATTCTGTAACTGCTAAACCAAAGTGTCAAATACTGTCACTCAAGGGCAAAGTTCGGAAACTTGCTTGACCTCTTATTTAAAAAAAAGGCAAGGGCTGAAAATGTAGGCATTCCAAAAACCAAATTTCTGACATGTCTCCATTTAGCCAAAGACTGTAACAGGCTCCTTCTGTGATGTACTTCAGCCCCATCACTCAAGCACCAGTGTCAGTCTTACCCTGTCCTCAGCAGCCGAAGCATAAGCCAAGAGAAAGCCATACTTACTGGTCTGTTGCTGCTGGGTACCGAAGCCTCCAAAGCCTAACCCAGTTCCCAACCCAGTACCCAAGCCAGTTCCAGTCCCCGTGCCAAAACTAGTACCAAATCCAAAGCCTTTGTTCTGGGTAGCACCAAAGAGTCCTGGGAAAACAAGGAATTGTTGAGAATAATAGGAGAAAAGTACCTGTGAACTGCAAAACATTGTGAATGAACATTTAGAATAAAACATTATGCTTTATTCTAAAGTAAATGCTTTAAAATTTGTGCTCTCTTACCGCCAGTGCCTGTATTGGTGGGAGCAGAAAAACTAAATGCTGGTGCCGCAGTGGTGGTGGTTGTCCCGAATCCTCCAAATGCACCTAACAAACAAAGTTTGCAAATAAGGCAGGCTGCGTGTTGTGAAAGGGAACTGTGCATAACGTGACAATGAACCGCACACTTCAAGGGGTGTTATGGGATGTTGACAGATGCATGTGTTATGTTACAAGCACGTGGTTCACACTGACCATGGGTACCTAGTTCATTGTCCAAGGAAATGGGGGAGAAAACATGAACCAGAAAGCCAATACATTTATGGTGCGTCAGAACGCAAATAAAAAAGCAGCAGGTAACAAATGCTCTGTTCCTTCACCAGGACGTGCTTTCCTTGGTGACAGACAACTTGCAGTAGAGTATTTCTTACACTGACTGAAGTATTCCTAAGAATTAATGTTGTTGCTACATGTTTAAAAAGTGATCTAATGTGAGCTTCGTTGACATTTCTAAAGTCTTAAAAGCAAAACCAGAAAAGAGTCAACTCAAGTCTGCGGCTAGGGGGCACAAATGCTATGCCTACATGTGAGTACTGTCACAGCAATTCTTTCTTTCTATATGGTCTTTTCCCCAAGGCTAGTTTCCCCATAATCTGACAGCCTCCCCATCAGACTTCTTTTTGAGGTTCAACCATTATCCAGAAGAAAACAGATGCAAAAGCTATCCACCTCACACAGATTTTCAGGAAAACCAGGTGCTGGCTAGCAGATGGAAACCCCAAGTGAGAGCTCCCCCATGCCAGATAAAGCTCCCCCCAGATATCTTCCCATTTGTCTTCATGGCAGAGGTGTGCCAGAAGCCACTGCACCACCTCTTTTGGATCCTAATGCACCATCTGATTCAAGGTGCAGCCTGTGCACATCTGATCTGACTAGGCCTAGAATACCAAATCTCCGTGTCTGAGGCAGCTTTTGTGTGTTCAAAATGAACAAGGAAAGCCTAGTATATAGGATGTGTCAAAAAAATGCTGCCACTGCTCATTCATGTTATCACCAAAAAAAAAACACCCACCCACAAGTTGTCTTGGTAAACCTACTGCACTTACTGTCCTGTATATATATATGAAATAAAAAGCTTAAACAAAAGCTGTCACGCAACCACATTTTATTTTCATTCAGCAAACATCTTAATGCAACTGGATGTAAGAGATGTTCCCAGTAACATTCAAGTTTCAGTCCTACCAGTAG